>NC_054544.1:37471530-38071530 GCF_017654505.1 Polyodon spathula
GCATATGTAGTTAATCATGCAATATTTCTTTAAAATCTGATATCTCTGGGTCTTGATGTGGTCCCACTGGAGTAGCTTGGTCCATAATTAGTGGATTGACATCAGCAGATTAACTTAATGGAGTAAAATCAGTAACATATGGCACCCTATGGGGATCCATACTTGAACTTATTTTTTTAATTTTGATAAATGACACCCCAGGTTATGTTTTGCAGCATATGATTTTATGTTGTGATTACTAAGATCAAACACATGTTCTTACCCAACTGACACGCAAACAGTAATTTGCAACCGGTGTATAAAATAAAAAAAACAGATTAAAAAAAACACTGAGAATATACAAGATACTGGCATAACATAGTTCAATAAATAAATAAATTGATAAAATATAAAAATTGAAAGCTTCCTTTATTTAACCCCACTTGTCAGTTTCAAGTATTTGGAATTGTGTGTTGAATTTAACACAAAATTTCAGATTGAGGTGGTTGTGTCTGAAAGTTAGTGTCACAAGAATAAAATTCTGCCAAACATCTGGTTAAAAAATTCAAGAAAGTGTCACACCTTTAAATGTCCTTGAATATAAATATGGAAAATAATTTGAATTACTGAGTAATGGATAACCTTCATATTCCTGTTGTTATTTTATTATAGCCAGAACAGTCAAAGTGAAATGTTTTAACAAATATCATGAATCATACATTATGAATGTGTTGCAGTGCAACTCCCCAGTTAAAAGAGGAATATTTATCATTTTAATGAGTAACATTTCCATTTGCTACTGTTTATTCATTAAGGTATATACTGTTTCTTATTGGCCAGACTATGGTCTACAGCCATCAGAAATACAGTTAAAAACCTATAATCCGTGTCAGTTTCCCAGGTTATATCTCCCACTGGAGGGCAAGCAAGTTCTGCAATCAAACATGATATATCCATAACCCAAGGCTCATCTACTGAAAATACTGTAGACCAGACAGATAAGTTAAGAAAACAGCTGAATTAACAGACCTCAATCCTTGTAACTGACTTTGCACATAGTGACACACAACAGATCTTATATGCAGTTTGTTGCATCACAAAATTGACCCTCTTTTGCCACTACTTTTTCAGTTATCTGCAACACAGAATTATTATTATTATTTTTTTAATTTTATGTTTAAGCATGGTCAAAACAGTTAACTCAGAGTATAATTCCCTACAAGAGCAGTGGATTCCTGGTCAAGTGGGGGCTGCCATCAAGGTTATTGTAAAGCAGCACTTCAATGTTAATACAAATATGGCTTTAATTAAAGTTGGGAAACTACTGCATTAGCCAATATTCTGAAAAATATTAACACTGCCCTCAGATAGGTTGTTCCAGTATAGAGTTCTGGAGAGTAGCATATTTAATTGATTTCCCTCCTTTTTTTTTTTAAACACCCTCTCTGGTCCAAATTAGTCCATTCGAAGAAAAAGATGGGGGTGGGATGAACCATTCGAGTGTGGTTCAAATCCCATATATACCGAGTTGACTGGGACCCACAGGGAGGGCAGCTTTGGCCTTTGCTGTCCCATGAGATTGGATTGAAGGTTGGCTGGGTCTAGCTCACCTCATTTGAAAAATTCCCAGCCTGGGCCATTCCCTCCAGGCAGCATCCAAATTGGACATTTCTTGAAAGGTCTCACATAAGTTTTGCTGTTACTGGAGATCTTTGGACCACTAGACATAGCTAGAAGATACTTGTATAAAGTTGCAAAAACTTGGCTCCAGAGCCTTTGAGTTTGATTCTAACTGTAAAAAACTGTGTTTTTCTACATTTGTTTTTTCCATATAAGCCAAGGGGCATTATCTGCTCCTGAGAGTCTACTGTAGCTTGTCTCCTAAGAGGGCAAGGTCTGTTCTGACCTGAATGCTTTAATACATTTTTTTTTTTTTTTTTTGGATGCTAACTGCATACAATCTTGTTTATGTGTGAAATAACTCATCACAGACTATGTTCAAATAATACCGCTGTATGGACACAAACGACCCAGCTACTGACATTGCTCAGACTTGATCGCTTATTGCTGAGGAGACCTGGAGGGAAAGGTCACAGGGGAGTTCAGTTTGTCAAGGGCCCTGAAAGAAAATGGGTAGTATTTCTGTTTATTTTACGAGTAGCATCTATACACGCAATCATGCTTTTGTTGTTTTGTTTTTTTTAATCAGAGGTAAATAGCAGCAAAAATGACATGACATGTACATTAGTTTAATTATGGACCTGCCAGTCTTCCTAATACATTATATGAGTGATACATTGCGTTGTAATTTAGCTATATATTTTGTAGCAGTGTTTAATATACATTTGGTGAATTAATTGTATTACATTTTTTAACATATGTAGCAAAACATACAATTATGTTTTTTAAACGTACAGCAAGGAATAGGTACAGGGCTTTCAGTGATTCGATCTTAGATTCTTGAATTATGTATTTGAATGCTGCTTTTGGAGTCTTTTCATCCACAATAAAGCAGCATTACTACCACCAGCAATACTTTTAAAACTAAACAATATACTGAAAATATTTTGTTCAAAATCTCATACTATAACTAGCTCATAGTATAACCATTTAAAACCCCATCTACTGGTCCATTTGAGGTTGAGCTCTCCTATTAAGATGATTTTACTCAGTCCATTTGGTGGTCATGGTCGAGGGATTCCACTGATATCGAGAACAATTTCTCAAGGATTTAGTACCACGTCTTGCTGTAAGGCACTAAGCCAGGCATCAGTAAAGAACTAAACACTGCCACTCACCTGAAGATAGCTGAGTTCCATCTTTGAGCCTGGGCCCTTATAGACTGGCATCTGCATCACAAGCTCACACATTACAGGCACAGATACAGTAATATACTGCCCTTAGTTATGTTGTTCCAGAGGCATAATAGGCATCATGTACTGTCAATGAGCTTTGACAGTTTGGATAAAATATCACTTAGGTGTTATTGAAAAATATTCTGAATGTGACACATGTAGCTACAGTACAGTGTTCTTTTATTTTGTGAGCTCGGTGCAGGCCAATGAATGACTGTCAGTGTATGTGATGCAACTAAAGCAACTGACAAAGGTTATTTAAAAAATGATGAGAGGAGCATTGCTACAGAAAAAAAAACAAAAACAAAAAGGCGAAAGACCAAGCGATACGTTTTTTGTGATATTTCCCATCTTACGGTCAATGAGTATTGTCTTTTTATTCTAAGTGAGTTGACGCTTCATTGAAGTGTCAATCGTAAACTGTCCATGAAACATTCTCCTTGCAGTACTCGTCAAGGTACCACCTGTTATTTATAATAACTTCTTTGTACCTCAAATTGACAGAGACAAGGAAACCATAACATAGTGCAACAGAAAAAAAAAAAAAACAAAAACAAAAACATTGGCCTTTTCCATGTGTTCTTACAGTATAAAAGATCATTCTGAATGCGTCATTATAGTATTCAAATCCCAGCTAAGCAACAATGGAGTTAGCATAGCTGTCAGTTTATTTTTATTATCTTGACAAAAATCTTAGTGAACCATTCTAGGGTGTGCTTGTACATTCATTAAAAAAAATGATAACATTGAGTTACATGGATACACTTTGTATTATTGGTCCTGTTGCTGATACATGTATTGGTAAATCTACAGAGTACAAGGAAACACCCAGTAGACACATTTATTACAAGACTTAAAGTAAGGTGCATACTGCAAAACAATCGACTGTCACCATTGTTCTCGACGCAGGTTATAGGATGAAGAGTAACAGAACTGAAAGCTTTGAGTCCTTACAGCCCTCTGTTTGGAATATTTTCAGGTCAGTCTCCTCTGGGCTAGATTTGAAATTAGGATTATGGAAACAAAGTGGTTATTCTCATGGCAGACGAAATGGAACAAAGGAGACCTGTTCAAAATAGCTTGTTCCTTTAAATGTTATTAATTAATTAATTTATGAAACACAGTACAATATGGTTTTATTTTTTCTATATCATATGCATCTAAAACACTTTTTACAAAAAAAAAAAAAAAAAATCTATACTTATGGAGATTAATATAGTAATTCATTAACTAATAATAAATACATATCCCTTGTAAGCCTGTTAATATTTCATTTTTGCGTTTTTCCTTGAAGTTCAACCATCCTGCAGTATGAAGTAAGATGTGTGATAAACATCTAAATAGACTTGCAGTGGACAAGACAGGGCAGCAGAATTACGAGAATGCACTGTCTACCTCATGGTTGTCAAATGCAAATAAGCAAAGATTCTGGGAACTGATTTCTGCTCAAGTGTTTTAAGGGTGGTAGGATTACTGAAACCTATGGCACTGACATTAAAATCCAGTTTTGTTTTATGATTCAGATGATGGAATTCTGTTCAATTATCAGCCCCCCACCCCTCCTGCAATGCAGCCCAGGTATATGCTTTTCAGCTATACAAGTCATGGATTTACCTATGGTATTTTAATCAGATTTCAAACACTAAATATGCAGTAGCAGAAGGTGATATAATTTTTTATGTCACTCAATCATTGTGAGAAGTTAAAGACTGTATCTAAATTTCATCCTAATTGATGGGTCTGTCTGATGGTTGAAAAGCATTAAATTGCTGATGGTTCTATGATGGAATGTCAGCTGTCACACAGGAGATGAAAGCTGTGTCTCATCGTTGCAGTCAGTTTAAAAAAAAATAAAAAATCCTATGGATCTGACAGTTTTAAAAAAAATATCCTATAGATCTGACTTCAGGCACTTGTACTGGAGGTCATAGTTTAAGTTATCAGCCTTTAACCCTGTATGTCTATATATCCAATGCTTTTCTGTCGCCTTTAATGGAAATTTTGTGGAGCATTTCAGATTGATATGATGCACCTCTAGTGTAGGAACTGAGCCACGTACACACAGGCCTGTGAGTGACAGAAACTTTAAACTTTAATTTCTTGTTGTGGTTATTACCTACTCTATTTGAAATGTCATAATTGTCTTTTTAAATTACCATAATAATTTCAACCCCAACCCATGGGGTCTTAATGTAGAAGTGATTTAGATGTGTTTTAATGTTTGGTTTCATATCTTCTAATTAGCAGGAATTTATTTTTGGCAGATATACACCCCATAAGGGTACACATTTGATTTTGATGGGATATTAAAACATTAAGCCCATTTTAATTACTTCTGACACTGCCAAGAATCAATCCATAATAGCCCTCTGTAGAAACTAAATGAAGAAGCTTGCAAATGTTAAGCATGCTATAGGTAGATGTAAGTGCCGATTTTAAATACACAATTCTGTTGTGACCCTCTGCTTTTCCCTTGCTGTTTCTGTTTGCTGTATCCAATCAGAAAAAAGAAGAGGATATCTTTACATTGCACACAAGCTTTAGCAACAGTGTCATCATGTCAGCAATGACCTGGCAAGCACTTTGTAAACAACCAATTGTGCATCTTGTTAGTTCTAACAAAAAGCTGGGGTCTTCAATTAAACTACTGTGGTGCTGCAAGCTTGATCAAATTGATTTTCACCAAGTTTAGCTTATTCTGTAGTGTGTTCATCTGCATGATTAGTATGAGAAAGACATTACTAGCACACTTACTTAATGTGCTTAATGTGCTCTCCACAAATGTTTTATTGTTCTCACCCTACGCTGCTTGTTGAGTCATTTAGTTATCCTCTGACTCTGCAGGTTTGGAGTTAATTCTTCCACTGGCTTGATAGTTTGTGTTCGTTTTCTTTGCTTTTTCAACTTTCTATACTCCAGATGGTTTCGTCTTTGGTCCCATTTTATTTATCTACCTTGAGTACTTATTCGTCAGTCAGTCTGCACCCTCTGCACTTTCATTTCTTTCGTTATGTTATTTTTGTTTTGAATTGTTGTTGCACAAAAATGTAGTACTTATTATTCGTCTGCCAATCGGCGCCCCCCTCAGGTCAGCGCCTTATGCGGCCGCACTGCTCGCACCCCTGTTGGTAAGGCCCTGCATTATGTCACCATATTTTATAAAATTTGGAGCAGGACGAACATGGATTTTGCATGTTTGTCTAATCTTTCAAAATTAAAATATTTAGGTAGAGATCACTTGATGTGGAAAAAAAGGTTTTATATATAGTAGCACTGGATACTTCAGTTTACCTTTCTCAAGGGTAGAAACAAGTGCCAGTTAAGTCCATGCAAGAGAGAAATACTCTAACAGTAGAATGCATTTTATTTATTTGACCAAGAATGACCAAGTAATTAAAAAAATAATAATTATTGGGCTACTGTGAATTTGTTGAAGGCCCAATGCAATTTTCCTTTATATTGGGACACATTGGGATTTACAGTTGGCTTGATAGAATTACTCAAAAGAGATACAAGTGTGTGTTTAAACAAGTTGTTTATAAACCTGTTTTTGGCTTTTTTGTTTAATTCAGCTCCAGGTAAAGACATGGCATATCGAAAGGTGACAGCAGATCACTCCATGCCACTGCACTCTCGGGACCTTGAGAACGAAGACCTTCCGGCCACAGCACTAGAATTGGAATGGGACATGGAGAAAGAACTGGAGGAGCCCCATTTTGATCAGTTCCAGCTTGACAACATTGACCATCACCATTTGGGCAATTCTACTCAAAGCACAGACCTCGACATGGAACCCATCCAGGTTTCAGTTTCTCCTCAGGGGAGATTTGAGCGTCTTCAGGAGGATCCAGACTATCTGTCACATTACACAAGGCAGGCACCAAAGAGCAACCGTACAAACTGGCTTAAAGTAGCCAAATATTTTTGTGTGGGCAGCTGTCTATTTATTTCTGGACTTTTAATCAGTTATTATGTAAGAAAAACTTGTCGTTCTGACATCTTCCCAAATAATGAAGCAACACAAGGACCTCCTTCCACATCGAGTGATCTCTACCAAAATGTTATTCAGAAAATCAGAGCTAAAAATATTGAAATACATTTCAGGTAAGTGATACAGCTTTTGTTGTTGTACATTTAAAAGACAAAAGACCAGCAAAATTTTTGAAAATGGTTGCATTTATTTCATGGGTTATTTGAGATTGGGCAGTAAAGTCTCGGTTCGTCTCAGTCATGTTTCTGTTTGTGTACTCGGATAGTCAGGTCTTTTGTTGGTGATTTTAATACAAGCATCACTATACTGTACTCGAATTTGAGACACAGGCTACTTTTGAGAAGCACAACATGGTTAAAAAAAAGTGTATCTTAAATTTGAAGGAATACATTATAATGGGATGCAGTCATTTTGTAATACGTACATTTTATTGTTATTTTATCGATCATAAAATTAACCAGGTTTTAAGTAGTCTCCATGTATATTTTGTAATCTTTTCCGGCTCTCCCTATGACATCTCTTGTCGTGCAACTTGCAACATAATGTATGTGGACCCAATATAAAGTATATATACTGTAGCAGGTGGAATATTGAACCTGCAATGTTTTTCTTCACAATTTAGGCTTGACAGAACTTGGATGTTAGTAGGATTGGAAGAATTTAAAACGTGTATTTCCTCTCATAAATAAGATGCTTTACCTTTGGATAAGCAGCCACATCTACCAGTGTAGTAAAGCCTTTACTGTTGAGGATTGCTGCTCAGGCTGAAAGCAATTAATAGTTTGAAATGAAATGCTTAATTGGTTCATTATGAACACTAATAACTTCATCAACTTAAATTCTACAGTATTACTAAACACTGTGTGTAACCCTTTCTGGAAATGCATTCAAATAAAAAAAAAAAAGTGCAATGTAATACAAATACAGTAAAAAAGTTCAATTTCTCTGTGAACTTGAGGTAACATCAGATTTCACTTTGCTGGCAGTAATTTGTTACCAAGACTAGTAGGAATGTAATTGATGCCCTCAGTGTATTACCCAGCAAGGGTGCAGATGTGAACTACTTTTTGTTGCGAAAGGTCTGTAGTCCTTTTAGTACATTGTAGTGCTGCATTAAATTATTATTATTATTATTATTTTTTTTTATAGCTTGTTGTAAGAAACACGTGAAACATTTGAAATTCTCAGATCAGTGATTTGCGTTGATGTGGTATTCTATTTGCCTGTCTACCAGCTTCTTGAGGTTTGAATTGTTTCCTAGCTGATGGACGTGTCATTATGGTTATGCCAACGTGTTGACAGAGATCAACGGAAGATACTGTTTTTGTTTTGCTCTTTCAGTCAAAATAATGGAAATTGGAGAGAGATGTTGCTGTATAGTACACATCTGCAACCTTTCAAATGAAGTTGTTGTAGAGTAATAATAATAATATCTATTTTTATATAGCACCTTTCATAGTGGACAACCATCAAAAAAGCACTTTACAGAGGTGGGCTGTGAACTGTGCATTATATGCAGAGTCGCTTACAGTAGGACATTGATTTAACATCTCATCCACAGGATGGAGCACAAGGTGGTTAAGTGACTTGCTCAGGGTCACACAGTAAGTTAGTCAGTGGCAGAGGTGGGATTTGAACCGGTGAGCGCTAGTTTGAAGACTGTGTTGTGCTTTACAGATTTTATTGAAGTATGTCATATAATTTACATGGCATAGTGTAGGTATCTGCAGCATTTATGAGGGATGTCATTCAAGAACACAATTCAGGGATGATAAGGTGGTCTAAGTAATCCCGAAAGTTGGTTTATCTTGTTAAAAAGACTCGTGTGTACGTTTTCTATCCTATCTGAATAGGCTGGCTGATTGTAATTGACCTTCGTATGTAGAAGGGAGATGATGATGAGATGTTTTATGAAATTTCATACCTTATAAATTGCCTTGTAAGAGTTAGAGTGGCACTCTTTATACAGGGGTGTTGTTGAATCATGTGCTGTGAAAAGCAATCCTCTTATGGCATGCATACCAATTTACTTCATGTTTTATATATGTGTTCATGTTGTCTTAGTGAAAGCTTTTATTAGCATCATAATTTCTGAGGGAAAACAAATACTTACGGATCATTATGCTATTTCTACGTGGGAAATACTGAAGTTGTACAACTTTACTGATAGCCAGTGGGAAATCTTTTAAAGCACCTGATTGTATTTATAAATGACATTTAGAAAGCTATATTAGTCTATTTCTTATGCTAAAAGTGAATAAAACGTACATTTTTTTTTTTAATACAAATGTTGAACATGTTAAACAAAATACATTTTTCTCTACATACTTTATACATGATTTGAAAATATTAGTTTGTAGGGGAAATGGCTGTCACCTCCACAATCACCTTCCCAATACTCTCCTAACAAAGGCAAAGCCTTGTCACATTGGTTTTCCGTTACCCTGGAGACTGAACTATCTCATGATATACAATCATTTCAGGTCACTTATAAAATTGAAACTAAATTCCCTTGTAAGGAATCAACGTTGTGCTGGAAAAATCAAACATCCAGAGGACCTGCCACTCACACATGCTACTTTTCATTGGGTTGTTTTAATAAAATAACATCCAGCGTATTTCTTGAAAGCAGCAGCTTGGCAGGATTGAGTCACCTGGGATTCAGAGCAGCTAGCAGACTCTCTTCTTTGCTTTTAATATTCAAGAAATCCCCTGTCCTTGCACAGTACATACAATACCCCCTATTCAGACACCATTTTAGTCAAGGAGCATGTATGCATGTATGCATGTATGTATGTATGTATGTATGTATGTAGGTATATTGTAAGTCGGACATCTAGCCATAGGAATGTAGGAGTTTTTGTAGTGAAAAAAATTAAACTGTTAAATTATTTTTGATTAAATATGTGAAAGCAGGGTATACCTCAAATCTAAACACATGTGCACGAGTTATAAACTGACTTTGGACAAGACCTAAGTACAGCTCAGTGCATGATATGTTTGTTTCAGAAAGTACGGATATCCATAGAGTCAATTCCAAAGAGGTGAAAAGACTGACAAAACTTTACAATGTTTGATATGTATGCCATTGTAAGCAATTGTTGACTCCCCCTCAACCCGACTGGTTTCTGTCCAATTATCGAGGTAGTCGTTCTCTTAATACACACACTGAGCCTACCACATACTTCCTCTGTGGGAAAAGGGGCAGTGCTCTGACCTTGTGGTCCGCCATGTGTTACATGCAGTAGGGTGCATCCATCTTATCTTTTAAAATACCTCCCTCCATCTCAGGGTCAACTACGTGTAATGAGGCATGGTGCATCCATTTTGTCTTTTATTGCACCTTCCCCCCGTCACAGAGTCAGCCATGTGTAATGAGAGAATTTTAAATATGGACAATACTGCATTAAAACGACTATAAAAGCACATTCACACACAATTTAAACATAGTGATTCTTAACTATAAAAGACACACACACACACATACACATGATGTAAAATGTATAATTAATAACATAATTAATACCTCATGCAGAAAACCATTA
The DNA here is from genome assembly GCF_017654505.1 of Polyodon spathula. NCBI lineage: Eukaryota > Metazoa > Chordata > Actinopteri > Acipenseriformes > Polyodontidae > Polyodon > Polyodon spathula. The sequence continues at coordinate 37,481,901 of NC_054544.1, forward strand.
CTACAGTTTCCCTATTAGGTGAACATGAATTAACAGACCTTACTAAATCAACACAGGTAGAACTGGAACAACTAAATAATAAAAATGGCAGAGGCTTTTTTTTTTTTTTTTTTTTTTTTAAATGCGATGTGGTTGTTTTATACAGCAGTGTATAGATTCGTGTTGAGGACAAATCTGATTCAATTAAAAATCTCCCCTTGGAATTCACATGTGCTGGTCTTTTCAATTTGATGGTTTGTTTTGTAAACAACACAACAAAAGCATTTGTGTTCATTATTATTTGTGTTTAAATTGCAGGCGCTTTTGTACTCGAAATGCCTCTGTTCGATGTTAGACATTGTTATAAAGGCAGAGTTCCAACAGGAGTTACAACTGATGGGTATCATTAGAGTCAGACATCCAGAAGTCATTCTTGATCTAACGTTTAAGTGCAAATGAGGTAATTGACTCCAGATGAGAATAGTTAATAATTAAAAGCAACATTATAAAGTATAACCTGTAAGACTGGTTTAAATTATGCCATTACACTTTAGTTACACATTATGGCATAAGGCAAGGTTTACTCATCCATAGTAGCTAATTTGTGACTTAGGAAACGGTTGCAAATCTAATTTTGAGACAGCAATTAATACCAGATGGGCCAAGTATTCATTGGCTCTCCTGCCCGCAACCCAGAAAGCCTTTAAACCCCACCAAAAAAAAAAAAGCCTTTGCCAAATATTTACACCAGGCAGTTGGGTGACCATTATACTTTGCATAAGAAATAAGTGAAACTTGCCACTTAAGTAACTCCAATTAAGCATTAACAAGGAGATTAGCAATCTGTATGCACAAAAAAGATACTGAACCAGATAGGAAAAGATATGTGACACAGCCAGCCAGGAGACAGCACAGTAGCTTAGTAGCACAGATTACAGTGGTCCAGGACAAGCCCTACGACTTAAATTAGAGAAAGTGAATGTAAAAAATAGATTGTACATGTTGCATTTTTTTTTACAGTTGACCATTTCTCTATAACCTAAAGATAATGGTCGGTTAGTTGAAACTGTCAGCTGAAGTACCCATCATCAAGCTTTAACACTAGATGCGCCGAGATATCGGACTGCATACAACCGCCGCACCCACAAAATGTGCGGCTCCATTTTAAAACGGCTTCGGTATGAAAATTGAAAACAAACAATCAGATACAACTTAATATTTTTATTTATGAACGTAATACATAACATTTTCATAGTAGAAACGCTGTATTTACATTGAAAATTAATTTTTTTTCTTATTTTTTCAAAACACTTTTCAAAAACAGCACATATACATAAACATGAAAAACTAATAAAATAGACTTTACACAACAAACTTATGTGTAAATAAGTGTAGAAAGCTGTATGCACATATAGAATTATAAAACATAATGAATTATAAAAATAGCATAAAACAAAAATATAACATTACTTATGCAACGTGAAAGCGTTTTGAGTGAAACTGAGTTCAAAAGCTCTGACTGATCAGAGTTCTATTACAGCTTTCTCAGTACAATCTATGTAGGAAACATGCTTTTCAGCTTTAACAGTGCCACAGACTGCCTTTTCACAACAGGCGCAGTCATCAAAAGTTCTGTTTTTATTGCATTTAGCAACCTGGCATTGTCTTTTATTCCATGTGCCAGTGGGCACAGCACTGGCTGAAGGTTGAGGGGCATTTGCCAGCTGGCTTTCGTGTCTTTTATCAAAATGTTTATGCCGTAGCTCCACGGCTAGCTGCAAAATGAAGTCCCTCCGAGTGATTGTGTTGCCGGTGCACTCCTTGTACAAAACCAAAGCATTGATTGCTTTCAGGTCCAAAACATTATAAAAAACAGCTACAGGCCTCCTGCGAGTACCACCTTTGACAGAATACAGCCGTGCCATTTGATCCAGTATATCCACACCGTACTTCGCTGTGTTGTAAAATGCAACAGTCTTTAGCTTTCGTTTAGCATCAGTCCCGATGGTCACTGATTTGTGCAGAGAGCTTAGAATAAGCACTTTTTTTTTTATTTTACACCTGTACACACTCAGGGTGGCACAGTCATTCTGCCTGAGTAGTGGAGTGGAGTGCAGGGGGGCTCACACAGCTTGAGCTGTTGGTGGTAACTCTATTTAGAGGACAGGCAGACGAGAAAAAAAAGTAGCTTAGCTATATTATACTGTATTGTGATTCAATGTGTATATTTTGTGAAAACTGATAATAATAATAATAATAATAATAATAATAATAATAATAATAATAATATAATAATAATAATAATAATAATTTCATAATAATAATAATAATAATATGTAGAGTGACTTTCATCAGTGTTTCAGCACTCGACAGGGGTATATAATACGTTCTTTCACAATGACTTTGATTTTCTTACAAAGCCCAGACCTAAATTGTCGGCTGTATTGCGGGTCTGGCAGTTGCAGAAGAAAGTGCTTACATCTTATTCATTTTTATGATTCTGCAGCTGAAACACCATACGGTATTTAATTAAAATATTTAGTAACACTTAAGAACGGACATGCACGAGATATTCACATACGGGAGGATATTTCAATTTCAGTTTTAAAAGCCATTCAAAAAGTGGCTATGGTGGTGCTAGTGTTAAAGGAAGCACTGCCACTAAAGAAAAGTGCTAAAATAATGAGAAACAAATAAACACCACACACTAGTTTATTCATATGGCTAAAACAGCGTCATTAATGGTTTCCTCTGGAGCATAAAAGTGAATCATAGTAATAATAATAGTCATTCACAATGGAATTAAGTATTAAGAAGTTAAGAAAATACTACCAGACATCTTGAAGACTTAATTCCAGTGTAGTACAGTTTCCAATGGATGCTAGAATTATTTAAGAAAAGAAAGCCTCAATAAATGAAAGAAAAAATGAAATATCAAATTTGGCCAGTCTGTTTTCATAGAGAATGGGTGCTGTGTGCTGGCTGACTAGAGACCTTGTCAAGGCTACGGCCTTGTTGTCTGTGAGCTCACCCAAAGGACGATCCTGCTTACAGTGCTGTGTGGTGGAGGGGAAAGACCTCCTCAGGAAATGGAGGAAACCTCTGGGGATCCCATAGCTGACGGTCACCTTCACACTTGGCTAAATGAAAACAGCCTGTGCACTCAGTGTAGCCTTCAAAGGAGAAACTCAAGAATATCCCATCTTGCTGAAAACATATCTGAGAGGTTTTAACGGTTGCTTGTTAGAGAGCTTTCTGTGCAAAAAAGGTAATAATGAATGAAAAATAAAATGTTCAGAAGAAAGCTAGGAATACAAACATAAAAAGTCATAATTAACCCTTTGCGGTCCCATGTTGGACGAGGTCTGACATTACAATTTTCCCGTTCCAGTGTGTCCGACATCATCAAAAAGACTTAAAGCACAGGTCTCTAGATGTTTTTTCTCCGAAAAAGCAGAGAAAATGTTTCAATTGCCAAGTGAGACTGATAGGAGCCGAATGAAGCCGAAAAAAAGGGGAGTATCTCTTAGCCCCATGCACTACAGAGATAATATGGACATATACAAAGATGATAGCTGCTTCTGCATCCAGCACTCAAAGAATATCACAGACATTTGTAGAGCTTTTTGAGATGTTATAGTAATAAAATAATTAATTGTATCCCATTATTAAGGGGTTTGATGATAAAACGAGTAATCAGGAGAGGATTTATCAGTATGCACGTCTGTAAAGATGTATGTGAAAAATATAGCGAACAAGGGGTGGGGCTTGGCTGGAGATACAGTACTGAGTGTCCTTTTGCAATTTAATGCCTTTTAAACCTGTTTTACGTTGGGAAAAAAAATTTAACAGTGTGTGTAAAATAAACAGCGCGTATGAAAATAAATTGGACCTGACGCGCCTGACAAGCGCTGAATAAATGGACTGCAAAGGGTTAATGCAGTTAAAAAAAAAATGGTTACAATCCTGGTCAGATGTTTTATATGCTAGAAGATGTCTTGTTGTCAGCAGTGACAAAGCTGTTTGGGCTGTGTACATTGTTTTTACTGTAGGTTCCTAATAACACATTTGCTAAGGGCTGGTTTACCTCACTATACCACAGCAACCCCTACAGGAAAGGCACTGTCCTCCTGGGTTAAGTAGCATATCAGTGTATAGTGGCAGCACATATATTACATGAACGTACATGTAATATACACAAGTTGAAATAAAGACAAGCGCCTCAGTCTGGCTCTGCATAGACATGGTTCCATCACTAAAACTACCATTCTAACTGAAATAAAATTGTCAAGGCTGAATGAGAGATATATCTGAGCACACAATGCAGTCCCTGTGTCTTGTTCTCTAGTGTGGCTTTTAAGTGATTTTAGATGATTCATCATGTGAAAAAAACACTATATACATGTTAGGCAAGTTAAGTGCTTCTGGCTTTTAAAGAACACAAGATATGCTATGAAAATTTCATAATATACAGATTGAATGAATCAGGCTGGACTTGTTATTCCTATTATAATTATTCCTTTTTATTTATTTTTTCCGTAATCATTTTGAATGTTCATCCTCACTGAGATGTATGTTGTATAATGTATAATGCAATGTATAAGTGTGCTTTACTGCTTGGGCTTTTAAATGGGCTATAAAAAAGAATGCTTTTAAACTAACATTATGAAGAATTGGCACATCTTCAGGGCTGTGCATCTAGAGACCGTGTCAAGGCCATAGCCTTTTCCAATTAAACTCCCTATATTATTGTAAATTACTTAAAGCCTCTTTTGCTGTTATCATAGTGTGTATGGTCTTTGTTATTTCTCCGACACAATTACACCAATGTAATAAATCAGACTTATGGTAAAACTAACACAATTGCAGGAGCTGTTTGCAAATCATATAGCAGGATGACTGTCATATCATTACCTTATTGCTATTGCTAATTCAGCACTTGCAGCCAGAGTGACAGAAGGCCATGAAAGCATATGGCTTGAAGTCGATCAGGGTATAATGAAATTGATAGTTGGAGTATTAATTGATGTTAATAATTGTATGTTACAATAGCCTTATAATAAAAAGGCCACTGTTGCCAGTGCATGTCACTTAGAATGCTAACATGTTGTCAGAGCATCTCATATTTAAACTGATCCAGAATTAAAGGACAGATACATTTGTTTGGGTAATCGTGGCTGTGCATTCTGTTTTGTAATAACAGCTCAAGTGAGGCTAGGAAAAGAGTAATCCGATATGTCATGCAGGGGTGGACGTTTCAGTGCTACGTTGATATAGGAGGATGACATTTATTTTCATGAACAGTATTTTTTAAAAGCCATGCATCTTGACCCACCAGCATAGCAGCTAGTGGATGCTTTCTACAGATGTCAATAAGGCCCTATGGCAACAGCAGAAACAGCAGGCTCTCTAAAGAAAGTCCTCTGAGACGAGTCCCCTTTTGAAGTAGATACTTTTAAGAAACTGGCATGAACTATAGAGTATCCATTCCATAGTTCATTTTGGGAAATCAGAATTGTTTTTTTGTATTTATTATATATTTAGCTGCTATCTTTAAAATGTAATTAGAGTTGACAAAAGCTGCATGGAACTGTACCACCAGGGATATTGAACGTATGTCTGCTGGATATTCAGCTGGCTCTGAAGATGATTTCCAAGCAAACATCTAACAGAATTGTCCAGAGTGGATAAACCGTGTAAAAATATTGTGTAATATTAAAGAGACTATAAGAGGGTTTGCTTCCCCTGCTGTAGTAATGCTTTTAATGCTGCATTTGCAATGCCTTGATGAGATTGAACACCTGTTGACTGGAGCTGGTGGAGTGCACTGGTTGTCAAATGTTCATATTAATCTAGCAGATTTAGATAATGTGAACCATTTCAGACGTTTCAAGGTTCATATTGTCTTGTGTACATTTTGTGTACCTTTTATGTTGCTTTTTCTTGATATTTTACTGCATTAAAATGACTATTATAAATATTTTTTAAATTGCTGGCTGTGACTGTCTGCTGTGTCACCCATGTAAATATGTGTGTTTTTAATAATATAGAAATTGCCTTGTTTTAGTATGACAGTTAATAGCAAGTATCCATTATCAGTATCATTGTTGCTTTCATGTCCCAGGAGTAAGAAACAGTATTTGAAACATTAATATTAAGGGGTGCTTATAGCTGTGCAAAAATGTTGACTTCCTCTGAAGTCTGGTATTCCAGCTAGCCACTTGTCAGTTAATAATCATTTTGCTGTGAAATGTGATATAATGTTTGGGTCCATACTACAGTATGACACACTAACTTTTTTCTTTCTTTCTTTTAACAACAAACCTTACCTTTCCTCTGGGATCTTTTGTCCCTAACTTCATTTGATTGCCTCCCTCATATTCACAATGCATTCTATGCATCAAACTATATACAGCATTTTTGTCACTATTATGAGCTCTGGCCCTGTAAAAAGCTACACTCTTAATGCGCTACTGCTTTTCTCCACCTGACAGCAGCTATCCCAGGAAAAATAGCAGGACAGTTATGGGCCCTGTTTGCAAGCAACAGCTAGGAGACCTTGTCTGAGATTAATTAAACCATCATAACTATCATGATGCAACTTACTGTAGTTTTTCAAAGTAGTTTCCTGCCAGTTTATTTGTATCACATTATCATATAGAACATGCCTTTACATTTACTTATAGTTATACCCTTGCAATGCCTGCTGTCATCTATGAAGCACAAAAAGTGTTCATTTACTTAGAGGGCCAAAATAGCAACAAATTTAATCTTGTATTTATTTTAAATCGATTTGTGATGGTATACAAGTTTAGGCATTGCACTCTGTGATTGACTCTTAAAAAGCGCCATGGCACTATGACATCACTCTAGCATCCTCTTAAAAACCAGCAGAATCAGTAAAAAATACTTCACACGTTCTACTAGGTTTATCTTGCAAGTCATGTGTGAACAAGCTTAATGTCAGAGAAGTCATGCCCCTGTCAGTTCAAGGTTCAGGATGCTTCATGAAAATGACTTCAACATGACAAGACAGAGTTTAAGACAGTTTAAGGTCATTTTCAAAGGCTGAGTCAACTCATTCTAAATGATGTATTTTGCAGGTAGCCTGTGAAAAGATTTATATAATTTGCATTTACATATAAATCGTATGACATAGAATATTTTTTCATAAGACAAGATTATATAAAACCATTGTGTTTTACTGTGAACTACATTGCAAGCTTCAGAGCTTGAAACTGATTCAGTGGTGCAGATTGGAGACAGAAGAAAAAGAACAGCAATGCTCTGTTATTTTATGAACCCACTACATCCATGTAAATTTTTCAGTACACTGTTGTTTAGTGGTTAACAAAATCGACATATAAATGAGCTCCATAAAAGCTTTGAGTATCAGATCCTGTTTAATAATTGGGAAGGTAATGTTAAAGCCCTGAGAAAATATTGGTTTGCCTACTGTGACTGACATCTTTGTAATGTATTTTGAAAATAAGGTAATGACACCAAATGTGCTATTGGGTTGAAAAACAGAAGATACTGGAGATGAGTATCCCTGGCAACGGGTATAGTGAAGGCAGCAATATGTGTGTGTGTGTGTGTGTGTGTGTGTGTGTGTGTGTGTGACATGTTAGAGTTTATTTTGCATATCAAGGGAGCCCCTTGTCCAAATGTAATAACACTTTCAAAGGACCTTCTTAAGCACGTGATATTGAGTTTTGGAATCTGAAGGATATGGAGGCATCCTGTCTTTCCTTGACATCTTTGGTTAGTAGTTTTTAAGAGTATCAGCATAAGTAAGGACTTTATTCCACCACTTAATGTAAACGTAGATTATCTTAACCTGCTTATTCATGTGCGTCTGTCTGTCTTATTATATGTTTTGTTCATTCTCTATCTTTTTATCTTTATTTTCTTGTAATGCTCAAGTGACTCATCATTATAGCTGTGCCTTACTTGCCCCCTGTGGAGGCAGAAGGTGGTGTTGCTGAAGGAGCAACTCCTGTCAAAATATTGAGTACTTTTCCATACAGAGAGGATTTAGAATACTGTGTTTTCTAAACAACTATTCTGAAATCAGTATTGGTTCAATTTGTTTTACTCAGAATTTGTTAAAAGCTACAGTATGATCTGATGGAGAGTTAGGTGCTGTATTGAAGCAATTGCATTAGTGTATTTCTACCATATGCTCTAGACAGAGGAGTTTATTTATGATGCAAATACTGCTCTTCTGCTAAAACATTCCCATTATACTGCATTTATGTATTTATTTTAACATAAATACTGGCCTTGATGTGGTTTTATTTGTTAAAATAAATGGGCTCTCTTCTGTTTAATGTAGTTGCATGCTGACTTACATGGCTGATTAAATAACCAATTATAATGTATTTATTGATCCTGTTGCTGTATAGATTAAAATCCAACTGCAGCATAAGAAGGCAAAGTTACAAATAAGCATGTTGGTCAGTGGTTGGGTAACACCGTGTAACGATTATTTTTTTTTTGGTTCCTGGGTAGTAAGTGTTATTTCCTAATTGCTTATGCCTCAAAAGTATAGAAAATGGCTATTATTCCCCACAAACTTTGCTTTTGTGACCAGGACAGTGATATTTTGAAATTTACTTATTTTCCAGAACATTCCAGATAGATTCAGTGCTGAGTAAACTTGGAGTAACTTCTAGAACTTTCCAGTAATATAAATAGTAGTATAAATACAGGGGCCTTAAGCCCACCAGTTCAGTTTAGTTCCAGCTGCCTAAGTGGATACATTTCTGCATTTTTCTGAGATGGTATCAAGAGGCTGCAATGGTGGCATTCCTGATGGGTCTCTAAGGCGGTTTTACCAAGTTTCCCTGCTATCTTTGCCTTTGGGACAGCAGGGACAGCAGCTGGTTGAGACTCTGGTGAAGAACTACGGCACAATGGGCTGTAGGATGTCCCTCAAAGTCCATATCCTTGATGCTCATCTTGATAAATTCAAGGAGAATGTGGGAGCGTACTCGGAGGAGCAAGGTGAGTGCTTCCACCAGGATATACTGGACTTTGAACGCCGCTACCAAGGACAGTATAACAAGAACATGATGGGAGACTACATTTGGGGGCTGATTCGTGAAAGTGATTTACAGTATAATCGTAAATCTCGAAAAACTACTCACTTCTAAATCTTTTGTAGTCATTTTTGTATTACTTTAGTATAAATACATGTTAATTTGATTCATATGTTGTTTTTTTCTGACTTTATATGAACGAAAAGACACAAATTTGCCCGTTTTCTCATTGGAAATAGGTACATTTCAAAATATCACTGTCCTGGTCACAAAAGCAAAGTTTGTGGGAAATAATAGCCATTTTCTATACTATTGAGGCATAAGCAATTAGGAAATAACACTTACTACCCAGGAACAAAAATTGTGTTACATAGTGTAAGTATAGGGATAGGGATATAATGATGGCATATATGTTTACATATTATCTAAATAACCATTAATCCAATTGTATTGAAACTTAGGACATGTCTTCACAACTTTACTTACATCTGGATGTTCAACTAGAAATATAGTGCTGCATAAAGTGCCTTTGTTAATCAGATTTCCTATACACTTTTCCTCCCTTCAGTATCAGTTGTATCAATATCTCAGTGCTTCTTCCGTTGGAATACAGCAGGCTTTGCCAAGGATTTTGGTTTAGATTTGAAATCCTATCAAACCATGCAATACATCTGTCTTACCTGAAGCATAAACACAAATACATGAAGCTGAAGTGGATTCCTGTGGAACGCATCCGAGCCTTAAAGTCCTGCAAAGTGGCAAGAAGTTAAGATTTAAAAATGGAATAAATTCCGCAGATGGTACAATATATCAAAAAAGAAAATATCTAAGCAGTAGTCATCATTTCAAATGCTTTTTTTTCTTCTTCAAAACTCTCAGTTAATTAGTAAAAAGAAAACATACTACTGATTCACAGTAAGTGACAGTGTAATGTGATCAGTGATTTATAAAGGCACTGTTATCAAACAATGTAATCTCATTAAAAAACTAGAATGACAGGTTGCATAGGCAGTGTCACAGTAAATCTAACATATTAAACATCAATTTGATTACCGTATTCTCCCAAAGGGGGTTCAAATGCGCTTCTGTGGTGTACTTTGTTGAATCTGTATTTATCTAGTCCAGTATTTGCAAAATAATCTATGAAACACACAATAAAAGGAACGTTTCAGGAAACACAAGGTGATCTCAATGACCTTATTTTCACGCTTCATAAGCCCCCAATAAAGATAATGCATTTATGCATCAGTCTATGCAAGCCAGAATATTTGTGTGTGTGTGTGTGTGTATATATATATATATATATATATATATATATATATATATATATATATATATATATATATATATATATATGTGCAAGTCATTGACCTAAATCAAGATGGCACTATAAGGTAGGTGAAACGTTCTTGGACATATAACATATTTAATGAATAATTTAAAAACAGTACATTTAGAAATGTACTGTAAGAAAATACCATGTACAGTCCTCTTAAACAAACTGCCATGATTGTTGTAGATCTGTAACTGGAGATACTGAACTACTCTGTTTTCCAGTGACTTACTATATACGGCCCACTGCTATTTTTCAGCAGATCGTTTTGTGCATCTCCTGCTTAGATTTGATTTTCTTGCTGCTTCTGTGGGTAACCTACATGCATGTGTTCTTAGCTTGAGCATCAGTTACCCCTCAAGAAGTACACCCTTAGGTACCTCACATCGCTTTCATAGAGCCATGGCTTTCTCCTTTGACCCTTTGTGACTTTAACACCAGCAGTTTAATTTATCCTCTACAGAGCCCTCCGTGCTACACCATATGACTTCTACAGCTGGTCTTCAGTCTGCTACATTTTTCCAAGAAATGTTACATTTGATCATTTATTATTAAAATATGGGTTTACCTAATAATACACTGAAGCTTAGTTATGTGTGTTATCATTTTTTTTTAATGTATTTGCCTGCTAAGTGTATAAAGAGTAATGTCTAATGTCCCAGTACATTTTGGTGGATAGCTTGTATATGTATATAGCACAAAACATGTTTACTGGACAGCAGGTTTTAATGATTGGGCTAAAATAGGGATTGTGTTTGGTATTGAAATAATAGTCTTTTAAACAACAGCTACATTTCTCTTTATATATAGTACTGTATACTCCTGAAAACCTCACATCAGTAGGTATTAGTAGCCTTGTAACACGCATATTTTACCTATGTGAATAGTGTAGTGACTTTGGCATACAGATTATTTGTATATAAATTAGTCTGTAGGCGCCCTGTTTAAGAACGGACAAATGTTAATAATTGAGACATACAATAATAGTTTGGTGATATCAGGTAGAACTCGGATTCCCTTGACAACAATTGACGGGGTTGCAAAAGGGGTGCTCAACTAATCTAATATTACAGAAAGGACAGGCTATTGGTTAGAGATACGCATGAATAGTAATATGCAGTTCATTGATTCTATAGTCAAACGATTACAACGACTGTAATGTCATTAGCATACATGGTTAATATACTAATATTGTCTTATCACACAAAGTGTCTACTTTGCATTAGTATTTTCAATACCCGTTTCATTTTCTCGAGTCATAAAGTATTTAATATTAGACATGTTGAATACTTATCGATTTCCATATACAGAAGTCAATCTGTGTCGATGAATACTGCAGCTATCCAGATCTGCAGTTCCAATGTAGATGGTACTTTGCTGTACGCGTTGTATTGCTAAACTCGCAATAAGCTTCCCTTCAGTTTGTTTCTTGCAGGTACTTGGAAACAAAGACCTGCTTTCCACTTAATGCAGTATCCCGTTTACTGATCCAGTCTCTCGTAGGACAGACGGCAGGGCCCTTCTTCAGAAGATGATTTTAGCCATTATTCAGAACATTGGTTCTTCCTTGCCTTCTGTGAATTCGAGCACGACTTGACTTCAGAAATTTTCTTCAGAGCAGTGTAGCTTCCTTTTCGTTCCTCCAAACTCCAAGCCATCTCTAGCAGGTGGACACTCCTCGTGCACACCTCCTTTGCGGACAGCACACTTGGGCAGCAGCTCGACTGGAAGCAGCAGCACGGCGCACAACTGGAAGCAGCAGCTCACAGCAGAAGCTCACTCACACTTCGAAAGTCAACAGATTTTGTGATTCTCTCTTCAACCCTGTAATTGGTTAGTCTGATTATTTTGGGCAGCTCCTGAGTCCACATGAAGTGTCTTTCATTGGTTGTTCTCGTACCGATGTGGCCCCTTGTTCTCCATTGGTCAGCTATTTCTCTCCCTGTCGGCAGGATTTACGACAAGGACTGGTTCTCGTCTAGGTGTCAAGGCACCCAGAATTGTCTGGAAGTTGTGCAAAACACTACTGGCGCTGAAATGACTCATTCAGTGATGGGTAGAGATAAAAAAAACATGTCCAGCAGTTAGTTTACGACTCTTTCTAAAAACATTCGTCAGTGGGAGAGTTTGTGACCAGACCAAGAAGATACAGACAATGGTTTAAGATCCCCTCTGTATATTCCAATTCTGTTACTTTCATGGACAGAATGATATGATGATCCCCCTCTGACACTACAGTAGCATAGGCTGCAGATGAATATACATTCACTGCAATAGGATTCGATCTGATAAGTGCTGGTAGCGAGTTAAAGATGATAGGATCACCTCTGTTATCAGTGTGTCTGTAAATAAGAAAACAGGAACATTCTGAAGTGCAATTAAGTGTCAAGTCAAGACGGGAAATCTGATATGCTTTCTGAAGTATAATAGGCAAAATGAGTTCGCTATGTGATGAATACTGAGCACTACCATCTTGTTGCTTTATCAACGCATGCAATGTAAAAATGTGTCTATATACTTTAAAGTGCATTGTAGAAGAATCCAAGGTCATACATAAATGTCTTTTCTAGTTAATTTAGGCTGATGTAGGTCCATTATCGCAATTATATATATTATATATATATATATATATATATATATTGCTATATATATATATATATATATATATATAGTATCCTATAGTATATATATAACGAAGGGGAAAAAAGGCGGCAACTCCCGTTAGAATCAAGTCCATATCCGCACCGAGTTCTCAATAGAAGTAATGGTCTTTATTTCATGTCTTTAAAATTTCACAGTAAACATAACTAACACGTTTCGACCCATAGGTCTTCTTCAGAGCATAGAAAGGAAAGGTGAATATCACCCTTAAATAGTCATTATTCTTTTCGTGAACACAATTAAGCAGATCACATTTCAATTAAACACACCGGTAGATTGCAGCACTCAATTAACAAATAACACATTATTTTAACGGTAACAGCAGCAAACTTACAATCACAAAGTTAATGAAACAATCAAATGTGATCCATAATAATATATCCAATCTAGCATAACAACATTAAACCTAAATTATACCGTTCACATCAATAAACAGTGATTAAACTCCTTGCTGTAAGTTGACATTTAAAAATCAGGAAACACATTTCCAATAAACAAGGGAACATAGTCATCAGTCGAAGATTAATTCAGACGGTGGATTATTGGCAAAGACATAGACTCCTTTCTCCAACCCTTTGTTTGTGAACTCCAATCCAATTTGGCTGACACACGTAATGTTTTGAAATGTATTAGTGACTTAAAAGTTGACTCTTTTAGTATTCTTGCCTCTTATTGTTACTAGTCTGTCCCACATACAGGTGGCATTGATGCTGTCACATTATATTTAAATTCAAGATAAATTAACGCTAATCCACTGTGTCTAAATTCAAATTATTTTATTTTTGAGGGTCAATATTTTTTACAAACGAAAGGTACAGCAATGGGGGCTTCATTTGCTCCCAACTATGCAAATATGTATATGGGATTTTGGGAAGATAAATACATTTACAGTGAGATGAATACTTTTTCACAATTTATGTACTTATGGCAATGCTACATTTATGATATACTATTGATTTGGTTGAGGTCAAAATTACAACTTGATCATTTTCTTAATTAATATTAATTCAGTTAATTTTAATTTACAATTTAAATGTGAATCGGATCTGTACATACATTATGGGGATTTAGATATTTACAAAGATGAAACCAATACTTGACAAACTACAGTATTTACGAAATCAACCGAACATAATTCATTGCTTCTCGCAAATAGTCAACATCCACGTAACTTGATTAAAAATATACCAAAAGGGTGCATTTTTACGCGCAAGATGGAATTTTAGTACAGAATCGCAATTTGCAAGTAAATCAGAAAAATGTATTCTGAATTTAAATCTGGGGGATATGACAATGATATTTTGAAAGAAGCAATGCATATAGCTGAATGGTTTGATAGTAACTCTTTACTTAAAAAGAAAACAAAGAGTGATAAAACTATTTGATTTCCGACTGAATTTAATCATCTAATAATGTGAGGAGAATGCTTTTGAAACTTTGGTATATTTAAAAAAGTGATTGCCTGGTGAATAATACAAGATAGTTCACCACGGTTTGCATTCAAACGTACTAGAAACACCAGAGACAAACTGGTTCATTCAGTTAGTCGTAAAACAGATCAAACTAAAATGTGGTTGCCAACTCCTCCTGATGGTAATTTTAAATGTGGCCACTATACACATTAGTCCAATACAAGCAATACCAAACAGATTTCCCATCCTAGATCTGGTAAGAAAATAAAAATTAAGGTATTACTGATTGCAACAGTACTGGTGTCATTTATGTGTTGTGGGCTGGTATATGTTGGTCAGACAAAAAGAGCTTTAAAATTACTAATTGCCGAACATAAAGCAGCTATTGAAAATAATAATCAAGACTATTATATTGCTAAACACTACAAACACAGGGCAGGGATTTTCTCCAGAAACACTACGGTTTGTGCGGGTGGAGAAGATTAATGTACACGCTCATAGTGGAAGTTTAGTAAAGCTCTAATTGCAGAGAGGCGCACGTTGGATACTTGCATTACAAACATTGGAACCACTTGGACTTTATAAGGAACTGAACTTGTGTCCCTTAACATGAGATGTAGGTTTATACTCACTGAAAGTGAGAATAGATATTGTTGTTGGTATTGGAAGAAAAAGAAATGTGTTCATTGTTAATTGATAACTGATGACTATGTTCTCGTGTTTATTGGAAATGTGTTTCCTGATTTTTAAATGTCAACTTACAGCAAGGAGTTTAATCACTGTTTATTGATGTGAACGGTATAATTTAGGTTTAATGTTGTTATGCTAGATTGGATATATTATTATGGATCAAATTTGATTGTTTCATTAACTTTGTGATTGTACGTTTGCTGCTGTTACCGTTAAAATAATGTGTTATTTGTTAATTGAGTGCTGCGATCTACCGGTGTGTCTAATTGAAATGTGATCTGCTTAATTGTGGTCACCTGAAAAGAATAATGACTATTTAAGGGTGATATTCACCTTTCTTTTCTATGCTCTGAAGAAGACCTATGGGTCAAAACGTATTAGCTATATTTACTGTGAAATTTTAAAGACATGAAATAAAGACCATTGCTTCTATTGAGAACTTGTGTGTACATGGACTTGATTCTAACGGGAGTTGTCATCTTTTTTCCCCTTTGTGGTTGTCCACTGGAGGAGATTCAAACACTTTTGTAGCGCCAGCATTCACTCTGTTATAAAATACACCCCTGGAAATGCAATTTCACATGTTTGTGTGGTTTGTACTTTATATTTTTTATTTTTACCTTTGGTCCCCTGAAACCTCAAATACAGTAATTTCATGTTCCTCAGGTAAAGCATGTTAGATTACAAATTAGAAGTGTGTTCCAGAAAATAACAATCTGGGGAAACTGCACTATATTATATATGGCAATAATTGGGAAAGATACATGAAAAGGTTATTAAAAATCCATAAGGTTCATACAGGGATTCATTGTGATTTTTTGGTTAGTGTAAGTGGGTTCCTAAGGTGATAGTAGCTTCTTGTTTTGTTATGCATGGACATGAAAAACTGTCCAGGCTGTTTTTTTTTTCTCATCCAAACCCTAAACATCCTATTCTTAAGCCAAATCAAAATCTTTGTTGTTTGCACAGCATAAACTGTTAGTCAACTTTGCATATTCTCATATAACTGGCAGGCTTTATTCAGAATGTTAATTACTATTTTAATTTATGGATAAATATTAAACTATGATGTCTTGCAGAACTGCTTAGTTATGTTCTGTAGCTGAAACCTTTGCACCAAATCACTTTTGCAGAGCAGATGAATACATTTGCATATTAGATGGTTCAAAAGATCTTCGGGAGGATTAAACCAATATATATTGAGCCCTAATGACATTAATTTAGTAGGCACAAAGCATCCAGCTGGATTTATACTGCCGTCCTTTGCACTTCTTATATTACACTTTGTAATGCTGTTGTGTTGTGAAACAGCAGTAGCTTTGGATAGCCCATCATAAGATTGCAGATAGCTGAGCAACAGGTTTAAAAAAGAATACACATTTAAACGTGAAATACCGATCTTTAGTTTCACAAAGCTAAAGTACTCGGTTACCAATTGCTGCAAGTTGTCCTTATTTTTAATAAGCCCGAGAAACATGTTAATGTTTAAGAAATAACCCACTTGGGTTCAGATAAGTTCAGTATAAATAGGCACATTTGCACTGGTACAATATCTTTCAGAATTGAGACCAAACAATATGTTTTAGTCAACATCAGTGGAGATCTGAACTGGAAAATTAAGTTAAGTTTTTTTAAAGATTCACCCACCCCTCGTTATATCACCCCTCCCTATACTACGGATTCAGATATATTGCGGTCCTGGGATTGGCTCCCCATTTTTACTGTCTAACTACGTATGCCTTAGCTGCAATATACATATGCACTTAGAATTACTGTTAGTTTTATTTCGTACTGCACATCACAAACAACAATATACAAAACAATTAAAAACAAAGCATTCATTTCGTACTGTTATCAGATGCACATGTATTGCACAACATTTTAGCCAACGAGGTGTTCATGTGTAGCAGCAATGCACTAGCAAAAGCCACAAGGCAGTGACGTCAGCTCCCTAGCAACAAGCCTCCTATGTTGTTGTTGGGAATTGATTATTTCAATGCAGCGGGTTTGTGCATTGAGAAAGGAGAGGAAACCTCATGAAATTAACTGGAGACTGAAGTTGATAAGAAGCAATAATCCTCCACTGTACGAATTAAAATAGTGTGCTGCTTTTTATATGAAAAATGAGAAAAAACAGTTTGCTTAGAGGATTTATACGGACCCTGATGCACCTGATAAAAAGAGGGAGTGGTTGTACAGTATTTGTTACAGTAGTTGTTTTTCTAGGGGTCTCTCACTATATCATGGCCCTCGAGATATAGCAAACTTATTTTGGACCCCGACACTCGCGATATATCGAGTGGGTGGTGTATATAAAATAATACAGGTTTGCACCCCGACTTATTTTGTTCTGCACTGTTTAATGCCATCTTGTGTATCCCCACAAAGCAACGTTAAGTCCTGATTAGTCATGGGTATGTTTAATATCCTAGTTTTAAGTTGTTTAGACATGACTTCAATCAAAAATAGTTTTATATATATATATATATATATCATATTAATATATAGTATATATATTATATATATATATATATCACTGCTAGGAGCGTGAGTGCCTACAGCAACCGGGGAAATCTTGGTTTGAACAGGACACGGAAATTGATTTTGAAGCGCTTCCGCGCTATTTTTAATAAACACAAATGAATACAAACAAAACAGAAACAAACACCTAGCTCTCTCTTGGAGCTCTAACTAACATTAACGGGAACCTAACTAAACATTCAGGACGGCTAAGCCGTTTACCTGACACCAACGTCAAACACAAACTCACACGGGCTTCACTCCATACTTCACCTTCGATACGACTGGACACACACACACACACTCAGTCGGGCTCTTCACTCAGCAGCCCCTGGAACAGACTGGCTGCCTCTCTTAAATACCCTGCACCTGGCTCTAATTTACAATTACCACCAGGTGCAAGGGATTACTAAACAATAAAACAATTACACAATTAAACCCCATAACACCCAAATGTGCATTCTCCCAAGGTTTTTAGCAGGGAAGGATTTTAACCCCCTCCCTGGTACCTTACAATATATATATATATATATATATATATATATATATATATATATATATATATATATATATATATATATATATATATATATGGATATATATATATATATATATATATATATATATATATATATATATATATATATATATATATATATAAAAATTTGTATTACTTACATTTATGGGATGTAAAGCTAACAACATTATTCCATAAATCATACCTTCAATTAATTGACATTCACAGTGTCCTATTAGGTCTTAATCCTTTTCAGATACAAGCCCACTGCAAATATTTACAAACAAATTTGCAATTAAACATATAAAAGCCAGTTGATATGTAACTGTAATTTTTATGTAACTTTAATTTTAATATGTAACCTTTTTTTGCAGCAAAGCATCAATTTATTAAACAAAAAAAAAAGTTCTAGAGGGACAGCTTTCACAGTAAAATATTTAAATGAATAAAACGTATATTTGGGGGGTTTATAGGCAATTGAAATGGACAGGAACCCAGTGTATTATCTGCTAAATGTGTCAGCTATTGGGGAAGCTCACTGGTGATTTAGTATTAATGGTTGGTTAATGGATACACACTTTTCAAACTAAAGTTTTGGGAACTGTCATCCCCCTGCATAGCCAGTGGAAAGTAACTACAGGGACAATACGTGGGATTGTTCCATTATTTTACAGCCCTAAACAAAGCAAATACTGGGGTTGAATCACAATGCCTAAGTGATGAAGATGATTATTTTTTTAACGAAAGAAAAACACATTTATTCAGTGTTGGCACTGCTGAACTCGAATTACCCAATAAAAAAATGACTTGGTCATGGTCCATCCTATTCAAAAGTCAATAAGTAAAAGGATGTGAGAGGAGGCAACATTCTCTGAATCATAGTGGAGGTGTAATAACATATAACCCCACAAGAGGGCACTGTGTCAAATGGTCTTTGTATAGAATGGCTAAAATTTTTTTTTTCTTCTGTAGGTCTGTAGTAGTAGTTAGAACTGTGCAAAGTGGCTCAGTGTAGTTATATCATATATGATTCCTTTACCATCCCTACACAATGTAACTAAACTGGGGAAGGGTGGGATTAGGGTGGTAATCTGCTTGTTGTTGTATTTTGAAAATATCACATGTGGAATTTCTTGGAAACCAAGAGCTTTCTCCGCTAAAGATTAGATTTTGGGTCTCACATTTGCAACAAATTTTGCATTGCCAAAGGCAGCCCGTGTGTTTGGATCTTAGGATAAGGTTCTTCTTGGAGTTGTTTTGTTAATTACAGGCACTTTAAATAGATAATATGGGACAGTGATCCCAGTCATTGATCCTGAAAGGATTGTAGAAAATGGGACCGGGTGCCTTTACCCTAGAAGTTACATAATATAATGACCTCTCCGGCTGCTACCCGAGTTGACTAATGTCTATTTGCTCTGCAAATGTAGACCAGTCCATTTGGCTTGGCATAGTTATCTCTGAACCTGGAGATTCGGGGTTCGGAAGTCGTTACTTCTATATTGTGTTAAGGACACTAATGTCTTTCCATAAACTGTCTCACAATTTCTTACTATATTTAGTAACACATAAAATCATCCCACTTGAAATCTGTCTGCTCCCCTACATAAAAGAGGG
Organism: Polyodon spathula; assembly: GCF_017654505.1. Classification (NCBI taxonomy): domain Eukaryota; kingdom Metazoa; phylum Chordata; class Actinopteri; order Acipenseriformes; family Polyodontidae; genus Polyodon; species Polyodon spathula. The sequence goes on from NC_054544.1 coordinate 37,501,674, forward strand.
CATTACACTGCGAGTAAAATAAGAAGGGTTGTTTCCTCCATCAAAGAAAATTAGGATATCCAGGGGTGCCACATTTAGTTCCATGACTATTAATCCAACACTAGTTAACAAACCATACATCATTTCTATTATTAAAAAAATACTTGAGTCAAATAAATACTATGTTTTTTACATGACCATTACCCGTTCCACTGAACAGATAAAACACACAAAGCACAGCATGCAATCTTCATCATTAAGGATTTATTTTCTGGGTATTTATTTGTGTGTGTTTTTGTCATGGTGTGGGGGGGTGGGGGTTGCATGAGCAGAAAGTGATTGTAACTTGCTCTCTGAAGCATTACTGGCTAACACTACTGTATAAGTAACACTTTTTGAATGATGGAGCAATACCATTGTAATTGTAATGTATGGTATCCATGGTTGATGTTTGGAGATAACTTCAGATAGATATGTCTGAAACTTTAAGAAATATACTGCATTCCAAGCACCTTGTTTGCCAGGAATGGTCACTTAGTGTATTACCTGCAGACCATGTTCCAAACTATAACAGATCCAAACAGGTTATCCTTTATTTTGAACTTCTGCTTGATAGTTAAGATTATAGTTAAGACGGTTGCTGAGTTTCAAATGGCTAGACAGCAAAATATGTACTCAAAATTCAAACTGTTATTATTATTTGTTTTGTTTTTCAAGAAAATATACCTTACAGCAATCGATGATAAAGCAAGAGGCTAACTCTGGGGCTTCATGCTGGCTGGATATTCAACAAAATTATCTCAGCCATCATACTCCTAGTTTTGCTAATGGATATTATTTGATATATCAAATGAAATCTAACAAACACCTTTTCTCCTCTTAGTATTCCACATTTTTTATTATTATTATTATTATTATTATTATTATTATTATTATTATTATTATTATTATTTATTCTCTTTCGCACTTTGATGCCCCTGCAGCTTCATATCTGGAACCAGGGGGAACATTTTTTCTAAGGAGTCTAACGCAGAACAAATAAAATGTGAAAATGGAATGAAACTTAGAGGAAAGCTGTAGTACATGGCATAATGTGCAAGAGACCACATGTGGAGAGATTTTACAGATGCTTTTTGAACTGAACATGTCTCAGGGGCAAATAAGATTGATAATAATCGCCACACATGAAAAATAACTATCTAGGACAACCAGGCAGGTAATTTTTTTCAACATTACATTGTCAAAAAGAGGACATTGCACATGTGCTCTGACCAACCAGTACCTCTCAAAGTCGTGCAGTAAAATTAGTTTTGGTTTTCTGGAACACATTATCCTACAACTTAGAATATTGTATAATGTGTATTAGACAGACTGAAGCTGTACTTTTCAGCAAATTTAAATTTAGGATTTTTCTCTAAACACATTGTCAGTGTCACTTAATGTGTACTTCAACTGTATGACTTTTCAGGAAATTAAAATGAATCTAAATAAAACTCTTCTACTTCCCATCCACAGTCACATCTCATATATCTTCTGTCAGGATCTAAACAGTAGTAGCAAGCCTTTTAATGGGATGCAAACCAGTAGTTCCATCCAGATTCCAGGTTTGTTCTTTGAACCTAATCGCCCATTATTACAGTATGAAGATCATTAGTCAGATGTGTAATATACAAGCATCTTTGAATGAAACTGACCAGTTCCTTCACCCACTGAGCAACAGTTGTAGGGTCATACCTCGTGAAGTTGAGCAAAAATGTGGTAGCAGTTTTACATATTCCTATGGTAAGAAGATCTTGGCACAAAATCCTTCTGCAAGCCTGAAAACGCCTTGCACTTCAGTACAAGCACAAGCTGAAAACATTATGTACATGCCGTCACCTTTTGATGACACAACATGGTATAAAAATTGCATTGTTCTTGAGGCTTTGCAGACAGAAGCTATATACAATAGAATGCATTCTAGAAGATGCAGATATCTATGATGTACCCATTGGACATTTTTAACTGCTATAATTTGTACATGATGCCATGTGAACAGCTTTTGTGCATTATCATAATTAGCAGCACAATCGTCTGTCTTAATAACTACTCGAAATCTTCTATTTCATAAATCACTGGGGTGTAGCAGGAGACGCGCAATCAATGTTTGATATGAGTTTAAATGTCTTTTGGGTGTAATGTAGTCATTTTGCCAAAGTCTGTCATGGCCAACAAATTGCAAATCTTACAATGCAAGTAAATCAACTTCTTTTAACATTTTTTTTTTTTTTTTTTTTGGGGGGGGGGGGGGGGGGGGGGGGGGGGGGGTGGAAGAACCTCAAACTTTTTATAGCTATTCATTATAAGTTGGTCTTTGTCAATGTAAATGATCATTGGTACTACAAATTACGAATCCAATAAATATGCTTAACTACACTAAAAATGTTTGAGGTTTTGTGCTTTTTTGTGATGTGCACTGATTAACCAGGCATCAAAACTCAGAATCTGTTGTAAAAAAAAACAGGACCCCCTAGATAACTCCACGTCCTGCAGAAAAATAAAGTAGATGCAACAACTTTATAAACAAAATGTGATGGCCATAAGTATATACTGCACACTAAACTCAAAACGCACACCTTAAAAATGTCAAACACCTCTTTCACCCTTTCTGAATGAAGCGGTTAAAAGATCTGCAGATTTCTTTGTGGTAAGATTTGTACTTCACCTATAACTCAAGCAGCAATATGAAGGTACAACTTGAAAAAATAATTTAGAAAAGGCATCCTGACATGTTTAGTATGGCTCTTTCATCAGTGTAGATTTTTTTAGAGATTTTTCTTTTAAGATTTGAACATGCAAGGACAAATTAAAAGGTCATAAAATAACTGGAACTAATGATACCAGGAAGAAACAACTCAGCACAACTTCACATTCTGTCAAGTTGACTCTTACAAGATTTATACAGCTACAATTATTTTTGCCGCCTTTATCCTTCATAATCATTACAACTGTTAGATGGAAAGAAATGTACCAACTATGTGTGAAGAGAAGAATGTACTTGTCATATCCCTACCAGTTCTGAATCAAATTGTGAAATATTGGATTATATGTAAATATCTTCACTTCCAAAGGTCCTTCCACATATGTGAGGTAGTTAAACTCATAAGAGGAAACAGCTGTGTTCTCAATCAGTACCCCTGAGGCTGGGAAATTACCAAACCTCTTTTGGGACTAAACTGTGCCGCCAAATAAGGAAGCTTAACCTCTGATAAATCTGTGTACTGTGCTTTGTTAATTTAATACAGATAATCCTGATTAATCTTTAAAAACAAATCCAATTAATTGCGTACAATAGCATAGTAGGATCAGCCCATGCAGCCTGAAGGAATATGTACTATTTGAAGAGGTCCTGCATATAAACTGCAGCTTGCCCTGGCAATATGGATCAGACTTATTTTACTCTTGGATTGCTTATGTATTTAGAATCATTCCAACAGCGATAAGGCACTATTCAGTAAAATTTAAGATGTGGTATTCCCAAAACCAAAACCTGCCTTTTTTTGGAAAATAAATAAATAAATAAAAAATCTCCAATCCCAGACACACCATGTTTGATGTATGGTCATTGTTTTGTTTTTTGGAAGTCCAATTAACTTTTTGAGATATAGATTTCTTATGGAAACTCCTGGTGCATAATTGAACTCTGCCTTTTGCTTTGATATGTAATTGATGTAATGGATGACACTGTAGAACACTTTAAGTTAGCAGGGTCTTTATGTTTGTTTAAACCTCCTTCCATATTTCAGAAAGATACTTTTTTCCACATTGCAACCATTTTTTTTCCCCTTTATATTCATTTTACTTCATGGTTGACAACTGAGCCAGCAATGCATGTGTTTTTTTTTTTTTCTCTCTTAAAGGCAAGTTGGTATAAATGTCCAGATTTAGCTTCGACATGGTGGCAAGTCACATTATAAAATATAACAGATGAGTGTAATGAAAATGTTGAGCAATACAAAACAGTAATAGCATAAATGCTGTGAGTAAAGGCAGTATTTCAGCATGGAAACAGGGTAAAGTGAAAGCTTTGATTTTGGAATGAAAAGAGACATTGCAGCGCTGTTGGGGAATTCTGTCAGAAATGTTAGTGTATTTCAAGATTATTGAGCTGCATTGGAAATTCAATTTGATGCTCACTGTACCTCCCTGCATACCCTGTACCCCCGCCATTGCTTCTTTATATTGCTATACACATGGGAGGGGTCATAAGCAATAAACACTGTCATATAATAATAGATGTATCCCCTCAACTCAACACCACAGGACCAGCATGACAGTAAACACAGACACAATGAAGCGTTCTTACCTTTGTATACCGGTAAGTTAGTGATCAGCAGATGTGTCAGCTGCATAAAAAGCACTGCGTGTGGTTTTCACTAACTATACTGTGCAGAATAAATGTGGTTTTTTTTTTCAGTGGGTAAATATCAGGACTTTCTTCCTATGCATGGGGACAAGGGACATTTGCTAGGAATTCGGGACTGTCCCGCCCATATAGGGACTGTTGGCATGTATGAGTATATAATTTAATAACATTAATTTAGATAATGCATTTACAAAACGTATTTTGTGAAAGTAATGAATGCTTGCCTGTCTCGGGTAACACAAAATGTTTTATAATTTCAGTGCCTGCATCTGCGTTTCAGGTACATGTTGATTCATTGCATCCTGAAACCAAAACCAGCATAAGATCTTTTTCAATTACCGCGCACATTGTTTTCATACTCTAAGTATGGCTTGAATATTTTGGTGTTTGTTTTCCTTTTAACAATTTACCTTTAAGTCTTAAGCCACTACATCCAAATTGTTAAGTTAACGGGAAAGAATAACACAACACATTGGATGCTACCTAGTTCCCAGGCAAGTGCGAAAACGAAATGCAAGTTAAAGTAGCATCTGGGGGAAGTGATTAATGTGATTGTGTGCTCTCGTTTTCGAATAATGAAGAAGGTGAAGCAGAATCAGCAAGTCAATCAGGACACCAAGGTAGAAATAAGTGACTTTGTTTAGTAACAATTTAATTAAGATATTCAATCGGCTCAAAACACATGTGAACACAAATAAAAACCTAAAACTTCAAGCCCTAGTTCTTTTTGTTTCATAATGCTGTATCTGCGTCTTTCTAGTGCTGTTTTTTTCAACAGTTTTTCTGGCACTAACTGTTTTTACAAGTTTAGTAACTTTAATTCTGAGGTCTAGGGAGGAACTTTTGTTTCTCCATGTTTTCCCTCTTCCTTTACAAGAGAACGCTGCTGTTTTATTGATTAAGGATAAAAGACCTCTAAAATGGTTACCGCATTCCTTTGATTTTAGGACGTACCATTTAAAACCAAAGACTAGTGTAAGGGTGCTTTAATACAGGTTTGAGTCTGTTGCTGGGTAGAGAATTGTGGTCGCTGGTCGCGTTAGGTGGGTGGTCGCTTAATACAGTTCAAGAAAAGCACAAATATCATTGGGAGGAATTTAAAGCGGTCTCTTAGACCAGGTGGTCGCTAAATAAAGGTATAACAAGATATAACAGACTGACAGACAAATGGCCTAAATATACATATTATTATACATTGATTAACTTGTGCTAAAGAGTACAGAGAATATGCTGCTTCCATTGTCTGTCTTGCTAAACTACAACAATTCCGCTTAGTTTCAGCAGACGTGCAATAATTTTAGGAGCATTCTGGGTCAGTGGTTTAGTTAACCACAGTGAAAGGTTCTAGAGCAATCCTCGTTTCCCCTACCAGGCCTTCTTTCACTGTTTCCCACTTTGATTCATTAATGGCTATGTTCTAAGGTGTCTGTTTCTTTTTTTGTGTCTGTTTTTTTTTGTGTGTATTTTGTTTCTTTCCAAACATGTTGCTGTATCTCTCTCTCTCTCTCTCTCTCTCTCTCTCTCTCTCTCTCTCTCTCTCTCTCTCTCTCTCCGCTATCTGCAGAGACTTACAGTATTTCTTCCAGCACTGTATTTTGCTCTCTCTTTTTTACATTCCTACGAGCCATCTGTGGCGCTAGACTAAATGATGTAATCGTGTATTCGCACTGCGTATAGCTTTCAGCACCCATGGACAAGATCTCCAGCCGAATTCATCATCTGTTATTAATTTCTCTGTTCAGTTGCAATTTAAATCATCCACATTGCTTCTCCGTCACGAAAGATAACATAACAGCATGTATTGTAGGGCTGTGTAACAAGTGTGCTTTAACTGTGGAGTTTTGTAAGAAACAACACAGAAGCAAAACTCTGTCGCTGTGAGGAGACTAAAGACACGGTTCAAGTCATGGGACAAAACATGTATCTTAATGTATTGTCTTTTGTTACATTTTTTAGATGGATTTTTTCCATATGTTTTTAAACAGAGAGTTTGAACAAAGACATCCACTCTTCCCCATCTAACCACCTGACCCGACAGCTCAACATAACACCAATATTTTTGGCATCTGTTAATGCATTTGGTTTAGCTCAGAGTTGTTTTTTATTCAAATATACAAGTTCTGCTTTTAGCAGTGACCCCCCCCCCAATGTGTCAAAAGCTTTTTTGTGTTGCCTTTTCAGACTGTTTACAAATGTAAAGGACAGAGGGTCAGTGGTTTTAAATCTGCAAAATAATCATGTGGAGAAATCTCACATCCTTTTGTCAGCTATAAGAAAAGAGAGAATCCTCAGAAGGAAGAGGCGGAAGTAACAACAACTGCAACTACAAAAAAGTGGAGAGTTCAGTAGTGCAGTTATTATCATTAATAGTAAAAATAATAAAAAAAACAATGTACAGTTCAATACACCTGGAAAGCTAATAACAAATACCACCATCTTCACAGAAGATGATATACCCTTGGTTTCCATCGCAGGGGAAGAAATACCAACTGCCAATCATTGCTGAGTAACACCAGTTAATTAAATTAGCAGAAAATCAATAAAAGTGAGTCAGGACTGAGATTCTAATTTGTATTTACACAAAAAAGGGATATAGGTGATAGGGATGCAAGCTTGTTGCCAGGCTTACAGACACTTCTGGTTGTTTGCCAGGCTTTTTTAAAATTATTTTTATTTTAGCTGCCGCTCAAGAGTAACAATTCTCAACAAAAGCTAATTTCTGGATTGGTAGTTCTGAATTGTCTTTATATCTTCAGGCTTAGAAGAAGTAGAGTATTCATATCATTTTAATATGAGGAAGTGTTATCTTTTATTATGGAGCTTGTATACATTTGCAAATCCACCTCAGCCATAGTTTGTGTGGTTATTTTTGTCGCAGGAGTAGTACAAGACAAATGAATCCTTTCTTGACAGGTTGTTTTTTTAATTTTATTTTTATAAAACTGTTGCCACCACACTGCCAAGGCTAATATTTCATAAATCATGTAAGGTAGTGACTTTCATGTTTGCATGTTTATATGAACTCTCCATGCTAAATGCGTGAAATACCACATGCCACATTACGGTCATGTGGTATATTAAGTGTGTGCTGTATAGAGACAGTACATTTAGAGATAATGTCTTGATTTTGGTATGCAGTTTGACTGTTTGATTTTGTTAGTTAAGTTGCACTACCGGTGTTGTCCAGTAAAACATTAAACATTTTCACTGCCACATAATTTAATCTAATTTAATAATTTGTGCATTCTGTGATTATCTCAATAAAGTTGCATGACAGGTTTTAACTTCTGAAAATAAGTGTAGATAAAGATTCTTCTTCTTCTTCTTCTTCTTCTTCTTCTTCTTCTTCTTCTTCTTCTTCTTCTTCTTCTTCTTTTCTTATTTATTAGTCATATAGCAGACACTTTCATTCAAAGCGATTTACAGAGACTACAGGGTTAATTACATGAAGGTGCGAACTCCTTTGCTCATGCTGTTTATTATCACTGCCTGTTAGTCTCCTCTTGTTTTGAGATAAAGGTGTGTTCTTCTAGTGTAAGATATGCACTCGATAGAATCATTCCTGAATTGCCTGTTCATTATCTTCAAGCTTTTCTTTGTTTGTGCCAAGCAGCAACCTGATGAAATGCAGAACAAGAATCTCGCATTCTGAAGGCAGCCAAATGTTAGCAGTTTGTGGAGGTTCCAGCCTGTGGCGTACGTCAAAGGTCTGATTCATGTGGCTGATTATCAGATGATCACATTTCATTCACTTTCCTGGGGTCTTTATACTGTTATTTTACAGGAGGCAATGTGCAAGGGGATTGACACAACCTGTTGTAAACTCTGCATATAATGTTCAGTTCACAACCTCAAGTTACCTCTGTAAAGCACTTTGTGATGTCAGCCACAATGAAAGGTGCTACATAAAATTGTATTATTATTATTATTATTATTATTTTTTTTTTTTTTTTTTTTTATTATTATTATTATTATTTTTATTATTATTATTATTATTATTATTATTATTATTACTGTACTAATCTTAGTAAGAGTGATAGATACAGAAACAGAGAATGAAGAAGTGAAATACTGTAAGATTATTGCCTTTTGTAGAACAGACCAGGGTGTTAAATGAAAGTGGCATTTAGTATTGAACTATCTTTTGTATATGCCACCATACATGGAACTGAAATGACAATGGATTCCATTTGGAGTTCTTAGCACTGCACCTGCATTACACTTTCTTGGTGTGAACTGCATTGGGTTTGATATTACTATGAGGATATTATATCAACAATAACACAAATAATAAAAATGTTTTGAAATTGGGGGTGTATGTTTAAAACTTTCAATTAGGAATATTATAGTAGTCATCTATCATACACATGAAGACACAGTGGGAACATGTGACTAAAAATAAAACCCAAAACAGTGCAAAACGTGTAACCCTAGTTCCTAACCCCACTGTTATTGTCCTTGCATAAATAAATGTTATACAATGTTCCAAATGTATATTGATATACTGTGTTAAATCTTTATTTATTTTTTTGTTGCTAGACCATGTTTCGACTTAGTACTAAGTTTGTATTAAGGACTGATGTCTAATAATGAATGTCTGACTTTGTTTGGTATAGTGCTGAAGTTCAGTTTCCAGACAGGATATACTTCAAATGCTTTAATAAAGACTATGCAACTTCCTTTTTTGCTGGTCTATGCAAGTATAATTACCAGGCTACAGCTTGTACAAAATGCAGCTTCCAGACTTCTGACTAGCACTAGCAAGACTGCGCACATAACTCCAGTTTTGGATCAGTTACTCTGTAATCGATATCCCTTTTTCTGGAAATTAGCCCTATTTTGGAATCAGTAACACTTAACATACACACATTATAATGCATAACCAGAGGCAGCATTTAAATAACATGACTTGACAACTGACAGAGCTGGTAGCCTTAATTCGATATGAATTGTAAATTATGTTTGCTGATAATAATGTTGATATGAACTAATAAGTTTTCATTTCATGAGAATAACTGGATTTGCCCAAACTGAAGTGTGTCTGAAGTGGGGAATCATGCTTATTACATACTTCTACCATAACCCAATCCAGGCAAATTAGCTTAATCTGTATATTGCTGTAAACCACATGGCATAGGCATTTTGCTGTGTAAAAAAATGGAATTACAGCATTGTTATGTACTATAAATTTGATGTGTTACTGTCTTCTCAGTGTGAGCTCAATGTAACAGACTCTGTTAGAAGAGGTGGCCTTTTACATGTCAGCTTCTATCAATGCAGATCTAGTAAAACCAAGGCTTTAGTTATAATCGTCAGATGCTGGCTCATGGGCAGAATACACCAGTTGGCTGAAGATAAGACTTACAAGAAGAAAGGACATTGATTTTCCAGAAATAGATTTGGGTATGTGAAAGGATGGTAGGATAAAGATGGAGCTATGTCACTTTCCTCATCAGCAATACCAAAGACTAGGGAATTACCAATGATCATCCTATGGATGACCACTACCTGCTTGTGTGGCTCTGGAAGCTGCTTTATCAGCTTTTCAGCCTATTTTCTCAGAAGTCATTGCAGCTGCTCTTAAGTAAGCAGATTTGCATTGATGCAATAATGTTTTACGAGGAATCATTTCAAAGCTGTTCTGCAAAAACAACTTTTTTCGGTGGCGTGGTAGATTTTTCACCCAATACAAAACAACATAAACTTCAACATCATCAAAAAAATAAAACACTCCTCACCCATTGCTGAAAGGATGATCTGATGATATATGGTTTTAAAAATAATAATGAATGAATAAATAAATGCAAAGTGTATTTGTCCAATTCCAGTAAACGGTTCCATTGTAAAAAAAAAAAAAAAATTAAAAATGCTCAAAGACAAAGTTTGCATGCTGCATGTTGCATTGTGAAAGATATTCTGAGCAACTGAAACACATTTGATTATAAATATCAAACTGCAATGTGTGAACAGGTTGGTTTTCACAAATTACATTTCCATTCTGTATTTGCTAGTAAAGACAAAGCAAATGCAATTGCAGCCTTGTTATGGTACATACTGTACAAGCAATTCAATTAACTGGTTAATTACTGGCTTCATTCCTGAGGGAACTGTAAAATAAGTTTATAACACATAGCCATATGGAAATTTAATTGTATATTATTTATTTTACAAAGCAGGGTGACGACATGAGAATACCAGTATTATACAGTAAAGCCTGACCAAACCAGCCTTGCTTGGGACCTAAAAAGTGTCCCAGATTAGACAGTTTGCTGGATTACAGAGTTACTGTAAAAAATGTAATACTGTACCTAAAAAAAATATTTATGCTTAAAAATACTTTATTACTGTGCATACAGTATAATGAACTAAATAATGCCTCAGAAAACTGCAAACACAACAGTGCCTCAACAAAACCCTTGCCTGTTATTAACACACGCCTGTTTAAACCATTCTCATAGAAAGAAATGCAATTATTTGTACTGTACGTGCATGCATGCAGGGTTTCTGCTGGCATTCAACTTGTCTCTGTGTTGCTTTCAGTAGGCATTTTCTTTTTTTGAATGTTTGAAATGGTTTGCAATACTATTTTGAGTTTTTATTTATATATATATATTAATATATATATATATATATATATATATATATATATATATATATATATAATTTTTATATATACTAGTTTTTTAACTTAGCAAATAAAAATCACATGACAAAAAAATCGGATTCCAGAATAGACAGAGTGCAGATTGCAGTGGGCAATAGGGATTTAGTTGGGACCCAAAAATCATGCTAAATACAGAATGCCAGTATGCAGAGGTGCTGAATTAGACAGGTTTTACAAAAGGCTCTTCCACTTTACAGTAGAGGCTTTCATTCTTTTTACTGGCATTACCTGTTTCAAAATTTGTTGTCTTGTGTTCCTGGGTTGTAACCTGAAATCCAGTTTAGCCACCATTCCTGTCTGCTGGCATAAATGCTGCCTTATATGTTGTCTTTTGTTTTATTGGTTTTGAAACAATTGGTTCTCCAAAATATTTTAAGCTTTTTCCAGAACTCTCAAAATGTGTGCCCCCCCCCCCCCCATTAATCATCGTGTCTCACAATCACAAACATGTTACTTTGCGATCACCATTATTAATCAGCAGTTACATAAATTAGAAGAATATCATTGACTAATATTAAAAACAAAATTAATGACTTACACAGATTATAAGTATAAACATATTCCTATGAACAGCATTACAATTAAACCATTCCATTGTAATCAGCTGTGAAAAATACTAACGTAATAAGGTCAGTAAAAACCTTACTAGAAATCAACAACTGTATGCACATAATAGTTTCTTAAATCTCTATTTGAATGTAATCTACGTTTCCGCCAGTTAACATGCGTCAGTTTCTGTACAATACCTGTGGAAACAAATTGCATTGCTGTTGTTAAACAAATTACTCTGCCTTTCTATTTCAGAGATTTCAAACAGCTGTCTGATAAAGAAGAAGACACGTCCATAGCAAGATCACTCGCAGAGCGCTGGACTGAACTGGGATTAACAGACGTCCACTTAGTTAATTACACTGTTCTTCTCAGCTTGCCTGGTTCCACCCCAAACACCATCACTGACAAAGACAGAGGCCTGTGCTTTCTTCCAAATGGAAAACCGTGTGATGCTGATACTAAACATGACCACATTGACCAGCTGTACTCTTATGCTGCCTACTCTGCAAAGGGAGTTTTGGAGGTACTAAAGCGATTTCTTTTTACATTGCCCTCTTCTTTAATCTCATCAAGATACTAATAGATTGATAGACTATATAGTATAAACTGACCAATAAATAGAACAGTATATAGTCTCTAGGGGTTTCTACATGTTGGACCTACAGCTGTATGAAAAGCATTTGAAGGTGAACCTATTACAGCTTGTTCTCTATAACATGTCTATTATAATTTCTATGTTGCTTGCTATTCTCTATTTTTTGTATAGACTAAATGGAATCCAGTATGTTGTAAAACAGCACCAAAAATCACAAAAATGTTATCAACTTTAAAATTAACTTCTTTTGGAGAGTAAGAAAATGCAACATGCTTTTTTTTGCAAAGCCCTTGCTGCAATACAAAGAAATCAGTGTTTGTTCTGAAAATATGGATCTCTCGGAAGCTGCTTCTCCTCATCCATCATGAGACAATTCTTATGAGGTATTCAATTTGTGGGCTGTTATAACCAATACATAGTATTTGTAATATCTAAAATCTACTCTAGAAAACCTCTTATTGCCAGTGTGATGGATGGTATACCTTGGAACTCTTTTGTAATGCAGTAGGCAGTGAAAAGATGGCAAATGTACCTTGTCATAGAGAGAGAGAGAGTAAGAGAGAAAGAGGCCAGTGCACATTTAATGTTTTAAAGTGTTTAAAGTGAGTGGAATGTGTTAGTAATTCACATTAAGAAAGTCACTTGGATGGAGCAAATACTGAATTTGTGTAATATATCTGTAGCCAAATTTGCACTTTAAATTATCTGTTATTTGGGGTGAACAAAGAAAATAACCAGTAATTATAAAACATAATCTTAAATCTGTTTTAAAAAACTGCTGTCCCTTACAGTATATCATTATAAATCTTGTTGTTGGCTTTTTATTGACCCTTATTAGCATCCCTATATACATAGACCTATTTCCTGGATACATTGTGATGACCTGTAATATCTCTTGAGGAAATACCTGTAACAAGTAGTTGGCAGCTGGAAAAAGCACTTCATATTTCCTGAGTAATACAAATTTGCTTCAAATGGAACCCTTGCTGACAGTGGGGGTTAATGCTATGGCATTGTACATTAATGCTGAGATACCACATTTCTAGTGTGTTCTTCAAGGGAGATGAGCTTACAAATGTCATTGTACATTGATGAAAGCATTTACTGTCACAGCAGTTTTGGGCTTTATTAAAGCACAACAGAACCCACAACTTTACTGGTATCAGGCAAAAACAACTCTGACATCGCAACCTGAATTTCTTTTTCAAAACGATGTAATGGTTTGCAAACCTGAACAACTGTGAAAAAGAACAGATAGAAAAACAAAAAGGCAAACCGTATGGGCCATAACAAGGCTAAAGGGTCTAAACAGACCTAAACCAAGACTGATGTGAAGTGAAGAGTCAGCAGTAGTCCCAAGATTGTGCTGTCACTACTCATTTACACAAGGTAACATACAATTCTCTTAACGTTTGTTACTTTGGTGGCATACTAGTGTCATTGACTTATTTTGAACATGTTGATAACATTAGGTGGACAGTAACAGTAAGTTAAAGATTTGTTTGTGTTTTCTTTGCATTTTATTATCTAAACATTTTAAACCATTATAGTACAGCAAATATGCACACATCTCGTAACAGGCTCTCATAAAATGCACACAGAGCATTCATCCCCTTCTGTTTTTTATTGGATTATCTCAGCATAATGGCTGGTTAAACACCTGCGTCAATGTCAGGAAGTGTTCCTTTGAGGAATGTTCTTTAAAACACAATATAAATAAACAGACTTCTTGTAATCCAGTGATTTAGATATAAAATGCCTTCTGCTATTTATATGTTTCAGATGTTAAGCAAGTTAAAGGAGCTGTAGACTGTACCTATTGTTAGAAGACATTTCTGTCTGCCACCAGGGCTTTATATCAGTCCTGTTTGCTTTGATTAGAATCTGACTGTCACAGTCAAATCCAGTTGATGGAGGAAGTAAGCCATATCAATGATGACTGGAGCAACAGAAACCAAAGCTTGGATTTATGGCATTTGTTTTATCTTTGAAATGTAATTTAAAATGATCTATTCAGTTGCCAGCTAACCTCTGCAACCCATGCACCAATCATTAGGAGGAGTGATCAACAGACAACCTCTGTTCCCACTGCCAACCAATCGTCGCTTTTCACCCACTGACCTTCGCAACAAAGGTCAACAAGCTAATGCCCAGAGCTTTGCCATGGAAGTCTCCACATGGACTTGTCAGGTGTCTGGCTAGTAGTGGTCACTGGAGCATGATGAGATGAACTAGTCCTATCTAATTCACCTCCCTTATACAGCAGAAGCACAATAGACAATGCACTGCTCTCTGCGGGCCCCTGCCAAGTTGCTGTGAGTAGGACTTGAAATATTGCCAGTACAATATAGAACCCCTCATTTTTTCCCCTTTTGCATTTTTTATAAAATAGTTTCCTGGAATGGATATTTCAGAAAAAAAAAAGATCTGTCCTTCTACCTGTAAAAGGAAGATAGAGAGCTCACTCTTTGTGTCTTTAATGTCGTCTGGCAATGTGTTTCCATGCTAGGTTCTGATAGGAGTAATTATTTCTCAGTAAAAGTGTTAACAGGAATTTGCATTAAGACGGAGGTGTATTGGCAGCTCTTGCCTTTTGCCTGAAGATTTTCAGAAAACAGGATTTATGAAATAGCATGCATGCACTGCAATTATTATTTAGGTGTTCAGCCAGTTTCTTATCTTTTCTTCCAATCACACATTATGAATATTGGTGAGAATAATTTGCCATTAAAATTCAACGGTCCTTTCTCAGCAAGTCACAAAAGTACTAAGTGGCAATGTCTAAGAAACCAGCAAAAGACTAGATATCTCTTTATATGCTACATATTATAATTAATTCCCATAATAAAAACTGCACAGTTGATCATTAGAGAAGTCCAACTTTTCATAGTCTACAGTGTCAGTGACCCCCTGTTTCTAGGGATCATATTATCTGCATTTGCTTCAAAGATGTGGTATCCCTATATAGGAATATTTTCTTAGTTTCTACTTGTAGCATTTAATAGTAAGATTTTTAACTCCCCCACACTCTGCATAGGGCACGCTGCATATCGAATGGGAAGATCAAAAGCTTCTGCTGGAAAATGAATCCCTACAATATATGAATATTCTTGTTACTATACGGTGCAAGTAATTAAGTTACCCTTTTAGACTCCTATTTCTTGTGGAATCACTCATATGGTATACCAATGTCATATCTGCATTGTTGAGTTTAATCGAAGACTTTTATATTGCAAATGCTGACAATAATTATAAATCTTCCATTCCCTTGGTCTCTAGATACAACGTGGATGCACTTCTTTCACAGGCATTGCATTTAATTTGCTCTAAGCTCTAATGAAAAATGAATTGGGCTTAGGTAACACAGTTTGTGCCATAGCACTTTGTTATGGTGTTCCACTATGAAAGGCGCTATATAAAATAGATTGATTGATTGATTGATTGATTCATAGCATGATTATTGTAATAGTCCTTTGTCTGCACTGAACATTCAGAGTTCTCTTTATGTGCTATAATTCTATGGTCCTGGTACAGCTGCAGATGAACCTGCTTATAACCATTGTTCAAGGTCTACAAATTGACTTTATACCTAGGTGATAGAAAATATATAACATGGCAATTCATTGTCACATGATCTGTCTGTGGTCAGTATACAGACCGGCTTTCATACAGGTTGGACTAATTTTTGTATCTTGTGAAAACAACTTTAAAATTTGATGTGCACATTTACATATCATACATATGTTTAAGATCTCTGATATGTGGAATTATCTATTTAATTAATGTGTTTAATTTCAATATTGTAATGCATTGAATTTAATTAATGGAATCATTTTCTTTGTTTTTGTCATCAGGCAGAAGTGATTGATGTGCAGTATGGAACACTGGATGACTTGATTCAAGCTCATGCAGCTACAAATGTTGCCAATAAAATTGCACTATTGAAACTAGGGCACGTACCTTTACTTTATAAGGTAAGCTTCAGAAAAAGTTTAAGGAGATTATCAATTCCCTAAAGTTCTGTTAATGCAACTCTCACATGTATTAAACCCATAGGGGCAGTAGCAACCAAAGAGGATGAGCAATATGATTCAGCTGTTAGGCAAATATTTACTGTCCCTATTGGATTTACTGACACTGGTGATCTATAAAAACAAGCTTTTGATATCCGATTGTATGTTAGAGACATTTATCATTAGTACAGGTTTGTAGCTTCTGAATTGTATATACTTTAAGCAAGTGATGTCATAAATGAATAGTTCATATTTATGTGTGGTATTTTACTGACTGTTCATTTAGATTATGCATACTGAGCATCAAAAGAAACTTAGCACTTATAGTTGAGCATCAAAAGAAACTTATCAATTATATTTGGATAAAATTCACTAAATGTGATTGAAAAATCACAAACTCTATTTTAGAGCAGGTGCAGTGACTTTTTATTGTGCTGATTAAAAACTGACATTTTACTGTCTAAAGTTATGGGGGGACGGGGGATACAGTGAAAGTCACAGGCTAGTAGCGTATGTGGCCACTGTTGGATGCGATACAAGCAGTACATCTGTGACGCATCCTTTGCACCAGGTTTCACATGTTGTCTTATGGAAACCTGGCCCATTCCTCTTCCAGTGTCTAGATAATCATCTGCCTGTTCAGTGGTGTCCAAGCCCTAGAAGCCACACGTCTCCCAGTTTGTGGCCTGTCATTGACAGAGTGTGTCTAGTTATTCGGTCTCATCAGGTTTGAAATTGCATCCAAAACGGCAAGCCACAGTACGCTGCCCTAGTCCAGCCTCCAACTTGCTGATTGCACGAAGGCGCTGCTGTCTTGACAGACATGGCATATTGGTTGTGTTTTTCCGTGATTTTCTTTATTGCTTTTATTGAAGCTTGCAATTCAACAGCTGAAATCACTCCATATCCAGTGTCAAATCAACTGTCTCACCAGTAGCGGCTGGTGGCCAAAATTTTTGGGTGTTCACATCTCAGATATAGCTGACAGGGTGGGGTCTGTGGGGGTGGCGTCCAGTGGGCTGACCTAAGTGGTAGATGTACTCTCTAGTGGATTTGTTTCTTGCTGGAAGCGATACAAAGTTTGTTCTGCAATGTCTTATCGTGGCAAACTTTTCAATTACTTTATTATTAAAGTATGTATTTTTCAATTGATAAAATGGCTAAAGCATTTAATCTTTCCATTTTTATACCGTTTCTCAAGAAGGGTTTTATCCTTTTCAGTGTTGAGAAGCACCTTTCTGCCTCTGCTGTGGTCATGGGAGTGGTAATAACTATCTTCAGTAGTTTTGTAAACTCTGGAAATGTTTTGTCCAAGTTGTTATATATAATCAGTTCCAGCATACTTAATGCATTTCAGCACTTTTAAAATTTTTAGTTTCATACACTGTTTGTAAGTCAATGCATACAGAGGTCTTTCCAAGCATTGGATAGGCTTGAACCATTTCTTCTAGTACACTGTCTGGGAAAGCTACCTGATACTCATCAAAACAGTCACTCTGCAGCAATGTTGCAGCAACAAGGTGCTTCCTGAAGGAAAACCATTCCTTGGCATGAGAGACTATGATGTCACAAATTTTCAAGGCAGCTATGTCACAATCTTCAGTGGTATTTTGACCTCTTCTTCTTTTTCGCATTGGTAGCAGGTTCTCAGGGAGGCTGGATTCTAGTGTTCCAACAGATGCTCGGATGTCCTGAATGCTTTCAACAAATTGAATGGCCACTGCATTAGCATCAATGGATGTGATATTTCTTGCCTGGAGTTTCCCATAAAAAAATATCCACTTTCAGCATTATCTTTTGGAACAAGTACAGGAAGTACAGAAACTCTCTGTCATTTAGGCTATGGCAAAAACCATTTGCTTCTCTAACTGTGATTCTGTCAAAGTCTCCTGAATCGCTGATTGTTTGATAACACTCCAGCAGATGTTCACGCTGTTCAAACACTGTCCTCACTGTTCGACTACAAAAATTCCATCTGGTTTGAGGAGCAGTTGGAAGTCTTTTCTTTACAACTTCATCCAAAGCAACAGTTTTCTTTGGAGAACGAGAGAAAAGTGTTGAAAAACCAGAGAGGGTCTGAAAAAAAATCAGAGCCTCTGAAACTTGATTTGCTGCTTGACCCATTATTAGATTTAGTATACATAATTCAAGTGAACATGAAATGTAGTCAAGTTTAAGGTGTCCCTAAATCCAAATTCAGGAAAACTTTAAACAAATAGAACAAGTATAATATGTTATAAAAAGTAGCACATTTAGCTAGTAACTTCTATGCCTACCTTTCCCTGCTTTCAGATGTATTATTTGCAACCCAGTGACCCTCTATTCCTTCTGTGCTTTTGATCGATTGATCTATAGTCTGTTGAGCATTGGTAGAGTGTTGGTCTTGTAAGGTAAAGGTAAAACAGTCAACTAAGGTACCAAACCCCAAAATAATAGAGGCTGTTGAGAATCATTTTAAAGATTTTCTTTTAACCCTCCAATGCCCCCATCACTGATGCAGTATTTTGAAATGCCTCACACAATTATTTTGTGAAGTTTCACCCACTTTTTTGATTGTTAAAATTTATCAAATGAGTCATTTATTAGTGCACAGTCTATCTAAAAACACCAGAAAAACCATTACGGTTTTCAGTAGCATTCTTCCCTCACCTGAACCTTTGCTTTTTGTTTTTTTACAAAACCATCACCTCACATGTACCATAATTAAATTCTCTTCAGTGCATTATAGCATTTAAGGTAACCCTGATTTAGTCTTTGTGTCAGCTTTTGCTTGGTTTAGTCTCTAGGCCAGCTGCTTAAACTTTAATCTTTCTAATTATAATGGATTATTGCAAATGTCAGAAAAGTACGAATAAGATGCAGTTCAGCTTTGAGCCTTATTAAATTCATACTTCTCCCAAAGTCGCTACTTTTTCATTCAAAAGCCCTGGCTAAAAAGATAAAAATAAAATGCATTTTAATAAGGTTACTTACGGTTTGATACAATAGGCAAGCATAATGAGAAACCCACTGCCAATAACATGGAAATTAAACAACATAGTACATAAAAATACAGACATTTAAGACCCAAAATGTTTCACTTAACTGTTACAGTTTATTTCATTTGGATTTCACACTGCATATAAATAAATGGATACACTAGAACCTTGCTAATCCAAACTGACATATATTACTAGAACCATACTATCACAATCAAATTTACGCTGATAGCATCTGTAGAAACCAACTTCAGTTCTAGACTTCTATGTTGAATTCTGTGTAAGACATCTGCCTGCATTTTTAATTAAAATTACGCTTCTTTTTGATGAAGTATAAAAAACATAACACAGAGACTAGATGAAGCATTTTCAATAGTAGCCAGTTTCCTCTTTTACACCGAGGAACTTGAGAGCGGATGTTAGCGAGCTATCGGCCTCTGTAGCAAAATGGCTAGACCTGCAGGTGTCTGAGCTCACTAGGCTCCTGGCCGGTAGGGTCTGCTATAGTGCCATGAGGAGAAACCCTAACCCACAGGAGTGCAAGAGCTAATGCTCCCTCGAGAATCCCCAGCTCAGACCGGTGACTTCACACAACTAGAACGCCAGGCTGCTATAGTCCACTCCCCAAGGGGGGATTTATTGACCCACTCATTAACATTACTACCGACAATTAAAATAAATTCAAATGGGGTTAACAAAAAATTGGATTCATAAATTTTGAAGCAGCTGCACTGAGATCCTCCTCTATTTTGGCCATTAGGATAGACCCCATTGCATTGCATATTTTCTTACTCTTGTTCGTGTATTTTGAGGGTCATGTTTTGTCATTGAATGCTGCGAATGTCCAGTTTTGCTAGGGCTTGTGGAATCTTAATACAAATCTAAAGCTTTTTAGGTTATAGATTTGCAAATAATCACCCTGTTATGGTTTCTCAGGACACAGTCAAAGTCAAGGGGAACATTGTTTCTTAAGCAATAGTATTATGGTGCATAAATAAAGCCTTATACAAGTGCATGGATGTTATTGAACCTTTTAAATTTAATATAGTTTGAAATATAATTTAAAATGTGTATTTTTTGCTTTAATTTATGGGTTGTGAATTCATACTTCTGGTGTCTGGTTCACATATCTTTCACAGATCTAGTCACTTTGCCTACTTCTGCTGTTGACATGCAGTATCTTGCATTCCCAGACTATTTTAAACTATAAGAGTACACTATCCTGCTGTGATTTATCATACTACCTTTGAATTCTCACAGGAGATGAGCATTACTTTTTCCACATGAAGAAATTTCCCAAGCACAAATCATGGTATTCCAAATGAATACATAAAAAAAAAGGTTATGGATCGTTTTGTTTCCAAAGACATAGTCGTCCCTTTTTGTGTGTTATGGTTTTTCCAAGTACCACTTACCATAAATAACATTGTGTTTCCAATTTCCTCAAACTATTTATTTAGAAGTCTGACTAGATAATAGTCTCTTGTGAATCCTTAAGCTCTGTCTTTATGAAGGTCTTTTTCTTAAATGGATCCATCATTGGAATGAGCTACCATGGCACTGCCCATTAATCTCAATCCATTAGATTTATAGTTCAAATACTGTATGCATATACTCTATAGGAAAAATAGGTGGTGTGGTATTTTATATTGCACCAGCCCAAACTAATGAACTACTCATGCTTTGGGATCCACGAGGAACAGTATGCACGCCTCATTTATTTTGTTGCTACAAGAAAAGGTGTCTTACTACCCATTTCCTTGCTAATTTTTCTTGAAGCAGTGTTGTCAAAAATATTGAGGTTGGACAAAATAGAAACAACTTGAAGAGTAAATTGGATGCGAGGCCAATGGGTAGCCAGGAGGGCACGGATTCTATGAGATTGTTCTGTATATGACCATCCCTCAGTTAGTATTGCCAGGGAAAGGAAGATATCAGTCTGTTTTCCAGAATCACCCACATTTCCATCTCTTTTAAGCGTTCCTTGTAAAACATGAATATAATGTGAAGCTTTTTTTTTCATAATGTCATGAGTTTAATGTATTCTTACTAAAACTCTGTAAGATAACATACAGTATGTGTTTCTGTATTGTGTTGTTCTGTACTATATTCCTAATAGGCAGAAATTTAAATTAACTTGAACGTAGAGCAGGACATTTCAAGCATTACAGGTACAGTGAGTGGGAAGATAACTGAAGCACTGATGCTCTTTAATGTTAATACTCGTTCTGAGTAGGAAGAAGGAACATTTTGTTATGCGGCTTTTGATCTGATGTTTTCTGAGGAGTAATGACACATTTTGTATTTCCAAGTATTTTTTTTTAATATATTTTATGCAATGTTTTGATTTTTAACAATCTTCAGAACTTAGCTCTGAGGAAATGCACATCTGTATTACTCAAGATCTACACTGAACCACTATTTTATTTTTTATCTAATGGAACCTTACTTCAGATTTTGTCAGGCTCAATATAATCTTTTCCTGTTGCCTCACATTTACAGTCAAGACTTAAATATATCTGTTTTTATTATGTATTGAGGTGGCAACACAAATGCATTACATAAAAAATAAGGTAATAAGCCAGTGAATAAATCAGCCTGGGAGTGGGGCAACACCAGAAGGATAAACTAAATAGTGGAGGTAAAAACATATGCCACTGTTTTAGATCATTAAAATACACCCCACTGTATTAACCCTTATAAAAGTTTACCATAAAGCAGTGGCAAAGTGCATCAAAGCACAGTACATACATGGTAAGCATTGTAAGCCCAATGGGTGAAGCACATTAAAAAACGTTGTAAACCACAGAAAACTGTTAAATGTTAAATGCATTATATATGCATGGAAAAAAGCAAAATAACATTATGGTAGTAAACTTTTATCGGGGAGTTAATTACAATTTTAATAAATACAAGATGCCCTGTAAGTTTTTACGTATTTATGGTTTTACGGCATGCTAATAGTGTAACATCTTAATACAGCAAAACCTGTTAACATGATGATGAAGAACCTCTCTTGCTGTTTTACCTTTGTTAAGTGACAATTAGGTTTGCCCTCACTTATTTAATGATCAGTAGAAGCTGATTTCCTACAAGTTCCCATGCCACCGGATCCATGTTTAAGGACACAGCTCCTGTAGTGTTACTTTACAGAGCTCTTTGACTTGCCATTACATTTTCTTGTTGGTATACTTTTGAATGTTGTTAACTTGTAGCTTAGTTGAGAATATTTGGTCTATATGTTTTTTCTTGTAATATATTATCTATGTATAACCTTATACTGCTGTAGTAGTAACAACACCATGTGTTTTGGGGACACATTGTGTCAAACAGGTTTTATACAGAGGATACTATTGTGTAGTTATGGCTAAAATTACATCTGTGGGTTGCAAACAACCCAGACTGCCAGCAGGATTGCAAAAAGGCTAAACTCTGTGTAATTATATTTAGCTCTGCATTTTAGGGTTTAAGAAGTACCACCCACTCAAACAAGGCACTTATTTCTTGTTGATGGGTATCTGTATTTTATTTTGTAATGTCTGTGCCATGAGATCAGATCTTTCAGAAAATACCTTTTCATTCCGATTTATTTATTTATTTATTTTTAAAGGAACCTGTTAATATCATTATTTCTGGTTAATGAGTACAGCTTTGAAATGTCACGATTCAAGAAATGCGTGTAGAATGCCAGTTGAGGCGTGACAATTGAATTACTTATAAGAAGTCTAGGGGTTTCAGTGGTGCATAATATTCAGAGAAACCAAGCAGCAGTCAGATTCAGTCAGGTGTGAAATGTAATACAAAATTGGTCTTTTAGTTGATTTGCATATGACTGCATGGTGTCCATGTAAAAAAAATAAATAAATAAAAATTAAAATAATGGAATTATGAATTGTTGGAATTATACTACTGCATAGGGTATTTTCTCTAAAATGTTATTTGCATTATTTTTCTTTCTATTGTCCATTATCATGCAATGGAATGTTCTTGGTAGGAGGTGCTCTGTTGTTTGAAAAACTCATGTATCATCTTTATAGAAAGACATCACCAAATGTGTTATGTTCATAGAACGCAGTCAGGTACTTTACAAGATAATGCTTTGCAAAATGTGTGTATTCAACAGTTATGATTACCTCTTCTGTCAAACCAGTTCTAGTAACAAAGATAAATAAAAGGGATTGTGTAAAGAGAACAATAACACAATGAGTGGGCTGAAAGGCAGTCTTTATCTGTCAGCAGTCACTTTTGCATCTCAATTGGAATAATAAATTACTTTGGTACCCTGTGTCTGTAGATTTAGATCTGAAGCCTCAAAGACCAGTGGAACGGGTAGTATTTCAACCTACTGTACTGTTAGCTTGACACCATAAACACCTTATAAGTAGATATTCAAAAAAAAACTAACTAAATAATGTTGACAAGGTCTTTATCAGTGTATCCAGGTCTTCATCATTGTACACATATCTCAGTTAAATACTGTAACTGCTGGAAAGGAAAGTATTAAAATTAAATGCTGCGATTATGTTATGGAATAATGTGACAAGGCCCTGTAAATACTGCTCAGAAGAGGCTGTTACCCTGGTACATGCAATTTCAATTCTCTGCCTGCTGTTTAAGTCACTTACTTACAAAGTTGCTCGTTATAATCAGCATAAACTCAGTTTCTTGTTCAATAAGCATCCATTTTTCATGGTTTCTCGTGAATAGGTTTGAGAAGCCACTTCGCCACATGTGGATGAAACAATTTCGCCATTCTTAATAACTACCTCACAGGATTATAACACTTGCTATGTAAATGCTACTTTTTCTGTGCAAGCTCTCGTGTATATGTCACATTTACCATTCTAGACATGACAGCTTTGGCTAATGCTTGAAAAACAAGATTATGATCATTAAACTACTAATACTAAGGTATAGATCAGAGACATGTAATTGCCAAAACACCCAATAGCATGCCCTAATATCCAGTCTTATTTGATTAAAATATTCCAAGATCTTGCAACATAATTCAGAGCTGCTGAATTTACAATCTCATAAACATTACTCCCACTAGATAGTTGTATCTCTCCGTATATTCATTCATTGTGCTTATTACACATTTGGTTTTAAATGGTAATTTGTCTAATTCAGTTACATTATTATACTCATCAGATTTCTTAAGCGTGACAGATTTTAATTGGTCCTAATATAGAACTTCCATCATTTCGTTTATTTCGATTATTTTTCACCTCTTCAGTTTCCTGTGGGATGAACTTTTCGTAATTAACCATGATGTTATTGATTTACTTCTGCTCTTTTGACTTCTACCCTATGTTCGTGTTAGCTGTTGGAATTTCACATTTCACATCTTCAGATTTTTTTATTATTTTTTTTTTTAATGCATTTAATCAAAAATCATCATGGCTCCTGCCCAATTAGTGTCATTGCCATATGGTGTCATTACAGTAAAGTGATCTTTTAGACATGAAAATAGAACATATTGAAACTTAATTTGAAGTATAACAATTGCTTTTGATGAAAACCAAATACATGTATATAACTGAATTGAAGCTAAAGCCCATTAAGTTACTGTGTATTTTGCAAAATTATACCCAAAAGCATGAAAATCTGATATTTTCTTCTTCATTTTGACCTGGAATAATATAATTATTAATTGTAAGCATTGGGGTGGTGTGCAGGAAAAACAAAATGCGCTGCATTCAATTTAGGATTTACTAAATTAGTTTAGTTTAGTCCTCAAAATACGAAAACAAATGTGTAACTAGCTTTGATAAGTAATCAGGACTACACTAATTGTATAATAAATTATCATATAATCCATCCAAAGTTTTTCTAAAGCTCTCCAATTTTCCATTTAACAAACAGTGTCGTGTTTTGGCTCTTAATATATTTATTTAATGGCCACTCCATCCTTTTGGCAGCTCACAAACCTGGCTGCATCAAATGGAAGCAGACAGTAGAATGCAGCTAAGGAATCTCATTATTGTTCAGTGTTATCACTGCAAAGTTAAAGTCTGTTTTGTTTTTGTTTTTTATCATCCCATCAGCTTTTCATTTCATGGCCTTGGGCTGCAGGCCGAGGTTAGAAATGCATTTCAA
Source organism: Polyodon spathula (assembly GCF_017654505.1). Taxonomy (NCBI): domain Eukaryota; kingdom Metazoa; phylum Chordata; class Actinopteri; order Acipenseriformes; family Polyodontidae; genus Polyodon; species Polyodon spathula. Next base: position 37,526,959 of record NC_054544.1, read on the forward strand.
TAATGCTTCTAGTTTCTCAACCATCCTTCCTGTTATTATAGACTGTTCCCATGAGCCAACTGAATGAACATGTGGTCATGCTCCACTCATTATACATCCACTTATATCCTTGCCAACAGCAGCATTTTGAGAGGTTTTGACATTGGGAAGTGTGACAAATGGGTGGCTACAACTTTCACTACAGCATTTTGTAGGATTTTTGAAAAATGCTTCCCTTACTGACATGCTTCCATTACTGACAATACAGTACAATATCAGCAACGTAGTACAGAGGATAATGCTATATATATATATATATATATATATATATATATATATATATATATATATATATATATATATAGCCAGTTTATATTGTATGTCTTCTTTAATGACAATGCATCACATAGCTGTATACATTACAATATATGAATGACTGTATCTTCTTACTGTGAAACATTTGTGGGCCATTATGTCTGCCAAAGAAGTAAACCAGGCATGTTTTTATTATTACAGGTTTGCACACCAATGTTTCCTGTTATGGTGTGCAGAAAAAGTATGACACCACCAGTTACCATTACTATAAATCCATTTAGAAATTATGATCTTTGCATATAAGGATGACAGGACATAATGTGCCTGTCTTGTTCTTGATGCGCTACAGTTGGCAGGAATGAGGATAGTGTGTAGAGTGTCAATGGAAACAGCGATATAGGTTTTGCAAAAGTGCCACTTAAAAGGGTCTGTAACAGGGAGAGATCTGTGCTGACTCTGCTGGCGCGTTCACAGGGCTGCAGGAAGAGGGCGGCTGTCGTCCAACAACCGCCTGTGAGTCATGGCAGTGACACGGGGAGGTGGGAAAGTGGGTGTGTGGACTTTCCCCCTCTCTGAATGGCTGAGAGGCGCATCTTGGGAGATTGTTAGCCCTATAAATTAACGCTCTATTGTTTCCTCAGGTCTGCCCTTTTAAACGCGCAGAGTGCGCGGAAACGCTGGTCCACGACCGAACGGAACGGAGGTTCAGAGCGAGACAGTGAGGGAGGGGAACCCTTGGGCAGAGCCCTGAATAAGTATAGCTGAGCAGGCTAGGTAGCCGGCAGCGTAGGACGGTGATCCAGGTCGCACGGGCAGTCGGCGACCGGGATATTGCTGCAAAGTGCAGCACCTTTTCTTTGTAGTTTTGTTGCTGTTTTATTTTCCCTGTTTTTTTGTGCCTTCGATTTTTGCAGTATTGTTTTGAAGCACCTGCGAGTGCGCCTGGACTGTTTACCTTTGCTTGGTATTCCCGTGGTCCTGTTTACCATAGTTGGTAAGCAGACCACGGACCAACGGATTATTGAATAATTGCTATCTCACTGGGATTATTGAATAACTGCCCATTAGATCATTCCTCTATAAATCTCAGTAAACTCACCAAGTTGTTGTCATTGCAATCCCAGTTGTATTTCTACAACTGCGCCACCAGTTTAAAATAAAGACAGCACTTGTCATTTTAATTCTGCAGTCTGCGGTTCGCATTGGCTTGTTTATGTGCTGGTTGTCTGTGCGTTTTTTAGGGGCATGTTGTTTGGAGAGCTCGCCAGGCCTCTTTCAGCCTCACTGTGCCTTTGTCCCCTGCTGTGCTCTGTGTTTTGTTATGCATTTACTTGTTTGTACAGTCCTGCTGACCAACACTGAAAATATTGTTTGTTTTTTTAATCAATGAACCATTCATTCTTGCTAAAGTTCCATTACGCTCACGTCTGAGTTTGTTTCTGTCTGCAGTGCATTAATTAGAGCTGTGCTGTTTGTTCTATGCTTGAATACACACTAGGCCTTGCCTATCTAAATCCTTGATAAATAAACTTAAAACATGGGTCAAATTCCAAATAAAAAAAATCTGTACCACAAATGTATTTGGGCTTTCTAGTAATGCATCTGAGGTAGTTCAAAAATACACAGTTTAATACACAGAAAATCAGGTTTCTTCAAAGTGCCATTTCAGAGGACCCTTATTAGCATAAAACAGATCACTCTCGTGCTAGTTTCACATTGAATTGTTACCACAGCCATCTGTAATTTTACTGCCAAATGTATGGGTCAATGGCTTTCCTGGTTACTTGATGTTCAAATAGGTGTTTAACCTCTAAATTAGGTTCAGATGCTTTATTTGAATGTAAGAACATAAGAAGTTTACAAACGAGAGGAAGCCATTCGGCCCATCATGCTCATGTGGTTGTTAGTACCTTATTGATCCCAGAATCTCATCAAGCAGCTTCTTGAAGGATCCCAGGGTGTCAGTTTCAACAACCTTACTGGGATGTTGGTTCCAGACCCTCACAATTGTTTTTTTTTTCAGGTCGAAAAAGTCCCTTGTGTCGACATTGTCAATACCTTTTAGAATTGTGAATGCTTAAATTAGGTCGCTGCGTAGTCTTCTTTGTTCAAGACTGAATGGATTCAATTCTTTTAGCCTGTCTGCATATGGCATGCCTTTAAAACCTAGAATAATTCTGGTCACTCTTCTTTGCACTCTTTCTAGAGCAGCAATATCCTTTTTGTAGCGAGGTGACCAGAACTGAACACAATATTCAAGATGAGGTCTTACTAATGCATTGAACAATTTTAACATTACTTCCCTTGATTTAAATTCAACACTTTTCACAATATATCCAAGTATCTTGTTGGCCTTTTTTATAGCTTCCCCACATTGTCTAGATGAAGACATTTCTGAGTCGACAAAAACGCCTAGGTCTTTTTCATAGATTCCTTCTTCAATTTCAGTATCTCCCATATGATATTTATAATGCAGATTTTTATTTCCTGCGTGCAGTACCTTACACTTTTCTCTATCAAATGTCATTTGCCATGTGTCTGCCCAGTTCTGAATCTTGTCTAGATAATTTTGAATGACCTTTGCTGCTGCAACAGGGTTTGCCACTCTTCCTATTTTTGTGTCGTCTGCAAATTTAACAAGTTTGCTTACCATACCAGAATCTAAATCATTAATGTAGATTAGGAATAGCAGAGGACCTAATACTGATCCCTATGGTACTCCACTGGTTACCTCATTCCATTCTGAGGTTTCTCTTCTAATCAGTACTTTTTGTTTTCTACATGTTAACCACTCCCTAATCCATGTACATGTGTTTCCTTGAATCCCAACTGCGTTCAGTTTGAGAATTAATCTTTTATGCGGGACTTTGTCAAAAGCTTTCTGGAAATCTAAATAAACCATGTCATATGCTTTGCAATTATCCATTATCGATGTTGCATCCTCAGAAAAATCAAGCAGGTAGTTAGACACGATCTCCCTTTCCTAAAAAGATGTTGACTGTCTCCTAGGATATTGTTACCATATAGATAATTTTCCATTTTTGGATCTTATAGTTTCCATAAGATTGCATATAATAGAAGTCAGGCTTATTGGTCTGTAGTTACCTGGTTCAGTGTTGTTTCCCTTTTTGTGAATCGGTATTAACTTTGCAATTTTCCAGTTTGTCGGTACAACCCCCTGTGTCAAGAGACTGTTGCATGATCTTGGTTAGCGGTTTGTAAATAACTTCTTTAATTTCTTTGAGTACTATTGGGAGGATCTCATCCGGCCCTGGGGATTTGTTTATTTTAAGAGCTCCTAGTCCCTTTAACACTTCTGCTTCGGTGTTTACATGCAGGAATTTTGCAAAAAAAGGGGTCCAACAATGGTGCCGTAATGTTATGCACATTGAATCATGAGATTGATTGTTCATTGATTGAATCACTCAACATGTTATCTACACTCATTTCTAAGATGAAAATGGTTGTTTTTCCCTTACATTGACCTTGTTATGGAAACTTTATGCATGCTATCCTACTTTCAATCCATCAATGACCTTGCGTCAACGACCTCTACATGGCAGAGACTTGCTATCTTCTCCATCTCTGTCGTTCCAAAGCAGACCGTCTTCAACAAGGAGTCCAAGTCCCCTACAACTTAATCTACAAGTACACCTTAGCCAGGACTCCAATAATGCTCCCCAAGATCCATTGTTCGTAACAAAAACAAATAAACCAGTAACTCGATCATGGTTTTCAGTCTACCTGTCCATGCTATTACTTCATGCAAGTTTCTCTTTCACAATTTTTTCAGGCCATTCTTTCAGGATTGGAGCAGCCATTTTAGCAGACAAATCCGAACTTTGCCATCCATATTCCAAATCCTTGGCAGATGGGCCTCCAGTGCTGTAGAATGGTACATTAGAACTGCTCCAAAAGACATGCAGTGCCTATAGAAACTCTACACCCCCTTGAACTTTCTTCACATTTTGTTGTGTCAGTGTTTCATGCATTTAAATGAGGATTTTTTTCCACTTATCTACACACCATACTCCACATTGTTAAGAGGAAAAAAGTTTTTATTGAGAAAAAAATTATATATTACAAATACAAAACTGAAAGATCATAATTGGATAATTCTCTAACCCCCTGAGTTAATACTTGATGGAAGCATCTTTGGCAGCAATTACAACAGTGAGTCTGTTGGGATAGGTCTCTACCAACTTTGCACACCTATATTTGACAATATTTAATCATTCTTCTTTACCAAACTGTTCAAGCTCTATCAAGTTCTTTGGGGAGCGTTGATGAACAGCAATCTTCAAGTCATGCCACAAATTTTTGATTGGATTTAGGTCGGGGCTCTGACTGCGCCACTAAAGGTTACCTTTTTGTTCCTTAGCCACTGCAGTGTAGCTTGGGCTGTGTGCTTTGGGTCGTTGTCATGCTGAAAGGTAAACTTCTGTCCCAGTTTCAGCTTTCTTGCAGAGGGCAGCGGGTTTTCCTTAAAGACTTCTCTGTACTTTGCGCTATTCATTTTCCCTTCTGTCCTGACAAGTGTCCCAATCCCTGCCGATGAGAAACATCCCCATAACATGATGCTGCCACTACCATGCTTCACAGTAGGGATGGTGTTCTTTAGGTGATGCGCTGTGTTGGGTTTGCGCCAAACATAACACTTTGCATTTAGACCAAAAATTTCCATTTTCATCAGACCACAAAACTTTTTGCCACATGGCTACAGAATCACCTGAGTGTTTATTGGCATACGTAAAACAGGATTCAAGGTTGGCTTTCTTGAGTAATGGCTTCCTTCTTGCCACCCTACCATACAGCCCAAATTTGTGGAGTGCTTGGGATATTTTTGTCACATGCACACTTTGACCAGTCTTGGCCATAAAAGCCTGCAGCTCTTGTAAAGTTGCCATTGGCCTCTTGGTAGCCTATTTGATCAGTCATCCAGTTTGGAGGAACAGCCTGATCTAGGCAGGGTCTTGGTGGTGTCATACACCTCTCACTTCTTAATAATCAGAGGGAACCTACAGGAACTGCTGAATTTAACTTGGAAGTTGTGGGGTAGGATGTGTAGATAAATGAAAAAAAAAATGAATGCAGTTTAATTACAGGCTAAAGGGCAACAAATGGTGAAACTTTTGAAATGGTGTGTAGACTTTCTATAGGCACTGTAGCTGTTGCTCAACTAGCCATGAGTCAATAGAGTTAGAGTGGGTTGGGTATATTTTATTCATTTATTTTGTTAATTCCTGCACTTAAGTAGAGTTGGTTAATCTGCTCGTTCATGACAGTTTGGGGGTGCACCCTGCTGATCGTGGCATCGTCAGATCAGTTCCTCTTTCAGAGGACAGTGGCTTATTCTTCTCCCTTAACAGGCGGGACCAGCAGCCAAATAGTCCTTTATCACATCTCACCATACACATACAAGCAAACATGATCCCAACATTGAATGAACAAAAAAAAATAATGAATAATACATTGATTTGTTATAGATGTTGTAGCTTACTTTTCATTCTGCTGGTATATTATTTCAGATGGTAATGTGTTGCAGAGGAATAGTTATAGGGTGATAGTGTCAAAAGCTTAGTAATAATAAAAAAAAATATCCGTGAAGTTTTGCATTGTAAACCAATTAGGAGTGAAGCCCAAGAAATAACCGAGCTACACATGATCCCAGTGTTCACTGTACACATTACACCACAAAATATATTTTAGAGACGAAGGACAAACAGCACAACTGTATAGCCCAATTAGCAGCCAGTTAGCAATTCAATAACAATAGCGATATTAGCTAATATTAAGTAGCTGTTTAACTTGACATATTTGTGTTGCATTTTGGAAAAAGGAAGTGGTCTGTATTGCATCCCCTAAAAGCCTGATTGACATATTAATAAGATATATTAATCCTCCTAGAGCTTGAAGATTGACATATTTATATATAGAACCTGGTTTTTAGAAAATATGTTGTGTCAGTGGTGAAGCAATACATGTGTTAATGTTGTGCTAGGCGATGCGTAATCTAGATCTTACTGAATAATAGGATAGTTTTTTGGTGAAAACAATGAACTAATTCCTGTAATTTGTTTTAATTAAAAAAAAAGGAATACTTCGAATGGCTCACCATACCTCACCTACTGTTTTGTATATTCATAAGATTTTTTTTCTCATTATAAAGCAATGGAATTATTAAGTCCAATATTCCCTGTGACCTTTGCATCTTACTCACCTGCATCAATAAATAACTAGACTCTAAACACAACATCTATTCATGAAACACTTCAAGATTGAGTTGCTAGCTATAGAAGAATGTGTGCGTTAAAATAACATAAAACACATAAATCACAATATTTACTTCCAGACGACAAACATCTCTCTTTCATTTTTAAATGAAATATTTAAATAATATTTAAATAATAAGCACATACAATGTATGTGTCATCCTAGAAATAAATATACACCTGTACCTTCTGTGCAGACGGATATAAGATGTCTTACCATCCTGTAGTTCTTTTTAAAAATAAATTCTCTGCCAATTTTAGTATATTAGCTTTATACATCAGCTGTTCCTTTTAGAGTAGTCAGGCATTAAAGTAAATCTGTTATTAGTTCCACTATTCCATCTTAACCCTGGACCAATGTAGCTGCTCGCTGAGTGTAGTCAATCCCTTAAAGAACAATTCCTGAGAGATTTTATACAAACCCTGACCTCACACACCTGGGACAGGGGAAATTAAACTGTGATTAATTGGTATCCTGTTATAAAACGATGGACAGTGTCATTCCCAGTTTCAGTTTTTTTCATCCTAGTATGCTCCTTTATGTTCAGTAGTTTTAATATGGCTGGGTATTTGTTCACAGCTGTTGTAAAATGTGAAAACATGTTCATTATCTGCAGCAGTATACTAAAATGATGTATTCTGTCCTGCTCACCCCACCCTTTGCGACCCAGGTGAACTAAGTGGCCTTGTGGAAAACTTTTTACCTTTGTTATGGAATACCAGGTCATTCCTCAGTTTTCGAAGCTCCAACTATTGGTGTAGAAGCAATGTGCCATATCACGTTACAAATACAATTTTGTACAAAATATAGTTAGGTGCACAGTAGGTCTTGGCTAGTCTGTCAAATTTCACAAAGGCACAGTATGATGATGTTGTCTAGTTCTAATTAAATTTCTGGATTACTGGTACTGCAGTGCACACTATATTAGCTGTATAAAGGGTAAAACTAAAAAAAAAAGCCAAGTAGATACATGTTACAGCTTATTGATGTAATTGTCAGAAATAAGTATACGCTATTCTTATATACACAATCAAGTCATAAGTTGTAATTCTTTGTCCTAAATGTTAGTTGCATCAAGCGTGGGTTGGGTGTAATTGTCGTGTTATGTATTTGAAATCCCAGAAACCTAAACAGACATCTGGAACCAGTGGAATTCTGCTATGCACATATGGTGGCCCTTGTGGACAAATTCAGATGCTGTTGCTGTACTATATTGTATGTATGTGTCTTTGTCACAAAGACGGCTGGAGTGGGTGGAGTCAGACCAGAGCGAGGAAATAAACGACAGAGAGGTGGAGTTTGGTGGAGCTGAGCGAATGGTCTCGCTCAGCATTTAATGAATGAACAGACACAGAAAATAAACGGTTGGAACAAACCAAAACACAGGACATGGCACTCATCGCCAAAACAAAAAGACAAACAAAACGGACTATACAGACAAACACGGTGAGCAGATATTTAACTACTATTCTTATCACAATTACTACCTCCGTCTCCTATCCCGTTCTCCACTCACCGAACACCCATCATTTAACACACCACACGCAACATATAACAGATAATATACACAGGGAGGGCACTTTGTCACATATGGGGTTGGTGGTCTCCTTCGTGACTGGCAGCTCCCCTTGGTGGGGTTCCAGCCACAGTACTTCCTGCTACGATGCGGAGCAACAGGCAGCCCCAGGTGATGCAGAGTGGCTGGCAACCCCAGGTGAAACAGTCCCAGCGACCCCAGGCGAAGCAGTCTGAGCGACCCCAGGCGATGCTGAATGTCAGGCAACCCCAGGCGATGCTGAGCGGCGGGCAACCCCAGGCAATGCTGAGTGGCGAGCAACCCCAGGCGATGCAGTTCCAGCGACCCCAGGCGATACGGAGCGACAGGCCACCCCAGGCGATGCGAAGCGACAGGCCACCCCAGGCAATGCCTGGCAGGCATCCTTGGGCGAAGCATTGCAGGCATCGTTGGGCAAAGCAAGGCAGGCATCCTTGGGCGAAGCGAGGCAGGCATCCTTGGGCGAAGCGAGGCAGGGAGTCAGGACAAGCTGGAGTGCGGGTGTTGGCCCTCTTTTCGGCCACTGCGGCCGGGCGGTTCTTCCCCGTACTTCCCTCAGCAACCTATGCAAGGGCTGCTGAGGACCGCCAGCATCCAGTCCTGGTCCTTCTGGTGCAGGGAGAGGCAGCTTCTGCTCCTCTCCCCCTGATGGTGATGGAGGCAGAGGCAGCTCCAGCTCCTCTCCTCGTGATGGTGAGGGAAGTGATACCAGCAGGCATTCATCCTCTGCTGGTGGGGGAAGTGCTACCAGCAGGCATTCATCCTCTGCTGGTGGGGGAAGTGATACCAGCAGGCATTCACCCTCTGCTGGTGGAAAGGGACCCAGCTGGCATTCACCCTCTGCTGGTGGACAGGGACCCAGCAGGCATTCACCCTCTGCTGGTGGACAGGGACCCAGCAGGCCTTAACCCTCTGCTGGTGGACAGGGACCCAGCAGGCATTCACCCTCTGCTGGTGGAGGTGGCGGAGGCAGAGGCAGCTCCTGCTGCTCTGCTCCTGCCGGTGGAGATGGCGGAGGCAGGTAGTCTCCTGCCAGTGAAGGTGGCGGAGGCAGTGGCAGCTCCTGTTGCTCTGCTCCTGCCGATGGAGGTGGCGGAGGCAGAGGGAGCTCCTGCTGCTCTGCTCCTGCCAGTGGAGGTGGGAGAGGCGTGTAGTCTCCTGGCGGCAAAGGTGGGAGCGGCGTGTAGTCTACCCTTGTTTCAGGAGACTGGTGCGGCTCTCCCTTTGGCTCTGGAGGCAAAACCAGCAGGCATTCTTCCTCTGCTGGTGGAGACTTGGGCGGTGAAGGTTCTGCCTTCCTCTTCCCTTTTCCCCTTCTCTGCCTCCTCACCTTTCTCTCCTGGGCCAGTTCCTCCTCTCCATTCTGCGTAGGGCATATGGCTAATGTGTGCCCATAAGCCCCACAGCCAGGACATAACTCTGCCGCAAGGTTCTTTAAAAAAAACTCCCAGCTGATGGTGGAGGAAGACTGAGGCGACCCCTGCTCCTCCCTCTCCTGATGGACAGGGCAGCGGGCCATGTAGTGCTCACTTCCGCAGTTGGGGCATAATTGGGGTAGCTGTCTGAGGGGGTACCAGGGGCAGTTGGTCCTAGAATGCCCAGGCTCAGCGCAGCAGTAACACCCGGGCTGCTGTTCCTCCGGCTGGTATTGTGGTTGCTGCCTTCTGCCCTTCTTTCCCACTTTATTATTTTTTTTATTTATTTTTTGTTGTTGGTTTTTTTTTTTTTTTTTTATTTTATTTTAAACAACAAATTGCGGTTCCTGCTCTGGTCTGACGCTTGGAGGCACTGTTATTCCTCTTCTCACACCACGTGTCACAAAGACGGCCGGAGTGGGTGGAGTCAGACCAGAGCGAGGAAATAAACGACAGAGAGGTGGAGTTCGGTGGAGCTGAGCGAATGGTCTCGCTCAGCATTTAATGAATGAACAGACACAGAAAATAAACGGTTGGAACAAACCAAAACACAGGACACGGCACTCGTTGCCAAAACAAAAAGACAAACAAAACGGACTATACAGACAAACACGGTGAGCAGATATTTAACTACTATTCTTATCACAATTATTACCTCCGTCTCCTATCCCGTTCTCCACTCACCGAACACCCAACATTTAACACACCACACGCAACATATAACAGATAATATATGTTCTTTTACAGACTTCACAAGAGGAGTGTCCTTGTGTGTGAACCAAGGGATACAATGTATTATTTCTGATTAATATTTTCAATTTATCGCCTTTTTAATGTTTTGTACACAAGATGCCACAGATGACCTTCAGTTTAACATCAATTTTAAAACTGGCATTACCAAGGTTTTTTTTGAAAATGTATTTCACATGTTTGCATACAAATCAGTTTTTACTATACATTTATATTTGTATCGCTACCTCACTGAACTGTATCTGTATATCATAATGGGTATGACATGTATGGATACCCACATGGATCAAACTCCATCTGAAATTCAGCTTAGGGTTTTTTTGTTTGTTTGTTTGTTTTGTTTTTTAAAGAAATAACTTCTCAATGTTGTTTTATTGAAATCTTACTGAACTTCAGTAGTGAGGAAAACACCACCCCAAAAGCAAGTTAATTTGTCAGCTTTCCTAACAAAAAATATATACTGCACACTGTATCCCTTTTTTGCAGTATCATTGTAATTCACTGAAATAGAAATCTGAACTAATAACTTGTATTATAGCACTGCATCAATACATGTTTTCCTAATAATGTAAAACTGGCAAAAGTCAGCCATTATCTACCGTTTGGTTTAAATGTTGTCTTTAAGTGATTGAAAACGTGTTGTGTTTTTATTTGTATTCACAGCTTTCTTTGCTGGCAGAGGCAGGTTTTGGAGGTGTCCTTCCATACGTTGACCCCTGTGACCAACCAAATGATAAACACTTCTTGGAGAAAGCATTTGGCATTACTCTTAATACAGGAGGAGATCCTTCCACCCCAGGATATCCTGGCATTGGTAAGTACAACTGCCAGCATGGATGTGAATTCCAACTTTCTATTTCATGTCACACGTTTTTTTTTTTTTTTTTAAGCAAGTATATTATTTAACATTTTTATTTAAAAAAATGTTATAGAGCGCAACAGACCACAAGTGGTTTCAGAGCACTGTACAAGACATAAATATACATTTAATAAAAATTAAAAAAACACAGCACACATGCATATACAAAAAACAGCACATAATATAAATTATCTGTATCAAAACATTAGACAATACATTCTACCGCTTGAGTTAGCATAACTTGTGAAATTAGAATGTTGTTAGTTTTTTTCGGAAAGAGAGAATTTCAGTGGTAAGGCAGAGTTCAACAGGCCGAGCATTCCAAATCTGTGGACCCAGAAACATAAAAGCACGCGCTCCAAAACATTTATGTTTAAAACGTGGCTGACACAGGGACATGGTATGTGAGGACCTCAGACTCCTAATAGGATTATAAACCTGCAATTTCTCAGTCAGATAGTGAGGAAGTTGCTGATAAAGTGCTTTGTGAATTAAGCACAGTAATTTGAATTGTGCATGAAGCTCAATTGGGAGCCAATGTAAATCGAGTAGTATTTGGGAAGTTGGGTCCCGACGGGAATCAAGAGTTGAGGTGAGGCATTCTGAATGTCCTGGAATGTCTGGTGAGACAGTCCCACATATAGGGCATTGCCATAGTCGAGACGAGATGTGACAAGGGCGTTCAGACCGGTAGCACAGTCTCTGTCAGAAAAAAATGGTTTGAACTTTTTGATTGTCCGTAGATGGAGAATGCAAGTTTTTACTACTTGTTTCATCTGAGGCAGAAGTCACAAAGAATAGTCCAGCACCAGACCCAGACTCTTAGTCCTATTCACTAATAGGGGAAAAGTTCCACTGACAGTTAACGACGATGCCATATGCCTCAGATCGCCAAGTTTAGCCTCTAACTCAACCAGCAAGTATTCTGTTTCATCAGGGTTAAGTTTCAACCATTTGCCAGACATCCAGCTATTAATGTCAGACAGACAAATTGACATTAAAGTCCTGCTAATCCTGAATTTCAAGATATAGCTGAGTGTTATTGGCATACTGGTGGAAAGAAAGGCCATGTGCCTTTGATCAGTTCCCCCAGCGGCTTAACATTGTTATGACACTTTCCTTGAGAGCAATTCTTGTTCTTTGGTATAATGAGTTGATGTGGTACGTATATTGAAGATGATTTTTAATTGGGTTTTAATGTAATTCCATTAGGAACAGTGGCAGTTTAGTGTCTTTTAGTTAACAAGGTGAGCTTATACTGTATCTAGAATTTATTTTAATGTGCCTTAAAATGCCACAAATATTCAAACATCCAATTGTCTTTCCAAAGAACTGGTACATTATCATGACATTCTAATTAAAAAATGTTTTTATTGTAGCTAAAATAATTGTCTACATCTACTGTATGCTGGACAAACAGCCAAAAGTACGAGAAACCAAGGATGGATGTCACACTTTCTTGCCTTAGTGTTTGTAATGACATTCTATGAGGTTATGCTCCTAACTAAGCAGAAGAGTAACCTTTCGTGTATATAGGGATATTTTAATATTGGCATAACTTTACTAAAAATATGATATTTTGGATGTTCATAAAGCATGGCACACGCCTGCCCTGTACAGGGGTTGGTTGTCGCAGAATATGGGAAATAAAATGACATTTATGTTATAATAACATAATTATTTTATTGTGTAATACAGGATGACAATGTCAGATAATGTGACATTTTTTATTTTCATATGAACATAAGCTATACTGAGCATCAAAAGAAACTTATCACTTATATTTGAGCATCAAAAGAAACATATAACTTATATTTGAGCATCAAAAGAAACTTATCACTTATATTTGGATAAAATTCACTAGATGTGATCGAAAAATGACAAAGTGAGCAAGTGCAGTGACTTTTAATTGTGCTGATTATGCTGCAAAATGATCTGTCGATCTTGGGCAGGTGTTGTGACTCTTGGTCTCCCAGTTCGTGGCCTGTCATTGGCAGAGTGTGTCTGGTTACACCGTCTCGCCAGGTTTGAAATTGCTGGCTGTGAGCACCCAAGACGACGAGCCGCAGTACACTGTCCCAGTCCATGAAGGCACTGCTGTCTTGACAGAAGTTATTGTTTTTTTTTTTTTTGTTTGTTTGTTTTTTTTTTAATGCAATTTTCTTTATTGCTTTTATTCAAGCTTGCAATTCAACAGCTGAAATCACTCCATATCCAGTGTCCAATCAACTGTCTAACTTATTAGGTGATTAAGTGCATATTCTTCAGTCATAGTTACTCAAGCGTGTTATGGTCAAGGTTGAATGATCGAGTGATTAAAAAGATACTGAAAACATTTTGTCAGTGTCCATCATGTATATACCTTACTTTTTTTAAAATATGTTATAATAGTGATAAGTTTCTTTTGATGCTCGGTGTGTGTGTGTGTATATATATATATATATATATATATATATATATATATATATATATATATATATATATATATGTATGTGTGTGTGTGTGTGTGTGTGTGTGTGTATATATATATATATATATATATATATATATATATATGATACAGTATAACTAAGACTACAAAGAGACTAATATTTCAACTGAGTTGAAGCCATGGTACAGAATCATATTACAGCCACCATAGAACAGGAGGACAAACATTAAATAATTCAGATTGATATATCTGGTGGCATAGTCTACAAGTCAGCGTAAAATGATAGACCCATATGTATGCATGTACAGCTATGGCCAAAAGTTTTGCATCACCATATAGGATTATATAATTAGCTTCATAAAGTCGAATGAAACCTTCTGAATAATGTTATGTTAACGTATTGAATTACATACCACTTTTGTAGTTTTCCATATAGTTAATGAAATAGAGAAAAAATTAAAAATGTGACGTTTCAAAATCTAACATGACATAGTGTTATGGCTTACAGTAGACTTTTGCGATGTTATTTTGTAGTTTCTTTGATTGCATCATGTTAAATAAAAGTCCTAAATTTATATAGTTGTTGTTTTTTTTTTTTTCAATAATGTCTCAATCCTAAAATTCTAAATGATGCAAAACTTTTGGCCACAGCTGTATATATGTATGGGCTATTGGTGGCCAGTTTTTACATGTGACTCCTGACCCCAAACATTATGGGACAACCTGCCCCAACCAGACATTACACAATCATTTTCTTGTAGTCCCATGTCTTGTCCCACTAGTTTTGCTGTAACACATAGATAGCTCATATCTGGTTCTAGTCAAACATGATAATCACTTCAAACAAAACTCAGTACTACTAAGCGCTGTACCATGAATAACAAGATCTCAAAATTTTACTTACAGTATGAAAGAATGTGCTAACTTTTATATGTGATGGCATAGAGATGAAACTCTAAGATTGTGGACTTACGGACAGCTAAACACACATCTTAGTGTTAGTATTATGTGCTAGCGCCATATAGTGACAAAATGATAGGCACCGTTCTCCCCCACTAGCACTCTGTAGTGAAAATGGAAGGGCAAGTTATTTGCCTTTTGAGGTTATTGTAAACCATGTTTTGCATCATGTGATTACCAAAACAGTTGCATCGCATTCTTATGGGTACTGTAACTTCCATCCCCCAAAGTAGACATCAGTGCCTGTAGCTAATACAACTCTCCTCAGTCACATCTGTTTTACTATAGATGTGTTGTTTGTTTACTTGAAATCATCCTGGATGAAAAAACCCAGCACAATTCAGGTTGACGTACTCATTCATAGTGACTGAACGCAAAAAAAGAGTGTAATGTTAAAAGACAAACCATACATTTATAGAACATTAAAACAGAAGCTCTTTGCCAATAATGAAAACAAATGACTCCTTGACAACCCCAAATGGTAAATAATGTAATTTTAACAAGCGCTTTATAAAACTGGTGTATAAATTGCATTTACAAACTAGTGACTAAACTGTTGTTCCCAGCCTCTTTATTTGATGAGTGTTTTTATTTGGTGCAGGTTCCAAATTTAACTAGTTTGAAATGGGAAGACAAGATCATCCAGAAGGTGTTCAAGGTGAACCAATTCAAAGTATTCAAATGATGAGTTGAGGGAAAGCAGTGGGATCGTTGTTTCAGATTGACAGTGCATTGGGCATTTTTGTATACTAAAAGCCTGTGGCAAGGGTATGGCACCATATGAATTAATGAAGCCCAAGGAGAATTTTACACAAGTATGAGTACTGCACAAGTAATATAGTAATACAGTAGCACCATTGTTTAATTTTTTGTAATAGCTGTTCTTATTTAATGCGAGCTGTTTTCAAAGCGTTCCACCATGCTGTAGGATCGGTTGAAATGCTTGTAGCATGGTATAATGTATAAGATCATTTGGCTTGTAATGCTGTCCTGTTCCCTACTGGTGTGAAATGTAGGAAACAAATGAGAGGACCAATCACAGCCTTTGGGAATAGCATGTCAAAAATGCTTGCATTATAATGAAAATAAGGATTCCTTTATTTGCAGTGACAAACATGCAGTACAAAAATGATGCTGACATTTGTAGCTTGCTTGACGTTGCTGATATATATATATATATATTTTACAATAGCTTAAAGAATCATATTTATTGTTTTCCTTCTGAGAATTCCAAATCACAATTTCAAAGTTACATCTTAATCTTTAATATGCTTTAATATCACTATTTTAGCTGTATGTGTGAGAAGATTTCTCAGTCAATGTACAGTACTACGGTTTTCATACCCCTGGGCCCCTGTTAACTGCTATTTCTCTGGAGTAAGATTTTCCTTCAAATAAATTGTATTAAAAGAACATGAAAAAAATATATATAAAAACAAAATTCCCTGTTGTTATTATTATTTATAGCAATTAATGTGTTAAGTGGAAACTCAAAACACAGTAGTGAAACACTAGACTTAATGTATAAAAGGTTTCAATGTATGTATAGTAAATAATGTAAACACAGTACTGTCAAAGTGATCACATATAATTTGGTCCTCGCATTTAATAACAAGTATTTGATTTTCTTGATGGTATTTTTAAGCCTACTAATGTATTAAATTAACTTCAATTGAGCAATTTAAAAGCTGCAGTTTGGCAGTGTCCCCACGCTCTACAGTACTTCACCGTGGTCATATATAGAAACATGTGAGTCATTGCAATAAGAGCGGTTGATTGCTGTGGAGTTTTACAACAAAAACAGGAGTCTCAAGCTTTGACTTTCCTCCCCAGTAATGTTCTAGTGCTTCTCTTATTTCCAATGACTTTTTGTTCCATCATGTTATTATTTTTAAAATCAGATGAAACCATTACTTGTATGCATGTGCTGAAATCTTTAAACACGCTGAATAAAGATCCTGTTTCTTAACCCCCAAAATCTGATGTACATGAAAAAAGGACATTTCTTATTGTTCCCCTTCACCTCTTCCTATAACAAAATACAGAAACACAATTAAAGGTTGTTTTTTTTTGGGGGGGGGGGGGGGGGGGGAAGTGGGACAGAAATATGACTATCTATTTGTTTGCCCTTAGATATTCACCTTTGTGAAAGCTGCATATCATTTCTACTGGCATGTATGGTACATTTAAATAAAAAGCAATGACGCTATATAAATAATTTAGTTAATTGTGACACATTGTATCCAAGAATTTGCAATGTACGTTTTCTGGCAGTTGTTGCTATCCAAGGTGCTGAAGCTGTGACTGTATATCTGGCTGTTTCAGTGATTCGATGAAATCAATGACAGAAATAGCAGGCCCTAGTTCCCAGGGAACAGGATTCCTGATTCATACTGCACAGTATCTGATAGAGCTACTCAATGTGTATTTGTATGAGTGCGCTCAAGGGTGGTTATATTTTTGTACTTGGTAACTACTTTTGTCGTTATGACACCAGAACAAAATGTAAGCTCTAGGCAGATGCACTGGCAGATGTTAGCTGCCTGAGGCCCTACCTTGAAAACATTTTTTTAGCTCCAATACACTCAATTTGAATAAAACCACTGGGAGATGAATCAGAGAATTAGGGGGCATGGGTATAACTCCTTAGGTGTTTGTGAAAATAGTTTAGCGGTGGAACAGGCATTTTAATGCAAGTAAACAGACTACTTCACACTGCAGTAGGAGTAGTAAACTGCTAGTAATGCATGTACATATGTGTCTGAAATGTATTTAGGGGTATTATAAATAATCTCAACCAAATAGCAATTCCCTAGCAATAATAACATATTGGTATGTATATCTTCTATACACCTCCAGCATTCTTCTTTCAAGCAATACTGTGACAGAGAAATAATTAATTTTGTTTATCTCCCTCCCGACTTGTGAGGTTGCTGTGTAAAGGGAACAGTGTGCCCTGAACTGGATGGTCTGACAATTCATTCCAGGGAAAGGTGGAAGTCGGACAACTAGGGCGAAGCCACAATACACCAAGTCATTGCCCCAGATAAGAAGCGATTTGGCAATTGCAGATTGGAGGAAAATAAATTGCACTCGCTAACCAAGGGGGCGTGGCTGACGGTACAAAAGGGGACATGGTCAAGTGAACTGGGCCTTTATTATAGTTGCGAGAGAATCATGACTATTTAATGTTTGTTTTTTTGTTGTTTCTAATTGTACTTGTTTGTTCTTGTTAGACAGCTAGCACGTACTGGGAGCTGTCGCTTAGGCCAGCACCAACCCAGGCAGCACTACACTACTGTTCACCACTTGCACATTAGCACTTGATCACACTAGACTTGTGATAGTGTTTGTGTTCTGTATGTTTATACTGTGTTTATTATTTCGGGATTGTAACCTGTGGTTTAAACTGTGCAGTACACACAGTACACACCTGGGATCAGGGCCGCAGCCAGGAATTATGGGGTCCGGGACAAGTCCTATGAGAAGGGCCCCCTCTCAATTCAGCTAGTGCGCACATGAATATAATTTATCTTGTAAACAACCTTCTAATTGTAATTTAACTTCTGAAGCATTTATTTTCATTTATTTTATAACCTATGTTACAATGCCACAAAAAGTAATAGTCTCATGTCTGAATAATAATAATAATAAACTATTCCTACCTGTATATTTGTCCTGTCTCCTGCCTACATAACACACCGCCATGCCTTCTTATTTGCAATGTCCTGAATTATGTCTTTGAAGTCAATTTTGCCAGCTAGTTTGCATTCGATTGACAGAATGGCCAATTTGTTTAATCGGTCCTGAGTTGATCAGAGATAATTTTTGATAATTTTGAATTTGCTGAAATGCTCTTTCTCCCTCAGCAACCGTCACGGGTATTGTGCAGAAAATCCTTATGGCAATGCAAATTTCCCCAAAAATACTTTGCAGTTTCATTTGGTATATTGCATTCAGAAGGTCCAAAGACCTTCATTTTTTTTAAAAATGTGGCGCAATAAATTTTATTCAGAAGGTTAACTTCACTACCCAAACCGTTTGTCAGATCCAGTGAATACTTACTGACTAGCTTTGCACATGACGTATGATGTCTTCATCACTCATACTTGTAACATTGTTTGCAGTTTTGTCTGAAATCGCTTGCGCTTTCTTTGCTGGTTTAATATTAATTAAATACAGCGGTTATGTCCATTTGATTTGCCACTATTTTAGCCTCCGAAAGAATGGCATTCCACTCGTTACTCAAAAACGTCAAGGTGTTTTACAAGAGGGCGAATTGCTTCGATTCGAGCACTCCGCCTGGTTTCGCTCAAACGATGTAGAGAGCAACTTGTTTTTTCTTTTAAAACAGCAAATCTTTCTGGACTGCCAATGAAAAGAACGTATAGTCTATTTATACAGCCAAAAAAAGTGGCTATTTCGGGGCACGTTTCAACAGCATGCACTCCAACCAGATTCAGTGAATGAGAAGCACAAGGAGAGTATGCAGCAAATGTTTTTTTTTCACTGATATGAGCTTGTACACCCCTTACTTTTCCGGACATATTGGCTCCGTTGTCAAAACCTTGTCCTCTGCAGTCAGCCAATGTCATGTTTTTGCAATACTTGCAGCAGCATTTCTGCAATTTCCCGCCTACAGTTTTTTTTTGCAAAATCAATAAACTCAATAAAACCTTTGTTAATGTTCCATTCTGTGGCTTTTTTATCATTATGCACATATCTTAGGATAAGTTCATTTTGTTCTGTATTGGAGATGTCTGGAGTAGCGTCACATATCGCAGAAAAATAAATAGATTCACTCCTCTCTGTCAGAATAGTGTTCAAAACATACAGACCACATAATTCAACAAATTTGTTCTGACTTTCCCAGGATCAATAATGAGCTTGCATTTTTTCTCCCTTTTCTTGACTTTGTTTTACCTTTTGTAAGTGATCATGGAAAATGGGGTCATAGTGCGATATTAGTTCAAGTACATCCAAGAAATTGCCATTGTGAACATCGTTAATCGTGGAACTGCTTCCTCGAAATGACAAATTTCTAGATGGTAGAAACAACTTTACATTCAAAAGTCTCTCTCTTTTCTACCTGTGATTGTATTTTCTTTTGCAGCTGGCTTCTTTCTTCTCTCTACCTTGCAAAGCCTGATGCAGGTTTCTTCATTTCCAGTAACAATGGTGATGCTGCCCACTCCTCTCTTGCTCAGGAAGTTTGTTGTATAATTTGCGCCACTTTCCAGTTGCTGCACTGAACCCTTCTTTTCTGCATAGTGTGCTAGACGATTTATTTTTCCAGCTCATCAGAAAACAGCAAAAAAGGGATGCAAAATACAGCTCCTTTACTCTTGCACTCTTTACCTTCTCCCGGCCATTTGGTGGTTTTGAATACAGAAGATACTCAGGGAATGACCGACCATCAGAATCTAATGGCATATATTTAGCTAATTCCATAAGGTCAGCCTGGCTTGATTGACAACACCTGACAATATTTTTCCTCTCAATATCAGTTATTCTGTCTGGCCACATACCTGGGCCATCTGTGTAAAACAGGTCAGTCGTATAGTTGTATGGGGATGGTCTGGGGATAATTGTCTTTTTCTTGCGTTGCGGGTGATTGAGCCATGTCAGATTCCAACATGTTTATGTTCGCGCGGTAGGTGGTACTAGGCCCAGGCTCTAGCTCATCTTCACATTCTCCTTCCTCTGAAAGCACATTGCCTTCCATTTTATTTATGAAATACTTTGAAATAGGATACTTGCTTCTCAGCTCTGATTAGTTTTTCTTCTTTTTCTCTTTTTTTTCTTTTGCGGGACAGATTTATGGTGGTACATGTTTAAATCTAATGTAATTGTTAAGGACTGGGTGAGCACGAGCATAACGTGTGAGTATTGACGGCATGTAAGATGGCTGTCGCGCACTCATGAGCAAAACTGTTTTCAAAAGGGGGGGGGGGGGGGGGGGGTGACGATGACAAGGGGAATGACGATGACCACGACAATAGCAAATTTAAGGGTTAATTTAAAAATTAAAAAAAATGCCCCATACAATTTTATTTTTTTAGAGACGGCAGTTAATTATAACAGGGTGTAATGTAACCGGTCGAGGGGTGTATATATGCAGTTGAAAAATGGTTGTACTGGAGTTTTTGGCAATGTTAACTACAATATTTGCAATCTAATGGTATTTAAAATAAAAAAATCTGCCTCAGATTAATATTTGCAATTAATATTTTACCAACATGACCTGAATTACAATTAAGATAAATACAGAATTGTTTGTTATTTGTCATCTGTTTACACATTGCATCAACTCTACACCTTTATATATGCCACAAATACAAATATATGTTTGTTTTTTTTTCTTTTACAACTTGGTCCTGCTTATCGTCAGAGCTGCTGTGATATACATAGTGTACAGTTACAACATCTTTTTTAGCCCTACAATCACCTTGTCTGTAGAGAGCTGGTGTGTTTCCTGCTCTGTCCTGTTTAAGCTACTGTTGGGCACACAACTTGAAAGGGCTGTAATACTTTGAAAAGGCTTGCTTTTTTTCTAGAATAAGTAAATCAGACTATTTTTTTTCAACAGCCTGTCATTTCAGACAGTGTGAATAGTTTGATGTTAGTATTGATGTCTCAAAACAACCCTGTAGTAGAGAATACTAAGGAAAAGGCTAGATGTTGAATTTGAATAGTTGTTTAAGTTCAATTGGATTGTTTTGCCTTGTGTTAAGGAATAAGGAATGGTTTTACAGGTCCTGATTAGCACACATTTTTTATTTGTCTTCCAATGTTAGTACTTAACAGGGTCTGTGAAACCTTAGGTTAATGTTCTAAAGTATGTGTTCGGCCTATTAATTGTATTGACATACAAAATATGATCACTATTCCTTTGAATTTAAGAAGCAGAATTTGCTTTTCAAAAATAGCCTGCATCTTAAATTTGAGTACAGTAGTGATGCATGTATTAAAATCGGCAACAAAAGACATGACTACCTGAGTAGACTGACTGACAGTAGACTGACCCGAGTAGAGTGACACGTGACTGAGAAAAGATGAACAAAGACATCTGTCCAAATATACAAGCTGCAACGTCACTTACTGCTCAGAAAAGACGGAACTAAACATTACTACCTTATCTCAAACCATCCGTGACATACAGGCAGTCGTTTTCAAAGAATAGTCCCAAGCTTCCTGAGGAATTCAAAGAGCAACTTTTACAATTTCTGCATTTCTAATAAACAGTACCAAGTTGGACAGATCGGAAATGCTGATCAGACCCCTTATTTTTTGACATTCCAAGCAATACCACAGTTCACAAATTGGATAATAATGTACTATACAGTGCTCACCACAATAAACAAGCTCTGTGGTTAATCTACAAAAACACTGTCTCGTGTCAGTTTTGATCGATATAACAGCGTAATTGAGGTTGTATCTTTGTAATTGCATATTTATTTGATGTTTTATTGAAGGTGGTACATTTGGGTTGTGCTTTAAATTCGAAGGACTTTGGTAAATATATAATAAAATAAAAAGTACAAAAAAAGAACAAGTCACTGCAGTTGCCAATAAATGAAAGATTTCGTGATAAGAAGAGGATGCTAGAATGTATTCCTTCCTTCAACGCCCTCAAATTCCCCACCCTGAATTTAAGGAAAAAATTAAACATCAAATAAATATGCATTTACAAACATACAACCTCAGTTACGCATATGGAGGCAGTTTGCGGCCATCTGCTATCACACAGAGCATTACAGTTATGTGCTGCTTCTCATTTCCAGTCTTGATTACTCACACCTGTTTTTCTCCCAATTTGTGAACTGTGGTATTGCTTAGCATGTGCCTAATACCAAAACACTGCCATTGTAAAAGCTTTGAATTCCTCAGGAAGCTAATTATGCTTTTTTTGAAAATGGATGCCTGTATGACATAGGTGATTCTAGATCGGGCAGTAACATTTTTGTTTGTCTTTTCTCGGCAGTAAGTCACGTTGCTGCTTGTGTATTTGGGCAGTGACGTCTTTGTTCATCTTTTCTCAGCAGTCAGTCATGTTGCTGTTTGTGTTATCGATTTTAATACACACATAATTATACTTTACTGGAATTTAAGACCAAAAAAGAAGAAAAAAATGGTTTAGTTCGTCTTAATTTCGAAGGAATACTGTATTCCAGGGACAGACTGCTGCATAACTAAAAGGCTAGAATTGTTTTTCTGTAAGCATTCATGGGATATGGAAATGTATCCAAATGAATATATTAGCAACTTGTTGTTTATGTGTGCTGTAGATAACACATGTATGCATTGATATGGAGCAAAGACCCAAGAAAACGATAACCTGGAAATTAAAGCTCTGTGAATGAACTTGGGTCTGTCAAAATAGTTCTTGAATATTTTGTAGCCAGGTGTATTAAATAGATACCAGTGATGCAAAATCCAGACTGTTTATTTAATGAGCAGTTCCAGGGCCACTGGGATCATTTGTGTATTTATATTTGTAGTTTTGTTTTTTAATTTTCCTTTTTGTGTGGCGAATGAGTGGATTATTGTACAGATGGCTTGGTGAATAGAACAGACAACTTAAAACATTTTTATATATTAAACAAAAGCTTTGTTTACTGTTACCTCATCTTCTTTTTAAAGGATATCATTTGTGTAATTGTGTTAACCTTTAAAATAGAGGTGGAGATTTAATTTCCTATGCATCTGAGGGATTTAACACAAAATGTTAGCAACTTCAAACAGTTTTTACATGTTAATTTCAAGCTGCTGACAGGTGGGTCTATTCAGCAGAAAATAAGTCTGTCCCTTGGGTTATTTAGAAACCTTGTTGAAGTCAAAGAAGCCTTTGAATAGAAATGTAGTCATTTGCATATTTATTTAAATATGTTGCAGCTATGGGACCAGTGTTCAAACCTTTAATGAACAAATGCATGCCATCTCTCTAGCTGGGAGGAAGACTATTTCTGAGTACAATGTCAATCTCAGCAATCACAATGTGGCACCACAGTTCCCCTGATGTGACTTTTTAGAAAGTGAAGCATAAGATGTGGTTCATACCTCAAAAAACAGATGAGATTGAAACACTTTTTCTACTGTTAAAAAAAATAATCTATCCTGATTCTCAGTTCATAATTAAGAATTTCCAATAAGGTTTGAAGGTCATAAGTAATGGCTTATGTTGCTATTTCAGTGGGTTCAAGTCTTCATGTGTATTAAAGGCAATTTTGGAATTACTGCAGTTAATATCTTTGATGTCATAGTGCACAGAATTATAGTCAACACTGTTGTGAGCACATCTGCCGGCAGCATGTAATTGGATTAGAATTTTTTTTGTGTGTGTGTACTGGAGGATTATTAAATATTTAATAAGGTGGTGCTTCTTTCTTTTGTTTGGTGTGCAAGGTAATCAAACATGCAATCTTCAGGTGTGGAAAAGTTATTGCCACTCTAGTTAACTCAACCCAATTAAGGGATAATTAGGGTCAACTGTTTGAATACTTTGGTTAACAATCAGGCCAGATTTGGGCCAGCCCTGCCCAGTATAAATCAGATTAACTTTGGCCATTACTATCAGAGTGAAGTTGTCAGCACCCAGGTTCGAGGGGCAGTTCGTGCCACGATCAAAAGAAATTCCTGAAGACCTCCGGGAAAAAAAAAATGTTGATGCCTATCAGTCTGGAAAGGGTTACAAAGCCATTTCTAAGGCACTGGGGCTCCACCAAACTACAGTCAGAGCTATATTGTCCAAATGGAGAACGTTTGGGACAGTAGTGAATCTTCCCAGGAGTGGCCGTCCTGCCAAAATCTCTCCAAAAGCAAGGTGTAAAATTGTCCAGGAAGTCGCAAAGAACCCTAGAACAACATCCAGGGATCTGCAGGCCTGTCTTGCCTTGGCTAAGGTCAGTTCAGTGTTCACCATCAGAAAGACACTGGGCAAAAATGGGTTTCATGGCCAAGTAGCAAGGCGGAAACCACTGCTCACTAAGAAAACATGAATGCTTTTCTCAAGTTTGCCAAAAAGCACCTGGATGATCTTCAAGAGTTCTGGAACAACGTTCTATGGACAGATGAGTCAAAAATTGAACTTTTTGGCCAACATAGGCCCCGTTATGTCTGGCGAAAACCAAACACTGCATTCCACAGTAAGAACATCATACCAACAGTCAAGCATGGTGGCGGTAGTGTCATGATTTGAGGATGCTTTGCTCCATCAGGACCCGGACGACTTGCCATCATTGAAGGAACCATGAATTCTGCTCTGTATCAGAGAATTTTACAGGAGAATGTCAGGCCATCCATCCGTGAGCTGAAGCTGATGTCTTGCAGAAAGACGATGATCCAAAACACACATGCAAGTCTACATCAGAATGGTTGGAGAACAAGAAATTTAAAGTTTTGGAATGGCCTAGTCAAAGTCCAGACCTAAACCCCATTGAGATGTTGTGGCAGGACTTGAAACAAGCAGTTTATGCATGAAAACCCACAAATGTCATTGAGTTGAAGCAGTTCTGTATGAAGGAGTGGGCCAAAATTCCTCCACAGCGCTGTGAGAGACTGATCAATAACTACAGGAAGCGTTTGTTTGCAGTTATTGCTGCTAAAGGTGGCGTAACCAGTTACTGAGTCTAAGGGGGCGATTACTTTTTCATACGGGGGCATGGGTGTTGCATAACTTTCTTTTATAAATAAATAAGTATCAAAATGTTGCGTTATTTGGGTCCCTTTTATCTAATATTAGATTTTGGTTGAAGATCTGATAACAGTCAGTGTCAAAAATTTGCAAAAATATATTATATCTTACTAATGGGTACAAGGAAATTATGCATTGTGAGGCCAAATATGAAACACCTCTTCACTGGGAGACCACTTATATTGGGTGGAATTATTTAAGATGGAAGTGTCATGGCATGCCCCCAGAACATCAGCCACCACATTAGACACTGCACGACACCTGCATATGAAATTTATATTCCAATAAGCTGCTGTAGCCACAGCATGGGCATGCAGAGCCACATGGGTAGTTACTGTAGTTGTTCCTGGTAAAACTGGTAGAACTGTTTGTTCATGTTTAGAAATGAAAGTGTGAAAAGTACCAGCTCTTGAAGAATTGTACTATATTATTTCCATGTCAGTCATTTCAGTAGGTGCATTGATTCAAACAGGTTATTCCACAATACTGGTTATGATATGAATTATTTGTGGAATTGGGTAATAGCATGAGGATGGGCATTACTAGCTTCACTGTCCAAATATTCCACAGAAATGAAACAAATTCTGAATGCACATGCTGTGATCAAAACGTGGTATGCACTGAGTTCAGTTCACAAACTGTCAGACTTTGCTGTCACTTCAAAGTGTCACCATGTTTGCACATGAAACATTAAGGGTTTGTTCATGTTTTAAAGAAAAGCAGCAATGTTTGTGAATATACATCACCCATGCTGTGCATTCAGCAACCCCACAGAACAGCCATACATCATTTAGAATAATGCTGATTCAGGCTTGTTCACTATGCATATGGTAGGGGAATATGTGTATTGTATTCACCTCTAATGACCCTGCAATTGTCTCTGTGTATGTGGGTATGAGAGTAGCTGGGTATCAAAAATGCCACCAAACAAAAAATGATAGCTACTTGCTATTTAATGTTTCAATATGTTGTCTTCAAATTCCTTATACTAAAGTGTAGCTTTACAATATTGTTTCTCTTTGTACAGTACAGTATGTTTGTTGTTTTAATTGGCAGATCAGAATGCTCCTCTTCAAATCCAAAGCGAACACCAAAAAGAACGTATAATACCTAATACTTCTAGGTAGACGCTTTAAGAAAGGACTCAGACTCCTTATTTAGTTACAAATAAAGATGTTTGAAGGGAAACGTTTGATGTCTTTGCTCACAGGGTTTTATCCAAACTGTTAAATTATTAAGCAGAACATGAGAGAGATGCAGCTCGTTTTACCAGAGTTGAGGAGCTGGCTTTGAAACAATTCAGTGGGGTTTTCTTTGTATATATATATTTTTTTTTTCACAAATGTATTTTGGGAAAAAGCAATTTCTCAAAAGGCTTTATTCTTTACGTATTCGTATTCTTAATATCTAGCTTATAGCACTATCCTTCACACAGATATACTGTAGATACATCATCTTAAAGCCTTTTACTCAGTAATATTACTTGCACAGGGTGTTTTCCGGAATATCTCACCAATGTGTTCCTGCAAACAATTATGCTTCATTATAATAAACAATTATAATAGCAAAGGGTGGGTTTTGGGTGGACAGTTTCGTATAAAGAATGTGTAACTGTCTGTCTTGTCCCCTCATCCTTGTGAAGATGTATACACATGTTCAGATCAACTGAACAAGTTAGGCCTTGTACTGTAAGTTTTCATAGAAGCATTCAAACAGGAACTATGAAAGCAGTATGTTCACCACTATGGATAATTTCTAAAAAAAAAAGAAAAATGTTTGCTTCCTTTAAAAAAAAGGTATCAGTTTTGTGGCTTTCCTAGTTTGTTATATGAATCTTAAAGAAACATAATGGAATTCCATTTTAACCAGTGAGCCAGAGGAAGCCCCTTGGTGGTGCTAGTCCTGTGTCTTAGTAACTCAGGCAGGAAATGACAAAGCTATCGCCAAACATTGTGTATCACCCTATACAATTAACACATTTAGCTTCATGAAAGCAAATGAAACCTGCCAAATAATGTTACGTTAACATATTGCATTACATACTGCTTTGTGGTTTTACTTAATAAATAATGGACAATAATTAAAAATATGACATTTTGAAATCTAACATGAAATACTGTATTACTAATTTGGCTTCCAGTGTACTTTTGTGATTTATATAATTTTGTAGTTTCTTTGATAACATGATATTCAATAAAATATCTAAATTATACAGTTCTAGGTGATGCAAAACATTTGGCCATAGCTGCAGCAATTGAGTAGATTGATTTATTAAACTTTGGACTCTGTTCTCTATGATAAATGCAAGCACTTTACACAATTTGGTTTATTGAGTAAGTTCTGTATTTACTATCCTGCGTCTATGTGAATGGCTTAGGCTATTCTGGGTTGGAAAATGAATGGGGGAAAAAAAGCACTCTGCTGTCTGTACATATATGTTGTTAGTGACCTCTCTAGTGTTGTATACTATATTGTTTGTCATTTATAGTAGCAGCTATTTCTGAATTTATATAGGGTTGTGACAGAAATACAATGAGTTCTGGTTGTAAATCTCCCTGTGAGGGTGTTAATTAGAGAAAGGAAAAGTATCTGGACAGGCTGTCCTGACAGTTCGTTTCCGGTGGTTGGGAAGTCGGTCAGCCTGGATGGAAGTGAGACTCTGTTGCAGGAATGTATTGACCTGGAAGGTAAACGAGGTAGCAGCTGCAAGCAATACACGCAGCTGCAATAGTTTACCAAGGGGTCATGCGGGATAGCATAAAAGGGGCCAGAGAAACGCTAATCTTTTCCTTCGCTTGGTTTTGGGTTAGAAACTGGAAGGACCATGAGAGACGCATGGAACGCGTATTGGATATATTCTTGAGTGTTTTTGTTTGTTTGTCCGTGTCTGTTTAGTAACTGTCTGTGTTTTCTGATTATAGCACTAGAAGGCTAAACACAAATCCGGTGCTGTCGCCAAGGGCAGCACAAATCGGATCAACACTGCACTTCAGCCACGATTAACGTTGTTATCATTGTCACTCACAAATAAAGCACGTATTGTATTGTACTGCACCACAAGCACTCACTTTGGGCTAGTGATTGTGTGTGTGTCTAGTTGTGTGTGTTAAGTACTGTGCATATTATTGACAGGACTGCAACCCTTTTTCAATACTGTGCAGTACACATGGCTGTGTACTGCAAGCTCGTTATTTACTGTCTGGTCATCAGACCCTTGGATTATAAACAGATAATAAACAAACCATTTCACCCATACTTTGTTGTCTGTTGGTTTATTTGGATTATTGCACCAGCACCACACCTGCTATACACCTGTTTACTATCAGAAGCCACTTTGCCACAAGGGTGTTGTAGGTTTACTAGGGAAAAGAAAATGTTTTTCCTCTGGCCATGTGCATCTCTCTGACAGGGTAGCCATGTGGTGACATCAGGCCAGAAGCAGGGACAAAAACAAACAAAGTAATTGCAGTGCAAAGGACATGGCATGCACAGTTTTTATTTAAACAACACAAATAAATAAAATATTTTAACAAAAAAACACTGCTCACAGAGCAAAAATAAAAAGGCAAACAAAAACAAATCTTGCACACAAAACTGAGTACAGGTCAGGCTGGACAATCGCCTTCACTGTTCCTATAGGTTTTGTTTAAACTCACTGTTCTCTCAAGTTCTCTTGTACTTCTCTGTACTCCCACCCAGAGTGCAGAGAGCTGCAGGCTTATATGCAGGTGACCGTGTCCCAATTAGCAACAATTAAACAATTAATTCATCAGGAGATGGTCACCTTCTGCACAAGGTTTTTAATGTTGATGGGGCTTCCCATCCATGTTGCAAAACAATACATAAACACATGGCTTCGCCATCATACATATACATAAAATCAATCTACTACTACTACTACTACTACTACTACTAATAATATAATAATAATAATAATAATAATAATAATAATAATAAACAAATATGGTTATTAGGAGCAGGGATTTGCCCCTCTCTCATGTAGAGGGCTCCTGGCCCTGTTACATACTACAACCCCATACCCCCCCCCACCCCCAATGCACAGCACACTTAGCCCCAACGGCCACCTCCCTTAGTCCCAAAGTCCCAGAAGAGGGGAAGTAAATGGTTCATGGGGGTAGGCCATGGTGGGAAATCCTCCTTCTCCCATTGCTGAGGGAGGGACAGTCCATAGTACGGCGCCCTCCTGGCGGGACTGAGGCCTGGTGACAGGGGACCCAGGCGTAGTGGACGTCGGGAGCGCAGGCAGGCGAGTAGTTGGCTGCAGCTCCAGGCAGAGGTGCGAGCCCAAGCGACCGTGCAGCGACGTGTGAGCAGAGCAGGAGACCAGGCGACCTCCTGTGCTTGGCAGTGTCATGATCTGGGAGTCAGGCCCACCAACTAGAGGTGCAGACATGCAGCCTCGGTGTCTGGGAGCCCAGGTTGAGGGAACCAACCCCCAGGCGCCGGGCTATGGCACAGGGGTGGTGGTTGTGGTCTCCTCAAACACTCCCCCCCCTTCTTCGTGGTTGGCAGCTCCCCTTTTGTGGTCGGCAGCTCCCCTTTGTGGGGCTCCGGTCACAGTACTCCCTGCTGCCGTTAAGGGCAGCGACCCTAGGTGAAGCAGAGCCAGCAGCGACCCCAAGCGAAGCTGAACCGGCAGCGACCCCAGGAGAAGCTGAGCTGGCAGCGACCCTAGGTGAAGCAGAGCTCTCAGTGACCCAAGTTGAAGCAGAGCTCTGTGACCCCAGGCGACGGTGGCAGTAAACCCATGGGAGCTGATGGTGGCAGTGGACCCTTGGGAGGCAATGGTGGGAGGGGAGCCCCTGGCCATGAAGGAGACAACAGGAGCTCCCCTTTTCTCTCTGGTGGTGGAGGCAGAGGCTCCTCCCTTTCTGACTGCAATGGTAGCAGAGGCTCCCCTCCATCTGGCAGCGAAGGCGGCAGGATCTCCTCCCCTTCTGGCAGCGAAGGCGGCAGGAGCTCCTCCCCTCCTGGCATCGAAGGCGGCAGAGGCTCCTCCCCTTCTGTAAATGGCAGTGGTGGTTCTGGGCTCGTCTCTCCTGGGAGGATGCAGTTGAGTGGGGAATGCCCCCGCACTCCGCAGATGGGGCACCAGCAGTTGCTCGTAACCTTACGAAAGATGACGTCCCAGCTGCTCTCCCGTTTTGCGGCTGCAGCTGGTATTTCCCGCTTCTGGGGTCTTCTCCAGGGTGCCAGGTCTTGGGTTGCTCATGCAGTCAACTCCTCTCCCTGGTATTGGATGGGGCAGATGACCACTGTTTGCCTAAACTCCCCACAACCAGGGCACCACTTGTCCATGACATAGCTCTGGCAGACGACCAATGGTAGTGGCATTGCCTGGTCTTCTGGCGAGATATGCCAGGGCTCATGGACCGCAAAACGCCACTCATCTCCTTCAAAGCAGACCCAGCAGACTTCCCCCTGTGGCTGCATCAGCTGCTGCTTCCTCTGCTTTTCCTTCTCTTCTTGTAGAACCTGCTCTGGCCTGAGTCCAGGAGGTGCTGGTGATCCCGCGCTGGACACCACGTGTGACAGGGTAGCCGTGTGGTGACGTCAGGCCAGAAGCAGGAACAAAAACAAATAAAGTAACTGCAGTGCAAAGGACGCGGCATGCACTGTTTCTATTTGAACAACAAAAATAAATAAAATATTTTAACAAAAACAAACTGCTTACAGAGCGAAAATAAAAAGGCGAACAAAAACGAAACAAAACTGATTACAGGTCAGGCTGGGCAATCGCCTTCACTGTTCCTATAGGTTTTGTTTAAACTCACTGTTCTCTCAAGTTCTCTCGTACTTCTCTGTAATCCCACCCAGACTGCAGAGAACTTAAGGCTTATATGCAGGTGACCATATCCTGATTAGCAACAATTAAACAATGAATTAACTCGGGAGATGGTCACCTTCTGCACAAGGTTTTTAATGTGGATGGGACTTCCCATCCACGCTGCAAAACAATACAAAAACACACAGATTTGCCATCATACCTATACAGTACATAAATAAATCGTAATACTAATTACTATAACAGTTATAGTGTCAAGCAGATAGTGTTTCCAACAATATCAGATCTATAATAATATGCAGTGTGGACATCCATGGTAGATAGTTCTGTCACATGCAAAAAATATGTATTCATCGCAATTTAAAAGGTGTGTGTGTGTGTGTGTGTGTGTGTGTGTGTGTGTATATATATATATATATATATATATATATATATATATATATATATATATATATATATATATATATACTGTGCAAAAGTTTTAGGCAGGTGTGAAAAAATGTTGTAAAGTAAGAATGCTTTCAAAAATAGACATGTTAATAGTTTATATTTATCAATTAACAAAATGCAAAGTGAGTGAACAGAAGAAAACTCTACATCAAATCAATATTTGGTGGGACCACCCTTTGCCTTCAAAACAGCATCAATTATTCTAGGTACACTTGCACAAAGTCAGGGATTTTGTAGGCATATAGTCAGGTGTATGATTAAACAATTATACCAAACAGGTGCTAATGATCATCAATTCAATATGTAGGTTGAAACACAATCATTAACTGAAACAGAAACAGCTGTGTAGGAGGAATAAAACTGGGTGAGGAACAGCTCAAACAAGGTGAGGTTGCTGAAGACAGTTTACTGTCAAAAGTCATACACCATGGCAAGACTGAGCACAGCAACAAGACACAAGGTAGTTATACTGCATCAGCAAGGTCTCTCCCAGGCAGAAATTTCAAGGCAGACAGGGGTTTCCAGATGTGCTGTCCAAGCTCTTTTGAAGAAGCACAAAGAAACAGGCAACGTTGAGGACCGTAGACGCAGTGGTCGGCCAAGGAAACTTACTGCAGCAGATGAAAGACACATCATGCTTACTTCCCTTCGCAATCGGAAGATGTCTAGCAATGCCATCAGCTCAGAATTGGCAGAAAACAGTGGGACCCTGGTACACCCATCTACTGCAGAGAAGTCTGGTCAGAAGTGGCCTTCATGGAAGACTTGCGGCCAAAAAGCCATACCTCCAACATGGAAACAAGGCCAAGCGACTCAACTATGCACGAAAACACAGGAACTAGGGTGCAGAAAAATGGCAGCAGGTGCTCTGAACTGATGAGTCAAAATTTGAAATATTTGGCTGTAGCAGAAGGCAGTTTGTTCGCCGAAGGGCTGGAGAGCGGTACACGAATGAATGTCTGCAGGCAACATTGAAGCATGGTGGAGGTTCCTTGCAAGTTTGGGGCTGCATTTCTGCAAATGGAGTTGGGGATTTGGTCAGAATTAAAGTTCTCCTCAATGCTGTGTAGTACAGGCAGATACTTATCCATCATGCAATACCATCAGGGAGGCAACTGATTGGCCCCAAACTTATTCTGCAGCATGACAATGACCCCAAACATACAGCAAAAGTCATTAAGAACTATCTTCAGCGTTACGAAGAACAAGGAGTCCTGGAAGTGATGGTATGGCCCCCACAGAGCCCTGATCTCAATATCATCAAGTCTGTCTGGGATTACACGAAGAGAGAGAAGCAACTGAGGCTGCCTAAATCCACAGAAGAACTGTGGTTAGTTCTTCAAGATGTTTGGGCCAACCTACCTGCCGAGTTCCTTCAAAAACTGTGTACAGGTTTACCTAGAAGAATTGGTCCTGTTTTGAAGGCAAAGGATGGTCACACCAAATATTGATTTGATGTAGAATTTTCTTCTGTTTACTCACTTTGCATTTTGTTAATTGATAAATATAAACTATTGACATGTCTATTTTTGAAAAAATTCTTACTTTACAGCATTTTTTTCACACCTGCCTAAAACTTTTGCACAGTACTGTATATATATATATATATATATATATATATATATATATATATATATATATATATATATATATATATATATATACTGCTGACAGGGACCTTCATTTTTCTTAAAATAAGCCTTTAAACTTGTCAAAAAGACATACCAGTATTGAACAGTGATATATCAATTTTTTTTTTAAATTCATAAGATAACAGGCCTCCCCCCTTTTTCCAGCATATGCAATAACCAGCTGATCCTTTTTTGACCTTTAAAATACTGAGTGTGCAAGAATGACTTCTCATCCAGACATGCACACAGTGTATAAGTGATTTTAATAAATATTTATGGTATTTTTCTGCTGTCTTGGAGGCTGAGTGTAGCAATCAAATTATTGCTCGTGTGATGCTGTCTTTGTTCCCTTCCTTTTCAACGAACAGACAGCTGTGTCATAAAAAGCTCATCTCCATTAAAGTCATTGATTTGAATGTGTAATTCTTAAACTTATACTACACTAGATTGCAATGGTTATAGATCTTGTTTGGGAGGAGTTCGGGCACTTTTCTGTTCCAATTGTGCTTGATGCCATTTCCTCTGGTTTCTGCCATTACTTTGGCATATATATTATATGAGGACGGCCTTTATTAATAATACTGATGATTTACAAATGCTGCGATATTTTATTACATGATTTAAGGCATTTTAGAAGCAGTGCAGTGAAAGGCTCCGATCTGCAGCACCATACTCTTGTGTGTTTTGGGGGCTTGAAAACAGCACATTTACTGACAGTAATGAGAGCTTATTAGGTGGGAGTTGAGAGGTCAGGAGAGTACTGTACCAACGAATCAAAAGTGTGTATTGGTTGCTATGGGGTGGGACAAGAAGAGGAGAGAGAAAGGTGGTTGAGTGTGATGCAGTTGTTTTTCTTAACAAAAAATATTACCCCTGAATATCGGTTTAATTTCTGTTAAAACTAAAATATATCCTACTCTGTTATTTTTTTTTATCATATATTTGTACATGACTGAGTAAAATTCTAACTGAATAAAAAACAAAACAACTAAACGCCCTACAAGAAGATATCTTCGACCAGCTTTTGGATAGCGGTTAGAGCGACCGGCAAAGATTTAAGTTCCTCTGAGTTTAAGTTTTCACCATCCAAGCTGAGGACGAGGTAAACAGACAGCCCTTGTTTTATCCCCTGCTGTGTTGTCACTGAACTCTGCTGGGATAAAAAAAAAAAAAAAAAGATGTGAGGTACTGCTGTGCTGTAAGTAGTTCATCTTGGGTTGTCTTTCGGGACTGTACCATAAAATAAAATTTACTAAGGTGTGTGTCATTAGTTTGTATTACACAGTGGATTGAGGCTGCAGTCTCTTCGAGAGCGTCACTTGTACGCTCTTTTTTGAGCAGCGGTAGAAAAAAATACCTTTACGTTTCTTTATTGAAAGTGGCGTTAATTCGAGGGCGATGTTAATTCAAAGTAATACTATTATATATATATATATAATATATATAATATATATATATATATATATATATATATATATATATATATGTGTGTTATTTTAAATTGATAATATGAACGAATATTTTAAAATATGCATGCAGAGTCATTTCAATTATTTATGTATTTGTATTTGCTTATTTTCTGTGTGCATAGCTGGGGATGTTTTAATGTTATACTTTGCCAGCTTTCCAAATGATTTTTGTGGGAAATGGTGGAATATTTCTATCAGCACCTACAGTAACCCAAAGGTCATTTGCCTCATTTGAAAAAATATCAAATCGTTTTGTGATTCCACACTAATGGTCATGGAAACAACCCAATAACGGGTAAAGATAATTTCATCCCAGAGAACAATGGGCTTCTGCAATGGTGGTGGCCAATACTAGGCAGCAATGAGAAACGTAAACAACCTGGCCAGGTGTAGCTTGGTATGAAATTATGCAGCTTGTGGTGGTTGTATAAACAGGTAAAATCAGTGTGAAATTAGATGCATACAGTATTTGTGTTTACAACCTTTAGATGGTCCCCTTGAACAGTTTTGGACTTTTTTTGTTTCACAACACTGTTTTTTTTACTTCAACTAAAAATATAAAAATAAAAATAAAATAAAAACATAAAAATAAAAAAGCAGCATATAAAACATTTCTCTGTAAGCCTGTATCACAGCTAATGTCACCTTTAAATCAATATTAAAGTAGCATAATGCATTAAGAAAATAGAAAGACTCCTAAGGAAATGCAATCAGGATCACAAATCCCAAGTGTGGCATTTCCTTTTTTGTATTTCTGGTAATAATGGTTTTTCTGAAGGGTGGATAAGCTACAAGGCCAGTATTTTTATATTTTTCTTTAACTTGGTTTACAGTTTCATCAAAGATTTATGACTATGAATATATATCACCGAGTTAACTGCAACTTCATATGAACGGAGAGCTGATAAACTCGATTTGGGCTCTAAATTATCCCATAACAATTCAGAAGAAAAACAAGGGTAGAAAACAGGTTTGACAATATTTGTGAGTTCCATTTTCAATGATGTATTGTCTATAGACAACAGAATTTTGGTCCTGGTGATTTTTAGGAAAAGTGATGTTGTGCTTCTACCAGATATCACCTGGTAGAAGCACAGACACGGCTGTGCGTATGCTGGTCTTCACTGGGGACTCTGAAGGGAGTGTTACATTGGCTGTGGCGCTGCCATGGGTAGGAAGGTAAAACTGGCAGGGACTGTTTCTCCTTATTACTCTGCAGCGAACCCTGCTGGGCCAGACACCCAGTGAGCTCAGTGCAGACACCTACAGGGCTGGCCTTTGTCCTCCAGAGGTCAGTAGCTCGCTGACATCTGCTCTCAAGTTCCTGGGTGAAAAAGGAAGCTGGCTGAACCATCGGGTCTCCTGAGCCATGTGGGAAATTGCTGCGGTGAGGGGAAAAGTGATTGGACATTCCAAATTGGGAGAAAAATCAGGGGAAAATTATAATTGGACACACTAAATTAAAAATAAAAAAATGATGTCCACCTCAAAAGGTGAAGTTAAGTAAAGTCAAATTGTTTCTACTGTTTGATTGATATTAATAATTTGTTTGTGAAAGATAACATTAACATGCTGTGTGGGATATTAAATACATATTTTTAGATCAGTGACAGATGGAATTTTTTTGTTTTAATATTGCACCTTCTACATCGCTAGGTATTTATTTTACACAAACTCTACACTCCCCACTGTTTCTGGCATAGCCGTTATGTCTGGCAGACTACCAGTTGCTCTTAGGACAGATCACTGGTGAAAATCACCTATGGAATAAAATATTCCCCATAATATTCCTAAAATTCTCCACATTACCCATACAAATGGAATGCTATGATAAACCCCTCCAACAAAACATTTATTTTCCAACAATAAAGAACACATTTCTTTTCTAAAGAAATGTCCTCTTACAGATAGATTCAGAGAAAGAATATATATATATATATATATATATATATATATATATATATATATATATATATATATATATATATATATATATATGAGTTGTTTAAAGAAAGGACTAATATATCTGTAAGAGGACATTTCTTTAGAAAAGAAATAAGTGTTCTTTATTGTTCTGAAGACTATAGAAAAATAAAAGTCTAAATAATAGCTCTGGCTATTTATTTACATAATATCCAGTTGAACATATATTTTTAATTCTGTTTTGGGAAGAAGCCAACTCCTGTGTTTGTAGTGCTCTGATGTTTAAAACTAAGGATCTAATTAACTGAGCTCGCTCTTCTCTTGTTTTGCTGGATTAGATGCCATGAGAACAATAGCAGAATTTATTTAATTAATTATGTTGTTGTCTATTGGATTTGTAGTTGGGTTAATTGGAATATAGATTTGTAATCCTTGTTTCATTTTTATTTTTATGTGTTTGCCTCACTGCTTTTGCACAGTTTTAATAAAGCCCCTTTCACACTGGCACTCCTACCCAGGTCCGGACAGGGGTCCTGGCTAACCGGGTCACAATCCTGCATAGTGTGAAACCACGTACCTAGGTCGGACCCGGGATAACCTGGCTCCGAGTGACCCACCCTAAGATGTGGATTGACATGCTTTGACCCGGGCTGAGAGAGACAAAATGCTTGACGGATGTTCGTGAGCCAACGCAATAACAAACAGCCATGTCTGTGGTGAGAGTTTCACTTCCGCAAGGAACATTTCTGTTTATTTTGTTTAGCCATATTTTTGTTGCTTGAGACTCACCATGAGCCAGATCGCAGCTGGGATGAAGAAACATTTGTTCTAATCAACATTTGGGCCGACGGTTCAATCCAGAATCGCTTGGATGGAAGTGTCAGTAACAAGCTGCTTCCGGGGCACTGATACACGTATTGTTTACTTGAGTCTGTCACCCAGGTCAACCCTGCTTTATCAAAAGCAGTGTGAAATCATGTACCCAACCCACATGATCAGGTCCTGCCCAGTTAGTTTCTGATCCGGGTAAGTCATGCCATTGTGAAAAATGGTCTTAAGTCAGTTAGAAGCCAATGAAGCAACAATTCTCAGTTTCTACCAGACAGCTTAATTAATACCTTTTAAACCAAAAACAAACAACCCAGAATGCCAGAGTAAAATGACCTTCCTTGCTTGAAAGCTCAATTGAAGAGGTTCCTTCATCTTTCAAAAGTGTGACACAGCTGTGAGTTTTGGAGAGTTATTCATTTAGCATTGTGGGACACAAACAAGGAGGTCACTGAAACAAAGCTCAATTTACCAACACTTTTAAATCTAGTGTTTTTAACTCCTGTAATTCCTATACCCTTTCTACTGGCTTTCTTTTATATTACCTCTGTAGAATCCTGTTACATCTGCTCAGGGAAAAAAAAAGTAACCCTGCATTTTCTTCATTGGAACTGATTTTTTCTTGCTGTAATGCATTACAAAAAAAAAAACATCTCACCATCCTCCAGTCATACAAATGTGATCTCAGTTCTGTATGAAAGGTTGATATATCTGAGCCATTTTATCACCACACGGTCTAGTGGATAATGCTGTGACTGTATGGGAATTTCCACTTGGAGCAGCTGTTATTAGAAAAGGTAGATTGAAGTGAGCATCATCTAATAGAAGGTCATTTTCTCAGCTAAATCCCAGAGCAAATGTTGTCGCACTCTGTGGTTGCCTGCAGGCCGAGCCTGTGATTATTTTCTGCTGCTCTGAACTGTGGGGCCGTGAGCCATCAACACACGTTTTATCCCCACAAGCATGAGCCTTGCCTTTTAAAGAGAGATTTGGGGGCAAATTAAACTGCTGGTTTTTTTCATAAATGGTAATGGCACTGAAATAAAAATCTTAATTGTAAAAATCTTGCATTTATAAAAATGCAAAGCAAACTGTTTCACAATTGCTTCAGGATAAACAATGCTTTATGAATCACCCATGTAAACAGTGCTGGACACCTACCATGTCATATTTTCTGCTGTACTGTAAACTACGGTTCTAATTGGCAGCCATGCTTAATTTAAATACCCTTCTTAAAATATGTGTTTTTATTTGGAGTTGTTTATTTTCCTGACAGTTCAACTATAAGTGTGGTTTCACTTGCTCAGGGTAACCATGGTAACCATGGTTGTCATTAGGTGGTCATTATAAACCTGTTGTTGGTTCATAATACCTAATAAGTCATCATTTTCATCTCCAGTCTTCAGGGTCAAACTATGCTAGTTGCTGCACACCAGGTTTTACAATACCCATACTGATAATGTTCACAGATTAGGAACTAGGTTTAATGTGTTGTGTGAAGGATATCCAACAACACAGTTACACCTTCACTATACTGGGGCTTTTGTGCCAAGAATACTCTGCAGTACCCAAAAGGCCCACAGACTTACAGTAAAGTTTGCAATTCAGCATAGTACTGTAGCTTTGCGCACCCTGCTTCTGCGTCAAATCACGTGATAACTCAATGCAAGTTAAACCTTATCAGCAGAGGGAGCCAGACGTATTTTATGGATTTTCAGGTGTTTTCACAAGATAATTCCTGTAGCTCTAGTACCACATACAATAATATATAGTCTTTTAGTAATGTTAACTCATTAGATTTGTTTGATACCTCCCATTCTTGGTTATTATATCAACAAACCATGATTAATACTAATTTGCATTTATGTTCTGTAGTTTAAAAAATGTCTGCAAGGCAAAATGAAACTAGGCTACTACTATATACAACAGTTTAGTTTTTTTAGTTTCATAAATACTTAAACAAATGTAATCCTTAAAACTTCTTAGAACGTATCTTTCTTGATAAAGAAAGAGAAGTTCTTCCAGCTGGTCATATTGAAAATAGCATGACATCTTTAATCATTACATGTGTGCAGATAACATAATAAATATCCCCTAAAACACATGTGATCCATGCTGTTAATGCTACTAGCATTAACGCAGGTCTTACGTATTCTCTTACCATAAACTACGAATCAGTTGTTTCTCCTGATTCTTCATGTTGCCTATAGATAAGCCAACCCTGCAAATCTACCTTGTACAGTAGATTATACCCTTTAAGAAAAACAACACTACAAAACATCAGCATACTGTATATAAGGCTGTGTCTGAGGAAACTGTCTAATTGTACAAGAGTATGAAATAGGATTCTTTTAGCAACACTTGATGCTTCATGCAGCTTTTTGATTAATTTTAAGCATAGGGCTTTTAGTTTCTTTGATAATGCCCCGTGCTTTGATATATTCCTCCTCTTTCCTGAGCAGCAGGCCCACAAGAGGTCCTTTCACTATTCATCATCATGAACGACCATTAAATTATAGTGGAAGTCTAGTTGCAGGCGTAAATTGTGCTTATGTGGCGCACTGTTCTGAATGAGCTAACTGGAATTGTCCAGGGGTTGGGCTTTAAAATACTTCATGATGACTCAAATAATAAAGCATATTTGCTTTATTTAGTTCAGTATATGTACATTTCAGGTTTTACTCTTACAAAAATGTAAGATCCAAATACCAAATGGAGGATAGAACTAGAACAGGCACACCAAGAAAAATACCTTGGTGTTGTAACAGAACTGGCAGAAGGCACAAGTGTCGTTGTCCATCCAACAGTCAAAAGCACCTTTGACCATAGTTCCATAGTCCAATGTCTGTGTTAGTGTGCATATTTTAGCCTTTTAGTCTTGTTCCCCATTATTAACAGAGGTATTTTTACTGCAACACATCCTTTAAGTCAAGAGTGACCATCAAGAGTGACCTTTGTACTGTTTATTTGATGGACAATGACACCTGTGCCTTTTGCCAGTTCTGTTGTCAGTTCAATGCTTGTCTTCTTGCTATTCCTTAAGGATAATTATCTTCAAGTATTCCTCATCCTTGTTAGACAACTTTTGGGGTCTTCCAGTCCTTGGTTGTCAATTACAGATGATGTTTCTTTGTACTTTTTGATTATGCTACCTTGAAAATCAAGTGATGTGAGCTATTTCACTCAATGTTCTTCCTCTTTTATGCAAGTCAAGTTTGTTATAATAGTAGAAAACACTGGTGGAGGCCTTGAGTAAATTGTTGATGCTCATAATACATCAGAGTAGAAAAATGCAACATGTCTAAGACTTTTGCACAGCAGTATAAAGTGCCGTGAAAAACTATTTGCCAGCTATCTGATTTTCTGCATTTGTGCACATTTTTCACATTGAATTTGGTCATCTTTTTGTGGGTTGTAATAGTATATAGAGGGAGTCGGGGAAAGAAAAATGACACCAAAGTGTGTTGCTTCTTTCCTTTGTTTGGTGTGCAAGGTAATCAAACATGCAATCTCCAAGTGTGAAAAAGTTATTGTCCCCCTAGTTAACTCAACTCAATTAAAGGGATAATTAGGGTCAACTGTTTGAATACTTTGGTTAACAATCAGGACTGATTTGGGCCAGCCCTGCCCAATTTAAATCTGACTAACTTTAGCCCTTACCATCAGAGTGAAGTTTTCAGCACACAGGTTCTAGAGGCACAAGAAATTCCTGAAGACATCTGGAAAAAAGATGCCTATCAGTCTGGAAAGGGTTAAAAAGCCATTTCTAAGGCTCTGGGGCTCCACCAAATCACAGTCAGAGCCATATTGTCCAAATGAAGAAAGTTTGGGACAGTAGTGAATCTTCCCAGGAGTGGCCGTCCTGCCAAAATCTCTCCAAGAGCAAGGCTTAAACTTGTCCAGGAAGTCAAAAAGAACCCTAGAACAACATCCAAGGATCTGCAGGCCTTTCTCGCCTCAGCTAAGGTCAGTGTTCATAACGCCACAGTCAGAAAGACACTGGGCAAAAATGGGATTCATGGCAGAGTAGCAAGGCAGAAACCACTGCTCACTAAGAAGGATATGAATGCTTGTCTCAAGTTTGACAAAAAGCACCAGGATGATCCTCAAGAGTTCTGGAACAATGTTCTATGAACAGATGAGTGGAACTTTTTGGGTAACATGGGACCCATTATGTCTGGCGAAAACCAAACACTGCATTCCACAGTAAGAACCTCATACCAATGGTCAAGCATGGTGGTGGTACTGTAGTGATTAGGGGATGCTTTGCTGCATCAGTACCTGGACAACTTGCCGTCATTGAAAGAACCATCAATTCTGCTCTGTATCAGAGAATTCTGTAGGACAATGTCAAGCCATCGCAGCTGGGTTATGCAGCAAGACAATGATCCAAAACACACAAGCAAGTCTACATCAGAATGGTTTAAGAACAGAAATTTAAAGTTTTGAAATGGCCTAATCAAAGTCCAGACCTAAACCCCATTGAGATGTTGTAGCAGGACCTGAAACAAGCAGTTTATGCTTGTAAACCCACAAATGTCACTGAATTGAAGTAGTTCTGCATGAAGGAGTGGGCCAGAATTCCTCCACGGCACTGTGAGAGACTGATCAATAACTACAGGAAGTGTTTGGTTGCAGTTATTGCTGCTAAAGGTGGCATAACCAGTTATTGAGTCTAAGGGGGCGATTACTTTTTCACACAGGGGCATTGGGTGTTGCATAACTTTCTTTAATAAATAAATGAAATAAGTATAAAAAAATTGTGTTATTTGTTCATTCAGGGTCCCGTGTGTCTAATATTAGATTTTGGTTGAAGATCAGATAACATTCAGTA
This sequence comes from Polyodon spathula, assembly GCF_017654505.1. NCBI lineage: Eukaryota > Metazoa > Chordata > Actinopteri > Acipenseriformes > Polyodontidae > Polyodon > Polyodon spathula. The sequence continues at coordinate 37,569,130 of NC_054544.1, forward strand.
TCAAAAAATACAGAAAATCAGACAGGGGACAAATACTTTTTTTATGGTACTGTGTGTGTGTGTGTGTGTGTGTGTGTGTGTGTGTGTGTGTGTGTGTGTGTGTATATATATATATATATATATATATATATATATATATATATATATATATATATATATATATATATATATATACAGTACTGTACAAAAGTTTTAGGCAGGTGTGAAAAAATGCTGTAAAGTAAGAATGCTTTCAAAAATAGACATGTTAATAGATTATATTTATCAATTAACTAAATGCAAAGTGAGTGAACAGAAGAAAAAATCTAAATCAAATCCACATTTGCTGTGACCACCTTTTACCTTCAAAACAGCTTCAGTTCTTCTAGGTACACTTGCACAAACTCAGGGATTTTGTAGGCATATAGTCAGGTGTATGATTAAACAATTATACCAAACAGGTGCTAATGATCATCAATTCAATATGTACGTTGAAATACAATCATTAACTGAAACAGAAACAGCTGTGTAGGAGGAATAAAACTGGGTGAGGAACAGCCAAACTCAGCTAACAAGGTGAGGTTGCTGAAGACAGTTTACTCTCAAAAGTCATACACCATGGCAAGACTGAGCACAGCAACAAGACACAAGGTAGTTATACTGCATCAGCAAGGTCTCTCCCAGGCAGAAATTTCAAGGCAGACAGGGGTTTCCAGATGTGCTGTCCAAGCTCTTCTGAAGAAGCATAAAGAAACGTGCAACATTGAAGACCTTACACGCAGTGGTCGGCCAAGGAAACTTACTGCAGCAGATGAAAGACACATCATGCTTACTTCCTTTCACAATCGGAAGATGTCCAGCAATGCCATCAGCTCAGAATTGGCAGAAACAGTGGGACCATGGTCAGAAGTGGCCTTCATGGAAGACTTGCGGCCAAAAAGCCATACCTCCGACGTGGAAACAAGGCCAAGCAACTCAACTATGCACAACAATACAGGAACTGGGGTGCAGAAAAATGGCAGCAGGTGCTCTGGACTGATGAGTCAAAATTTGAAATATTTGACTCTAGCAGAAGGCAGTTTGTTCGCCGAAGAGCTGGAGAGCAGTACACGAATGAGTGTCTGCAGGCAACAGTGAATCATGGTGGAGGTTCCTTGCAAGTTTGGGACTGCATTTCTGCAAATGGAGTTGGGGATTTGGTCAGAATTAATGGTCTCCTCAATGCTGAGAAGTACAGGCAGATACTTATCCATCATGCAATACCATCAGGGAGGCATCTGATTGGCACCAAATTTATTCTGCAGCATGACAACGACCCCAAACATACAGCGAAAGTCATTAAGAACTACCTTCAGCGTTAAGAAGAACAAGGAGTCCTGGAAGTGATGGTATGGCCCCCACAGAGCCCTGATCTCAACATCATCGAGTCTGTCAGGGATTAGTTAGTTCTCCAAGATGTTTAGGCCAACCTACCTGCCGAGTTCCTTCAAAAACTGTGTGCAAGTGTAGCTAGAAGAATTGATGCTGTTTTGAAGGCAAAGGTTGGTCACACCAAATGTTGATTTGATGTAGATTTTTCTTCTGTTCACTCACTTTGCATTTTGTCAATCGATAAATATAAACTATTAATATGTCTATTTTTGAAAGCATTCTTACTTTACAGCGTTTTTTCACACCTGCCAAAAACTTTATATATATAAACACACACAGTACCAGTCAAAAGTTTTTAACTGACTTGGGCTTCAGACTGAAATCCCCTTGCTTTGGGTGACCATTGAAATTGAAATTGACAAGATTTACATTTTCATTTAAAAATGTAATCTTTGAATACAATTCACTTATGATTATCAGCTTATGTAATGAAATATTAAGTGTTTATAGACAAGTTTATACAGTTAAAAGCATCATGAAAAACCTGGTTTCAAGCAGGTGTACTCAAACTTTTGACTGGTAATATATATATATATATATATATATATATATATATATATATATATATATAGATAGATAGATAGATAGATAGATAGATAGATAGATAGATAGATAGATAGATATATAGATATACACACACACACACACACACACATGTCCTAAGTACATTTTGTATGTCATACAGTAGTCTGTTACTCTTGCATTTCCTTAGTAGTTTCATATCAATGTCTTTGAGGTCAAAGCATGTTGTTGGCTGCAGTCTGTGTCAGTCATTAAAGGAAGTAGTAAGTGACAGAAAGGAGGATGCTGAAGGAGGGGTAGCTCATTCTCCAGATTAAATGAACTACAATATGAAGTGCAACAGACAAACTGAACTGGACTGGCCAGCATATATTTTACTTTGTGTGTATGCTGTATTCCATTTGTTTATTTAACCATTGCGACTAATAACCTATTTTTCTCCTGTTCCTTGAGTTGTTTGCATACAGTACTCTATCTGTTGTCCAGTTTGTAGTGGCTGTTTAACATTTTAATGCTTTTTTCTTTTTTTTTTTTAATTAGTTTATTTTAAAATAATATTTCAGATCCAAAAATATGTTTTTTAAAAGTATTGGCAACTGCTGTTAATGATTCTCATTTGACTTTAATGGATTTGCATTTGAATTAATTTTTTCACAGCGGCCCATCTTGTGGCATGAATAACATGTCAAATTAAAAAGTGCAATTGCTACAGCTAGTCCCTGCCCACAGTTTGCCATTCAATAATATGTTGTATAGAGCTAAATATCTGTAGCTGTATCATTTATAATTAATAAAGCAATGGGGCTGTGGTTAAGAATATTTTTTCTTGGCACCAGCATAAGCCCATCAACACCTCCTGTTAAATATCTACTCGGGCTGTGGAAAATGATGTGCTGCAGCTAAACTCTTTGGTGTGAGTCTGAACTACAGCCCTCGGCAGACACTTTTAATATCTGCACATATATCATTGCATTATAGAAAAACAAGCAAAGAACCTAAGAATCCTCAGCACCAGTTATTATATTACTTGTGATAAAAGGAGATTTAAAAATGGATTTTTAAGCTGTGTCTATCATTCCTCATAAGAGTTCATGTGCTGTTTTATTTTACTTATGAAAGCCACATATTCCTGCTTGTTACTGTAAAACATTGACTAACCCTGTCAAAGGTGCAGCTTAATGAGGCACAGGGGAAAACTGACTCAGGTTGGACTTGGCATTTGGTATTAACAGTTTATGATTTAAAAGAAGAACCTATCTTGGCTTCCAGCAAACACTTATACAAGTTTCTTCATAACAGTATATAAATCGTATGACAAAAACAGTAGTTATACTGCTCAACTTCTAAATGGTCTTCAGTGAAAATCATTCCTAAATAAAAATAAAAAAGTTAAAAAAAGTTCCTATTTTGTTCAGCACAACAAAAACAGATGTATTAGTTCTGTAGTAGAGCTTTTATGAATTGATGCTGCTTCCTTATTCTTTTGTCTTGGTACTGTAAGATGGGGGCCATGCCAAAGAAAATGTGTAGATAATTAATTTTAACAGTTCTATAATGAAGGGTATACTTTTTAAAACATATGTTAGCCTTTGCGTAAAATTCAGGGGGGTGGTAGCTGGGCAACTCAATTAATTAACGTCTATATCATTAACCTCCTATTCTCACATTCCTTCTCTGTCTAGTGTGTTGCTTTGTTGCATATGCTGCAACCTGTTCTCTGCATAAAACTCAGATCAGGAAATCTCCCTGTCGGATTCTCTTCAACAATATCTCATTCATTTCTCCGATGGAAACTCGTACCGTCAACTTCTAATGCAGACTTCTCCCAGCAACCAGATCTGCTGCCCTGGCACTACGGAGATCAAAACGCCCCCGCCAACAGGCTCAGCCTCCGGAGCAGCTATTTTATAAGGATTGGCCACTCGCCCAACTTTTAAAAACCCTGCACGACAACAATATCGACATCCTGGATAGAAGAGATAGTATGGCGTTGTTCAATATTTATTGTACCTTTTATATCTACTACACCATGCTGCCTGCTTCTCAAGCGCACTTCCTCGCCCAGAGCTTCAGGACAGACGGCAGCACCGCCCTCCTCTTCAGTCATGGTCACTCTCTCCTCCCAACACAGCCACCAGGAGATGCAGCCAAAACAAATCCCACCCTTCAGCTTCATAAACAGCATTTTCGAGGACATGAAGTCCCTCATTGACCCCTTCGCCATCTCATTTGCTTCAATTAGTACACGGCTCAACAATGTGGACAATGTGGCTAGATTCTCAAAGTTATTTTCTAGCTCATTTTAATTTATTTTTCTGAAAGGGAGCATTTTCAAGTACAGTTCTAATTTCAGACTAGTACAAGTACTAAATGTCTGAGTTTATTTTTAGAAACCGGAGTCACAATGCTATTCGTATTGGATTTTCCCATCCTGTACACTTCCAGTTTCACTGCTACTCAACTAAAGATATTTTAATAATGTATCATCGCAGATTTGCAATAAGCTTACACTTGGGAAACTTGGATCCTTAATTTCTATTTAAAAAAATACAAAAAAAACGGGACCTGCTATCCTTACTGGACCATTTTAATTATGCAATTCACATCATCCCCCAGGGTAGAACCTACAATTCATGGCTCCTCCTCCTTTTCTACAGCATCAAGCCAAGAAGCTCAGAAAAGCATATCCACACAATCCAGGAAGGACATCAAAATGTGTGAATTATAAACTGCGAAAAACTAAGCAGCACGTTGAAGCGAGGTTGCTGTGCTAGATTGTTTTAGTACTGATTTAACTTGCAGGTTTCTGAAAGCTGTTTATTTTACATTCTGTTCAGCGGCCTCTGTAGTAGCCTTTTGTTTAATGTGTGATTCTGAAGCTAAATAGCGATCGATCGTATTTTCTCCAGGCTCATTAAGATATGTAAAACAATTACTTCAATTTGTTTGGGAAACATCTTGTAACAATCATCAGCCAAAATATACTTTGTTTTTTTTTTGTGGTCCATTTTTAATATTTTACTTCCAATGCTGAAAACTTGATTTTAGCAACCTAAATGCAGCAACAACTTAGTCCCACCCCTAATGCACAGTAAAGCAGTATAGACACACTGTTAGGCTGATTAAAACTTTGTTGTCATTTCAATAGTAAACAACAAAGTTAACCGCTTTGGAATTTTTTTTTTTTTGTAAATGTTATTTGTGTTTGTTTTTTGCTTAAGTGCAATGCGCACGGGACGGCAAAGGAATAAAAAAGCCTATCTACAGAAGGAAGATACGTAGTTTGCATCGCTTGCGTTATGTAGTAGTTCATTTAAACAAGTTTTTTTTTTTGTTTTCCTCTCTGTACTTGTTTAAATGCATTGGCCACTAAAAGAGGTGAATTTCACAGTGACCCCTCAATTTCACTATTTCCACGAAATCGCAATTTAGGTAGACCCCTGATTACCAACGATTGAGTTATGGCGCCGTCGTACCTCATAGACTGCTCCTGATCAAATCAATAGGTTTCACAGCAGCCTCACAGCAACACATTCTTCTTCAGGTTCTGCAGCTGCCTCGGATCTTTGCATTCTTCATCTCTGCCCGAATCCAGCACCATCTTCAGCTCCATCTAAATTGATTTAACACCAATGTCTACATTCAGCAGATCTTTGCGCTCTACAGCAGGCCACTGCACACTATCGATGGCAGTCCACCATTCACTAGTACGGATAACCGCTTTAGCAGATCTCTGCTTTCTACAGCTGGGCCACAACACGCTACTGACAGCACTCCATCGTTTATTTCCTCAGAGCTCTGCACTGCTCAGCAAATCCCACCCTCTACTCTTGATCGCTCCGCACTACAGCAGATTTCGGCTCCCTCTTCAGATCTGCTCACTATTGCAGCAGGCAAAAGTTGCTTTAGTTTTCCATTTAAATCTACATCTGTCCTCCTCCAGAGCTTCCAACGCTCCAGCTTTCCTCCAATACGCAGATCATGGCAGACATTTCCTCTTGACTTCCTCAGCAATCTAGTTGTATGTCCGCTCGTCCTTTCAAATACTACAAACACTAATACAAGGTGCGAGACATGGTACGTGACTGGAAATCTGTCTTGATTATGAGTTAAGGAGTTCCACTATTAGAAGAATGACTGGAGTTATAAAACCCAAATCTCTGAATGTGAGTTCATCTTTTCCATTCCAAGCAGACATGACAGTAACAAACCGCTGATCGAAAAAAAAAAAAACACATAGGATGGTCTCACCACTCTCTTCTCCAGAACTGTCTTTCTCCCCAATCATTCTGGATCAAGCAACTACTTCCAGAGCCAACATTGATCTCCGTCCGTTTGAGGAGCATGGGGCGCCGGTCCTCTGCAGCAGTCGAATTATACATTCGTTCATCCCCTACCGACATAGCAATAGCGATCAAAGACTAGCTAGCATGCCCGGAGTGGGGGTTATCTGACTGCCGGGGCCACCAGAGGTTTTCCCCTGGTAGGAAGTGTTTTTTTCCTCTCCACTGAGCACCAGGTAATCACATAACCATACCACACTAACACTATTTTAACCTCTCCAGTTTGTCTCGTATGTTCCTTCTTTTCCCATCTTTTCCAGTTCTTTCTTTTGTGTTATGCACTGGCGTGACTATTGTTTGTCTTATCTCTCCTTTCAGTCAAAGATGTTGGACTATTCCTCTTGCCCTGAGAAGCACCTCTGCTGAGTAGAGCCCTTTTATATGTTTCCAGATCCTCAGGAACGTGACCGCTGTACTCTGTCCTCGGCAATAGGAGAGCTCATCGGTTCGGATCTCTTGCTATCCTAATTTCAAGCCCGGGTCTCTCTAATTCCTTCCTAATTCCAAGCTTCAGGCTCATCACTCTATTCTTGGACGAGCGTCCTCCGCTCGATACTATCGTACTAACAGCTAATTTTTGCTTCTTCTGCTCTATCCTTTCAGCCCCAGTGGACACCTTGTGAATTATAGTTTTTATAAATACAACACGATTCATCATAATAACCTTCTTTGCTACACAGCGGGCCATATTTTGAAGCAAGTTCAAACACAAAGGCACACTTTGAGAGGAGCATCTTGATAGTTTTAAATTTCCCTTTGTCTCTGTTTTCCTAATAGGGCAATGTATCTGTTAACATATGCATTTGCCTTGCTCATTAGTAAAATACAGTTCTTAAATACCTTCCATTATTTATTCAAATTTATACAGAAATAGGCTTGGCTAGCATTTTATTTTGCAAGCACAGGCACAATTTAAGTTTACAAAAGGCACAGTTCCAAAACCTATATTTAGATAACATTGTGGTACTTGTGTTTGCTTATGGCCACCTGACATTTCAAGAATAAACAGTAATCTAAGTATTGCAATGGATTATGTGGGATCATATAATGCTATTCTAAACTTTGTAAATATAAAGCTTTTCACAGTTAGACAAGCAGCAGCTGGCACCAACCAACCCACATGCCACCACTTACCACAAAGTAATTCCTAGATTTGTAATTACATTTCATTAATTTTATTATTTAACTGTTTGACTGCCTTTAAGATGATGCATGTGTGCAGGTTTTTCCTCTTGCTGAATCCCTTTGTCTTACATTGCTGGGATATGTGACTGTTTGTGTCACAGAGGAATAAGTATGTTAATGTAATTGCTAGCTTAGTGTGGGTCCAGTGACTAAAATATATATATGAGGAAAAGGAAAAAATGTACCATTGAGGAAGCTAAAGGGGTATTAGTTACTTAACTTGGAAAGGAACTTTGAAATTGGAAACAGAGAGACTACTTAAGACTTTAGGATTTGTTTCAGTGCAGGTCAATTTGCCATGTGGACTTTGTTACAGGTACTGTATAAAAAAATCATAATCTGTGGAAGGACTCATTCCACAGGAATGGCATGCGAGCAAGGTTAGTTAGTCCACAGTACCTCGTTGCCCCAGCCTGATCACTTTCATATACACTACTAGTATTACCTTTCACATTACCTGAAAGTCTTCTGATCTAGTTATTTAGAAATATATGAAATACCGGTAGATCTAAAATTAAGGACGTATACCTTTCTAGTTGAGGTATATTCTATAATACAAGTTTAGCAAATATCAAAATGCTATTGCTGACTGGTTTGGAAGGGCAGGCAATTTTAACTTTCCCCTTTAAAGATTTGCAAGTGTACCTAATTGCAGCTGGTGAAAATCTATTATCGATTGAAGGCTCTGAAATAGTAGGGTGAAATCGTATGTAAATATCATTTGAGGTCTGGATTGCTCATGTGGATTTTACTGACTGGTTGGGTGGGGTTTCCTCTCTAGCAAGAACTTTGAATTTTGCAGAATTCTGTGTGGTGTGGTTTCAATGTGTGAACTAATGTCTACTAGGCGCAAAGCCTGACTGTAATGCCCACAAAGGCTAAGCCAGAATAACTGTAATCAAAAGGGTGCAAAAGGCTATTAAAACACTCCTGTATTATACAAACCATGACAAGGTCATAATAATTTACTTTTTAGCTGCTCTGAATTTTGATTGGCTGAACTATTAGTATCATGGTTTGATGAAACTATGCATGAGCAATTGTCATGAAATGACAAGCTGTGAAAATAGATCAAGGTTTTATCATTTGTAGTTTGTCATTATGTATGTTTCTATATGGGATTCTGTGTAAATGTGTTAAAGTACATGTTTTCAGAATGTGTTCCTTGGGGTTCGTAACTTGCTGATCAGGGATCGTTTCAGAACTTCAAGGAATTTTTATGTTTTAATGGGCTATATATACTGTAGGAGTATTAGTGACTGGCTGAACACAGCATTTTTTGTTTAATTGTCACTGGCTATGAATGGATTTTTTATTATTTTAATTCCTTAATGTTATAACATGAAGGCTAGCAAGGCACATCTGTCATATTAACAGAGTTTTAGTTTCAAGAATCCAATATATTGTTTATAAATGGAGGATGGTATTAATTACTCCAGGGTAGAGTGCAGACCTTGCTTATCATAAGATGGTAGACAAGCTGAATTAAAAAAAAAAAAAAAAATCATCAGCAGTGATCTGATGCATTTTCCTAGATTGGAAACTCTGAATGAAAACCAGCTGCATTTTAATTAAAATAAATAATTATAAAAAGGGAACGCAAGGTGATTTGATTACTGGGCTGACATGAAAGTGCAGCACAATGACATCTTTACAATACAGCACAAGCATACAATACAGATTCAGAGATATATTGTAAATCAAAGCATTTCAAAGGCATCATTATCCACAAAATTCTCATCATTATGAAGGTCGATAAAATCAAAGTGATGCTAATCTTCCTTTTTTTGTACCACTGATTAGGGTTCAAAAACTGATTTACAACACAAACCAAAGCTGCCATAGCCACTGCATAAGCTGCTGCGAACAGGCAATTGTAACACATCTTAAATTCTGTACACAGTCAGAAGGTATTCAGTGATAAACAAGTATTGTGCGCACCTCTTCAAACTGTTGCCAGCATCCAGCTAGTGCACCTCAAGAAGTGTCAATGCAGTGACTGGCAATAATTGTTTGCCACTTATCTTCTCTGTGGAGGGGGTGTCTTTGCTCTGATTTGTGCTCCGCTATCCTGTGTAAACGTTAGTTTGTGGAAATGTCTTTCACACTGTTGATATAAATGCAGTGTTAGTATTGCTTTGCAAATAATTGTTCTTCAATTGTCTGGATAACTACCATACTTAAATAATTACACTGCCAAGAGTAATAAAAATGGTATATTGTTTGTGTTAAACGATTTTTGAGAACAAAAGTTCATTCTACGTAAAATTCAAGTGACTGTTGGAAGTATTGTTCAAATACTATATATGTTTTTTTTTTTTTTTTTAAAGAAGGTTTGGCCTATATAGATTTTTCTGTGGCATGAAAATCATCATTCATAACAATTTAAAATACACCTGAAGAGCCTTCAAAGGAAAAAAGTCTAACCATATATTCTAGAAATGAAGCAGAATGTAGCCGTTATCGCCAAAACCACCATAGTTGTGAAAAAAAAGCTTTAAATTGCTTAAGGCAGTATAGTCTAGTATATAGTATAGAGCTCTCCTCTTTATAACAGTATAAAGAGCATGTTCTACAGCTGTTCTTCTGAACAAGGCTTTTCATTACATTTTGCAACCTGGTACATCTGTAAAGTCTTGCTTCAGAAACAACCTTAGTTAATTCAATCTATCCTAATTGTCAAATAACCTCAGGGCAGACAGTCCCAAGTACATCTCTGGGCTGTGAAAATCCTTCCAATTAGCCTGCTGCATCTATCCATTCTCACGCAAAGGTAAAAATCCACACTAGGAAAATGTTGTAAACCTCTGCCCTGATAATTATCAGACAGACTTGTCTAATGCTGTAGATTAAGAAACAGTTGTAGCTTATGCATTGTCAGTTAATAATTCACATGTCAACATCAAGGAAACATGTTGAAATTTATTATGAAAAACATATGTCAAAGAATGGATGGGATGTCTAATACTGCACTGCTGGTTCGCCTCGATTTCAGTTGGCTTGTTTTTGCAAGGGTACAGCAGATACATGGCGAGACAGAGTGGGATAGTCTGAGCGGGAACACGAAGGCCCAAGGCATTTGATTATATTAAAGACAGATTATGATGAACTGGGCCCGGATTGCTGGTGAACACAAGAAAGATTACATTTGTTATGGGAATAATAACTTGTTAGTTTGTCTCATGCCACAATTAGACAGAGAATATCAAGCCATGTTTGTTAGGCTATACAGTAGTTGCCTTAAGCAGAATTCAATTCAGATCTGTACTGTAACTGACATTTTTTTTTATATTATTATACCTGGGTTATAATGCAGCATTAAGACACAACATAAGGGTGTGATTACCGTGAGATAATCACATCCTTACAGGCCTTACAGGCATTAAGGCACGACATGAAGCGTTTTTTTTTAATCAAAAACATAGTTTTACAATATTATTACACTGTTTTATTTTACCAATGTGTAAATGTGATTTCATGCTGATGAGAAAGTAGTTCTTTAAAAAAAAAAAAAAAAAAATGACATCGTAATACAATTTACCTTCTGTTGCTAGAATGGTTGTGGAAACACTCGGAGAACAGAAATGTTACCATTTACCTTGCACACTGCCTTGTCTTCATGCAGCAGATAAAGAAAAAAAAAAAGCAAGGACAAATACATTTGATATATGATTATTCATAATTTTTATTTGGATGATGCATAAGATGCACCACAAATAAAGGGCTTCAACAAGGTAATGCATGTTTGTAATGCAGCGGGGCAAGGGGCTCATACATTCCACTCTTCCTGGGTTGTCCTACGGCTTCCCACTCTGGACAGATGTAATAAACCACAACAATGCAATCGTCTCCACAGGTCCTATACGCAGCATCCGTGGCCTGGTTAGTCATGCAAGGCAAGTGGGAAGATCAATCTATAGTCGATAGCTGTAGGAAAATAGATTCACTCCTTCCCTACAATTGTTAATGTTTTGACTTGTTGACTACATATGGTGCAGCTGCCCAGTAATTTTGCAGTTGAATGCCTTTTTCCTATGATTTTAATACATGACTATTTTTTACCGTATGTGGAGTAGGTGGGGCCAGCAGAGTTGAAAGGTCAGGTTGTCACATAATTTGAATGTAATGACAAAGTGTGTTCTAAACCTACAGTAAGCTAAAGCCATGTGAAGACAGACATATAGAGAATAACGACTGTGTAATAACTTAATTTTGAAGCAACAGAACCCAGAACTGTTCAAAATAAGGGACTTAAAAAAAAAAACCGCCAGTCTGGAGCAGTAGGGGGCGATTCTGTCATTAGGTATACACTTACAGCACTGTATTATTATACAATCTACCATATTAAGGCATATTCCAGTTTGCTTTGGAAACATAATAACTTTGTTCAATGCTTAAACTCACTGGGAATTTCAATATACAGCGTTCATACATTTCTGCATAAACTTACTCTGGCGTCACTAATATATACTGTATGTACGGCACATACTGTTACAATTAGAGGCTTGCTTTAAGCAGTAATGGTTTCCATGGTGGTGGTTACTGTTCATTATTGACTGGCTTGAAGTTAATAGCTTGAGACAAAGTTGAGGGTGGTTTTCTCCCAAGGTTGTTAGTGGCTACTGAAGACTGTTGTGCCGACCATTATTGTGATGTTTGCTTTACAGCATTGGTACTGCACTCCTATTCACAGATTTTTGACACTAGGAGACAGTTCATTTTATTGTGCTATTATCTCATGTTTCTCAGCATATACAGTGTGTGTGTGTGTGTGTCTCTCTCTCTATATATATATATATTCAATGTGTACAATTATTTTACCCTGATGCATAACGTACATACATAGACCTAAAGAGATTAAAAAATACATTTTTGTAAAAATATTTGTCAACTGAAATATCTGCATTTTTGTTTTGCATTCTTCTGCTGGCAGAAGAGTCGTCTTACTTGTCGTGTGTAGGATGACAAGGTCTCAGACAAGTGACTAAGGCTTATGAAACAATTTCTGTGTGCATGTTTTCCAAACATTGACATATAATATTGTATATATGAATCTAGTAACTAGGAATGTGCAGGATTCAAAACAGGAAGGATCAAAATTTTGACACGTCAGCTTTGATTATGTTTACTGCAGGTTCAAAATGTGAAGTAGAATAAACTCACTTATGTTCACATAATTTATGTAATATATATATATATATATATATATATATATATATATATATATATAGTCCTGTAGGGTTTTATATAATCTTATGTGTGTTACAGCTGGAAGAGTGCTTGTGACAACACTATATAACCTGGTAGAACTACAGCACCAAAAGTGTAAACTTAAACAATAGATATTTTGGGGGAAAGTTTAGGATAATATAATACAAGATGAAATAATCTTAAAAGGGTAGACATTAGTGAGAGGCTAGTTAGATTTCAACAAGCTAGATGTTACAGTTTACTGAATTATTGTACGGGACGAAGTAATTTATTTAATCTGCAAACATAAATTCATCTCTGCAGTTTGTTGTTGTTTGAATAACACATAAGAGCACAGTTTGCAAATAATCTGTAAACTTTAGAATAAACAGCTGAAAAGGTGCTCACAATTCACCTCAGGGTACAACAACAATAATCTGACAGCCTTCACTCCAAATTCTCTTTCAAGATAAATCAATTATTTAACTAGATATAAACTTTAAATTGTTTCCACAACTCTGGTAAATACTTTTGAGAGAAGACTTTTTATTCTATTTTAAACCCCAAAGGCAAATCTTTTAAATGGTTTTAAAGTTGTTTACATAAAGGGGGGCTGCTTTGACTTCAGCAGGCAGTAACTCAAACTGCGCCAGTGCCAGATTATTATTCCTGGTTGACAGTGAGTATCAGAGTGAGGGAACAGCAGCGGCACTGGAAAATTGAGCCTCTGAAATTATTTGTTCCTAAAGCAGGATTAGGCACACAAGGTCTAATTTTAATGAGGCAAAGTCAGTGGTGTGTTTCCTATATCGAAATCCTTGTTGGTACATAGACACTATTACTTTAGACTTGCAATCCAGTTACCCATTAGCACTGAGACTGCTGACTTCAGTCCTGCTTGGAACAGTTTGTGATGTGCGCAAAGACTTTCTTCTCTTCACCTGCATGTCTTTCTGTGAACTTCTGTTTGGATAGGTTATCAAAAAGGGCCAAATGCTAAACACTAATGGCAAGTGCTACCCTTGTGGTGTATAATTTACACAGTTATGTTGCAGTTTATTCTGTTTTTACTATTCAAGTTCAATGCTTTACTATAGCTACTGATACTGCATGACTTACCTTTGATACCATGCTTTCAATTTGCTTTACAAGACTACACTATGCTTTACAATGGTATACCAAAGTAAATCTTGTCAGCTTTATACAGTGAGGGTTCAAATAACATAACTTCATGTGTGTGCTCAATATGTTAAACTATATACAAGTCCTATTTTACAGAATGCTCTTGTATTTTTTTTGAAGCTTTGTCATTGTGTCAACCTTCAGTTTTTTTCAGCCTGTTCCTTCTCCTTTTTTTTGCTCTTTTTTCCATCTTAATGCTTTCTTTGGCACACAATAACTCATAATGTGTTGATGGAATGTAAGGCGTTTTTGGTGTTCTTAACGCCTATGGATTTTTGGGTTTTTTTTTATTTTGAGTGGTGCTGGCCCCAGGGCTGGGTCATTAAGTAACACAATTCTTCATCAATGTCAGTAAAGACACAGACATTTCAATAAAAAGACAATAGTAATGTAACAAGAAGGTAGGTACTCACACACACACAGATCTGTTGCTGTGACGTCAAGGGGCACACACAATAGGCAATAGTACCCCAGAGGAGCATCCATCCAAAGAGAGGATGCATTTCTGTTTTCATACATCACTGGCTATGCGTTAAGCATGTCAGAATAAATATTGATCCACATTTTGGTATTTGCATTGCTTTAATTGTATTGCATGTATTAAAAAAAAAAAAACATAACTCACTGTTAATTGAATTGGGTCCCTAGATTAAAATTAATACCATTATAATAGAAAAAAAAGTTTTATTTTTTAATGGTTTAGCAACATGTAGTCAACACTTTATTTTAAGGCACCATAGCCATAGACAGAATTAGGTTTAAACATCCCAAAGTACAATAGGTGGCTAAAAACTGTCCCCTTTATAAAACTGTAATTCTGTCTGTGGCTATGCTTGATGAACAATCTATAACATAGCACGCTTCTATTGTATATTTATAACACATTTATAAAACATGAATAAGCAGCACCTTAATATAAAGTGTTACCAACATGGGTAAGTAATTATTATTATTTATTTATTTTTATTTTATTTTTCACAGATGGAGTTTATCACGAAAACCAACTGAACCTCACAACTTTGCTGGTTCAACCAATCTCGGCCTCTCTTGCCAAACAGCTTCTATCTGCTCCTGGGACAGGTGCTGATGTCAGGTGTATTCCGCTTGCAATGCCAGTAACCTCAGGTAACTTATTCTTTTGATAGCCCTGCGCTCCAAGGGTGGCTTGAATTTTTAAACACAGTCGGCCCACACCACAGCTGCAGATGCTTGTACTGTAGTTAACACGTTTCATTGACCACCTCCTAGAAGGTGTAAAGATATCCTCCCTGTTCAGTTATGCTAGCCCCTAGAGCAGGGATTCAAAACAAAAATGAAACGAAATTAATATATTACGTTCTGGAACTGAAGAGGCAGCCAATACCCAGGTCTGCTCTTGCAGGGTTAAGGAGGTTCAAGTGATGTTTACAAGGCAGGACAGTTTAGTGCAAGATGTCTGTTTTGCCTTTCATAGCCTGCTTTGCTTTTCATATACTGTTTTGTTTTTGCTACTGTTATGCTATTGCTCAAAATGTTATAGTGCAGAGTGACTTTGTTCAGATTTTAATGCAGCTACGCTTGCAAAAGATTAGGGGAAGAATGTTTTCAAGGTTGCTGTCTTTGTGTGAGAGAGTTAAACTGTTTTCCTGAGCTTTGAGCGAAAACAACTCCTTATAGGGAGGACTTTGTGACTTTTCCGTGATATTGTTGATGTATTAATCTGCTCACTATTGCTCTGCTAAACATGTATGAGTATTGAGCCACCTCCTCTTAAAACTAAGAGAGTGTGTTCGTGTTACTAGCTGCTTCTCTTCCCTTGCACACATTGTAATAAACTTCTTGAGCTGCTACCGATCAGAGTCATCAGGCATTTCATACAACAGGAGATTTCCCCCTTACTACAGAATGAAAATGACATTAAGATTTTGTTTATTGTTTAATAACATTTTTTTCATTCCCTTTTCTTGCTATCTCTTTCAATTGTTTTCAAACATACAAGTAGTTTGAATTAACGCTCTTCCAATGGTCTTACATCTCAGTGGTCAACGACAAAACATTGCATCACAGCCAGCTAATGAAATTCAACATTATATTTAGCTTGCTTTTTCAGAGCAGCCAGCGAATCAGATAACACTATATTTGCCTTCAGTTCAGGCTTCCACCTTGCGGTCGGTTACATGCTGGATAATTACAGGTTTGCTAGTTATTTATTTAGTTGTATTCTCAATAACTTAATGATTCATGATTTAATTGTTCAGTGTTTTGTTTTCATTGTTATATCCAAAGGAAGTATGTCGAAAAGCTGCATATTTGTAAGTGTTACATTTGTTGTATGTCTTACTATGAAATGTGCATAGCAATGATAACAATGTTCCCCTAAGTGCTTAATAATAAAGTGTTCATATGTAATTGATTACTTGGAGAGGATTTTTTTTCTGCATGTCTTCTGTTTAAAATAGCAGCTATGCAATATGAAATATTTAGGTTATGGTAAATATATAATGCTTTGAAGAGAAATGTTATTTTGGTATCACTTTTAAAATATATGGCAGATTGTTTACAAAAAAAATATACAATTTGTAAAAGAAAGTTGTAATGGAGAAAAGAACCAGAGTTACTGGAATGGAAAAAAATCTGGTTCAAATCGCTATCACAGAGAGAGCATTGTTTTCTCTGTTGGGGTAATACACAGAGTGCTTGCATGTATAATTTGTAGTAAATGTTTCTCTATGTGATTGAGGGCAAAGGTTGTACTGTACACTGCCGCATCAGTAGGCATCTAATAACTGGATATATGGGTTTTGAAACACGGGACCACACTTTCAAAGCGTTTACGGCAATCTTGAAATTAACTCCTTTTTTTATATAAAGATGAACATTCAGCAGTAATGTACACAACTGAGAAACAAACAATTTTCCAGTGATTAAGAGACCTACTAGAAGAAAGTCAATACTTGCTTTTCTCCTTTCAAAAAAATCAGAGTTGTAAAGACTTGAGTGAACTCTTAGAAAATGTGACCCACTATACTGTAGATGTTAATATAACATCTGTATTGCATTTAAGTAAATGATGTATTCTGTTAAACCGAATTCATTCATATGACAAAAATGCACTGTTACAGTAGGTGAATTATTTAGTGAGCAAATTAGCATTATGACCTTGTTTAGAGGTCTTGAAGAGAATGTTCCCAGTAGATGTTTCTCTCATAATGTGTTGCATGCATAGTTACAGTCCTGGTAATCAAAGACCAAAGGCCAATATGCCCCTCTATTTTCAGAGCGAAGGACTGTGCAACCTTAAGTGATTCATTTTGATGACAAAGATAACTTTGTTTTGTTAATAATATCGCAATATAGCTTACGGATGTGAAGGACAGTGGATATACATCTGTTGCACTAACAGGTATGTAGTGAACGGTAATGGGACACATTTAACACCATAGACAGAGGCCACAGGGTTTTTATGTAACACATTACTTTGATGACAGCTCTGAAACATTAGATAAAAAATGTGATTTTTTTTTTTTTTTAAGAGCAGCACCAAATATGTTTGCAATGACAGTATAACACACCATCAAAAAGGGTACATGAGTCCCAGTCACGACCACTAAAAATGCTGTTTAATTGGCATCTAAAAACACTTAGAAATATACAAGCAGTTTTTTTATGTATTATTTAAAGCTTATTCAAAATGTATTTTGGACAAAATAACAGTCTCTCTTAATGTTTGATTAAGTCAAGCTCTTTTCCTAAAATTCAGTTCGAGAAAAGGGATTTTTCTTAAACATGTTGAATCCATATTCCCCAGACAGTAATTTGGTACCAATAGCATATTATACAGACAGTACTGAAAAGATAGAAATTCAGACTTAAAGACCTTGCAACTTTTGTATTGAACAGTGTTTTGTTTTGTTTTTTCACCTTGGTATTAAATAATACATGCGGTTTGGTTGTTTTAAATCGTGAACAGTCAGTGTCACATTCTGGCAGACGGATTCGTACAGCCGCCTCCATTGCCAGAGATATGCCTCCCGAGGGGGGGGGGGGTAGATAATAATGGCTCAGCATGGTGAATGATTACAGCTCGAATATAGCAATCCCTTGAATGGCAGTGGTTCTTCTGTTCTAATAGAAAGACATCTGGAGTATGAACTCTTTAACTTTAATGAATGGAATTAAACTTTAATTCCTACTATTGACTGAAAAATCCCTCCATCTCTTTGTATCGTCACCCAGGAGACTGAGCTACTGCTGTACTGCAGTTGTTCAGCCATGATAGACAGTTAAGGAATTGGTTCATGGCGGTTTAGCGACTACGAGGAGGACAATATGCTTTTAAGTCAAATCCCCTGCTAAAGATCTAATAAAGCAATTACACTAGATACTTCTATTAACTGTATTATGATACTGTTATTTCTTTGCCGCTTACTTACTGAGTTTTAATTTATCATGAGAATGTGTTTATTTCTGTAGGAAAGATGTTCTGAAAAGATGAAGATGCAATAGTTAACCCACCATACCATCTTAAGAGGAACTGAATTCTTTATAAAAGAAAAATGTAGAGCAATTATCATTTATCATTTACCATTCAAGGCAGTTTTATTTGTATGCACCTTTTATACTGTATAATAGACTCAACCAAACCATTACATAAAAAGTATCAGCTATTAGCAGTTTCTTTATAAATGTTAGCCTTGGTCTAAGAGTGTAAAGTTAAAAATGTCATGTTGACATTTCCCCTGTATACCTGTTGCAAAACTATACCTTGGCCAGGTCAAAGGTCATCTGGTTTCCCTGAGGGATCTATATATATATATATATAATATATATATATATATATATATATATATATATATATATATATATATATATATATATATATATATATATATAAATATATATACAGTGCCGAGAAAGTTTGTGAACCCCTTAGGATTTTTACATATTTCAAACCTAAAATGTTATTAGATCTTAATCTAAGTCCTAATAATAGATAAAGATAATATGATTAAACAAATGACACAAAAACATGATACTTTTTCAACATTTATTTACCCACAAATGATTCAACATTCAATATCCATGTGTGGAAAAAGTATGTGAACCTTTAGATTCAGTAACTGGTGGCACCCCTTTGAGCAGCAATGACTTCAACTAAGCATTTTCTGTAACTGTTGGTCAATCTCTCACATTGGGTTTGAAGAATTTTGGCCCATTCCTCCTTACAGAACTGCTTCAACTAGGTGACATTTGAGGGCCTGAGGTCCTGCCACAACATTTCGATGGAGTTTAGGCCCAGACTTTGAGAAAGCCATTCTTAAACGCGAAATTTCTTCTTCTACAGCCATTCTTTTGTAGATCTGCTTGTATGTTTAGGATAATCGTCTGGCTGCATGACCCACTTTCGGTTCAGCTTCAGCTCATGGATGGATGGCCTGACTTTCTCCTCTAGAATATTCTGATACAATGCAGAATTCATGGTTGTGTCAATGATGGCAAGTGAGGCAGCAAAGCAGCCCCAAACCATCACACTCCCACCACCGTGCTTGACAGATGAGGTTCTTCTGTTAGAACGCAGTGTTTGGTTTTTGCCAAACATAATGTTTCACATTGAGGCGAAAAAGTTCTGCCTTTGACTCATCTGTCCAGAGAACATTGTTCCGGAAGTCTTGTGGATCATCTATGTGCTCTTTGGCGAACTTCAGACAGGCAGCAATGTTCTTTTTAGAGAGCAGTGGTTTCTGCCTGGCTGTCCTTCCATGAACACCATTTTTGTTCAGTCTTTTCCTGATAGTTGAGTCATGAACACTCACATTAGCCAAGGTGCAAGTGGCCTGCAGATCCTTGGATGTTACTCTGGGGACCTTTGTAACTTCCTTGATGATTTTACGGTTTGTTCTTGGAGAGATTTTAGTAGGATGACCGCTCCTGGGTAGAGTGACTGTGGTCTTGAACTTTCTTCTTCTGTCTGACAGTGGATTGGTGGAAGCCCAAATCCTTAGAAATGGTTTTGTAACCCTTTCTAGACTGATGATCGTAGCATGACATGTTCATACATCATTTTGTTTCAAAAGACATGGAACTGGTGCTTCACAATTACACAAACCTACAGGTTGCTCACTGCTGCAATTCAGAGTCACTGAAACATGAAGATGGACTCAGGGGCTACAGGGCCTTTACGGCCAATAGCAGTCAATAAGACCAGAATATCATTGGCAAGAACAAGAAAGATATTGAACTAGCAGTCCCGGTGCTATCTTTCTTCCAAGCAACTCTGCCAATCTTTGAACTGGAGCCTGTTAATTGAAATATAAGTCTCAAGTAATGTTCCATCAGCGTGAGCCAACTGGGCTAGCTGGTAATCTGTATTACACTGATCGAATACAAGAATAACCACTAAAGGGGCTCTGGACTACCCCCGTCCCCTCAATTTATATAGACATAGTGATTTCCAAGCTTTTATTTATAGAACTGGCTACCTACATACAACCCTCCCCTACCTCCATTCAGTTATTGTTGTCATCTTCTGGAATTACTGTAATATAGTACATTAATATGAAGAAAGATGTGACCTTTGAATTACCAGAGGTGGCAAAAATGAACATGGTAAACTGAACATTATGCTGCTGTTTTAGTGGACCCTGTTAGCGTTTGCTTTTTTTCTGTATTGCTTTTTAATAACATACTGTAGCTTGCACGGGGGAAGACAGTAGCAGGGCTGGTAGGTGACGTAATCACACAAAGTCATAAGCCCGATACACGCTCCTTGCTCCTAGCTCTTTTGTACAGCGATATCAGCGCTATGTTTTAGTGCGAGAGGTCCCGGGTTTGCACCCACCTTCTGCCTGTGTGTGGATTGCCTCACCCTGTGTGATGCACCTGCCTGCGTTAACTGAGATCGCTACAATACTGTTTCTAGAGTAACTGTTTAAAAGGTGTCTTTAGAAGAACTAATTAGTGCATTTGCTTATTTTAATAAAATGCCAGTATATGCTCCTCTTAGTGCGTACCAGTTGTCACTTTTGACAGAAAACCTTTTTTAAAAATTTTAATTTGAAACTGTGCTCAGATTTTATCTCAGAAATGGTCTGACTTGTTATCAGGCGTGATGAATGCGAATCCAAGTTGAAAGCAAAACTATGTATTTTTGGACAGAAAAAAAAATTCACATAGACAGTTATTGCAAAGTACCCTTGAAGAATATGTTTCAAAGTTGTTTTGTGTTCTTCTATAATATCTGTACTGTTTACCACTCATCTTTATTCCCTGGGGGAAGAAAGACTGTGCCTTGAGGCCAGTGCATTTGTCAGTGGGTGGTGTTATCTTAACAAAGGCATTCAAGTTATATTGCTTTGCCATATTTTGGCCTCCAAGTTGGTCTTTTTGTTGTTGTTTAAAGGGGAAGTCTAATTTATGCTCACTGAAAATCAGTTCTGCAGTATCTGAGTGCAATCACAAGTTTAAATATAAAAACCTGTACTTGATAATGATATTCACAAGGCCTGACTGCTGTACTGCAGATATCTAGAATCTCATTGGCAGAATTCTGGGAGGAGGAGTAAAGAGTCTCAGGGACTACACAAATGCTTGCAAGGGTGGAAAATGTATAGTTAACCAGGGGAGCAGAATTTCGTAGCCATGCAATCTAAAAGTAAGAAACACCACTCATTCGCTGGTGTCGGGGTTCAGTATAAATCCTCTATATATCGAGGGCCACGATATAGAGAGAGACCCATGAAAAACAAATAGGCTAATAACAAATACTCTACAACCACTCCCCCGTTTTATCAGGGGCGTCAGTGTCCAATATAAGTCTTCTACACAGCACGCTTTTTCTCATTTTTCACATAAAAAGCAGCACATTGTTTTCATTTGTACAGCGGAGGATAGTTGCTGCTCATCAGCTTCAGTCTCAAATTAATTTCAGGAATCTTCCACTCCTTTCTCAAATGCCCAAATCCGCTGCAGCAAAAGAACCCACTTCCAACAGACTTGTTGCTAGGGAGCTGACGTCACTGCCCTGTGACTTTTGCTACTGCATTGCTGCTGCCACAAGTGAACACCTTTTTGGTTAAAATAAAAACCACTTCAGCAAGTAGATATTTAATTTGCTTTTTGTTATTGTGCAATGCCTTATTTTTTATTGTTTTGTATATTTTTGTTTGTGGTGTGCAGTACAAAATAAAACGAATAGTAATTATAAGTGCCTATGTATATTGCAGCTAAGGTATGCGCAGTTAGGCAGTAAAAATGGTGGCCAGTGGGGGGCACCCAACTAATGGTCCAACATTGTCTTAACAAAACTCTAGTACAATAAGTTTTAGTTCACAATTTGAAATCAGTACCTGCAGCTGAGACTATCTTCAGGTAATTTGTACAAACTACAAAGCCAACTCCATCGTGGGCTGGTTTCTGATAAAGTAGAGGTCACAGAAGGAAAATAAGAGTCCTCTTGATTTTTCTTGCCATATGTAAATGTCCCATAAATCCAGAATGCTTCACAATGAAAAAAAGATTAAGCTTTTCACTGAGAAAATAATTTGTCTTTGTAAATACATATCTTTTATTTTATTTATTTAGTAGTCAATTATTTTTTGTATTGTCTCTCAATTTAGAATATCCAATTATTTTTAGGCTCAGTTGACTGCTACCACCCCCTGTGCTGACTAGGGAGCAACGCAAACAAATGCACACTGTCATCCAAAGCGTGTGCCATCAGCCGACTGCTTCTTTACATACTGCAGAATCACCATGCACCCCCCTCAGAGCTTCAGTGTCAGAGGGCATCGTAGCTCTGGGCAGCTTACAGGCAAGCCAGCAGATGCCTGGCTAGACTACACGGGTCACTGGTGCACAGAAACTTGCTCCCCCCCCCCCAAGCGGCTCTTGGACAATTGTGCACTGCCCCCTGGGAGCTCCCATCCATGGTCGGCTGTGGAATAGCCTGGACTTGAGTTGGTGACTTCCAGGCTATGGGGAGCATCCTGCACTCCATGCGGAGCGCCTTTACTGGATGCACCACTCGGGTGCTCCCTGTAAAATAAATATCTTATTCTGAAACCACAAGATTCATACAATAGCAGTAGATTAATTTAAAATGGCGTTTGTGACTATTTGTCATAACTGATTAATGCATTGGGCATGTGTAATAAAAACCCTGCCCACAATCTTAAAAAAAGAGAAAGATTAATTTTCCAGCTTTTTAAATGTAACGCTCTCTGGAATTTGTATTAAGTAGATTTTGATTGATTAACAAACTTATGTTGTTCCTTGACCAAATTATTCATTAAACCTGAAGCTTTAGCATTGTGACATGTGATTATCTCCCTTTACCATTCTAGTGTGATACAAGGTGAAATGAAGAATACTGTGTATATAGGGGTTTGTTCAATATGAATTTAAAGCAAGTTTTTGAAAATCAGTTATGCAGTTACACATGTCCTTACAAGTTCTCAAAAGCATAAACATACCATCTATTTCAAACTACAGTCATTAAAATAAATAAAAACATATGCTTATCAAAGCAAAGCACTTAATAATGACTCAGCAAGTAACCCATATGTGGTTTCAGTAATCATTATCCATGTCAGTTTTATTATTGAGTTTAAATTATTTAAGTTTTGTTGTTGTCTCTGTTGTTAATTAAGAACATATGAACATAAGAAAGTTTACAAATGAGAGGAGGCCATTTGGCCCATCTTGCTCGTTTGGTTGTTAGTAGCTTATTGATCCCAGAATCTCATTAAGCAGCTTCTTGAAGGATCCCAGGGTGTCAGCTTCAACAACATTACTGGAGAGTTGATTCCAGACCCTCACGATTCTCTGTGTAAAAAAGTGCCTCCTATTTTCTGTTCTGAATGCCCCTCTGTCTAATCTCCAATTGTGACCCCTGGTCCTTGTTTCTTTTTTCAGGTTGAAAAAGTCCCTTGGGTCGACATTTATCTATACCTATAAACATATATCTCTGCAAGTACACCACTTAATTGTGTGTGATATATGTTTGCATATCATATTTAGTTTTCTTCTCTGAAAACACCACATCTGGAGTGTTTTGTGCCAGCAGGTGTAAACATTATTTTAAAGTGGAACATGTTGTTTTGTTTGCTTGAAAATATGCAGAGCAAGCCCTCATGTCGATTTTTGAAAAATTAAAATCCACTTTCGGCCTCTTGCTTCCAGGTTGTGTTGATTTTTTTTTTTTTCATTTTATGGATGGAAACCAGCATGCTGTGAAATAGGCTTTTTACTTCTACAGAAATCAAAGGCTTAGCTGTTGAACTACCCAATGGCAATCATGTCTTTAGTTCAACCAGTGCCAGCCAATTCATGTGTTTTTACTAGGTATAGATTATGTATAATTCAAATATGTACTATAGTTCAGGTCCATAGTGGAAAACTATTGCCTGAGGAGCAGATAAGTTATAGCAAGTTATGCCGGGTAATTGTCCACTTTCTGACACTTTTTTTTTTTTTTTTTTTTTTTAAATCAATGTTTTTTGAAGCCTTGTTGTAAAAGACAGTCAAGCTTCAACTTAAAATTCAATTTTGTTCTGGAAGAGTTTCATTTCCCATAAAGATTTGTTTCAATGCCTACAGAAACATTGATAATGACACTGTGGGAGAGTTCACAGTGAATGTAGCCAATGTTGAATAAAGGGAAAAAGTAAGAATTGGTGGAGGAACTGTATTGATCTTTCCAGGATTTAGTGATATCATATGAATATACAGATAGTGATAGATTCTGTAATGTGATAGCATATGTACCAAATCAGCCCATACGCCAACCTATTGGTAATGCTGCTTTGGGTGAAGTGCGATAGAATAACCCTTTTATAGTAACACTGTTATTATAGAATTAAATTGCATTTTCTCTATAAGCAGCAGATGTTTTGTGATGGGGGGGGATACGGTATACGTTCATTTCTGAATCTTACTAACCATTTGTGTTTCTGTTTTACAGCGAAAAGGACTATAACACTGCATATCAAGTCAAACACAAAATACAGGACCATACACAATGTAATTGGATACCTGAAAGGGATTACGAACCCAGGTCAGTTGTTCTCAGCTCATCCCGAAGGTGCTTGCAATAAAGCAGAATGGCCAGCGGGTCATTAAAGAAAAGAAAATCACCTCTTTAAAATCTATTATAGCACTGTTGCTGTGCTCCTGTAGATAATATACCTGGTGGTTGTTACTGTAGATTCTGTACATTATGGTATTGAAGTTACACAGACTTAAAATGACACATTAAATCACCCAAATGCAGTATATGTGAATCACTGTGCTTAACATTTGAATGCCACCTCACTATTTAGTAGCAGTTCCTTCTGGAATTGTACACAGAAGTTTATAGACAAAAGGACGAGGAACGTCCAAGCTACCCTGACAGCAAACGTGAGTTTGTAAAAGAAGCTAAAAATCTCCGACCACCATGTGTGGACCCAGGATCAGGGTTGTGTTATTATTCATAGCAGGGATTAGTTTAGAGACATCCTGGAAGCGTGGGAGGAGTGTGTCAGCAAGGCATCCTTGATTAGCGGAATAGCGCTCATCATGTTCATGGCACCTTTTGTTTGTAGTTTGTTTTCCACTGTTTTCTTTTCCCTTTCTGCCTATTTTTTGTACACTTGTACAGTTTCCCATGACATACCATTGCCTGTATAGTACCACGGGTGTGTTTTCTTCACCTCTGTGTCTCTCATCACCTTTGTGTCTCTTCCCATCTGTCAGCAAATAATCCACACCCCCTACCACAGTGTACCATACATTTGGAATAAAATCTTCCTGTGTTTTTAATGACATTCTCTAGTAAAAGCTTACTTTCGATTTGAGCCAGATTATAATGCATATGCTGAATAATAATAATAATAATAATAATAATAATAATAATAATAATAATAATAATAATAATAATAATAATAATACTGTAATGTGGCTCCTAAAGGCATAGTATAATTAGGTTGTAGCGTGTAGAAGATTTAAATTGAATATCTCTGCAGTTAGTGCTTCTAAAGAGCCAAAAGGTGAGTAATTAGGCTCATAAAATGAGTAGAAAAATGTTTTCATTTGCAATGAGGTTTTGTAGAAGACTCACTAGCGCGTCCACACAATCGTTGTTCACATTGTTACAGTCGGGTACTTGTTTACTCATTATTATTATTATTATTATTATTATTATTAGGAGAATAATGAATACCCAACAGCTTTTGCTAATAATAATTCTTCAATCTGCTTCTCTTTTAAACCCTGTTCCTCTTTCTAAAAGTCTGCCGCTGTTTGTCGCTTTTCTTTCAGTTGAATCAACTTTAGGTTTTTTTTTTCTACAGGTATGATTTTTAAATGTGAATTATTCCTGACAGCTACTTCAATCACGCTTGTCATTACAGAAAATGTACGCTTTTAATATCCTAATTACTGTAAAAAAAAAAAAAAAAAAAAAAAAAAGAAAAAAAAAAAAAATACAGAAATTGGCTGATGTTGAATAAAATGTGTCACCCTGACTTCATCATATATTATGGCTTTTCTTTGACAAGTTTTTAACTAGTCAACTTGTTTATTCATGCATGTATTTAGTGAGGGTTAACTCCTTTTTTTTTGTGAGGCTTGTGTCAAATGAGTGACATAAATCAAAGCTCTAGACGTTTAACATTTGTAGATAAAAGTGAACAGATTAGTTGATAAAAGTAAACAGATGCATCTGCATCCATACATTAAAGACCAGCATTTTGGTACAATGTGTTGTGGGCGGTAGATTATTTCTAATTCTTATATACAGGTACCTTATATGAAGTTACCAAATTTGGTTGTTATTTGTTTTGCTCTTTAAGTTCAACTGTAACAATAACTATTATCATATTGGTTATTAAGTTATGGATTAGATTTGTTTGTATTTGGGTTTGACATACAAGCAAGCGATTAGTATATACAGTACATGGAAGTAAAGATAATGGGCAATGTTTTGCCATGTTAAAAAAATATATAATTTTTTTAAACTGCACTGGTTTCATATTTACTTTTACTCTTATTTATTTTGATATTGTATTTGTATTACATTGCTGAGCTAATTAACTGAAATGAAGGGACATTTTAAACACATGGTGCTGTCGTGTTTTATTCTTTTTAATCTTAGCAGACGCCCTGGGTAAAATATCACTCCAGTTCCCAGAATTAAAAGAACCTGTGCAAGCATTTAGAATGTGCTGTTCTTTATCAATGTTGCAACATCAGCCGATCAATTCTTAATTTTCACCTCACCTTTTTACAACTGCTTATATTTCTTAATGGTTCTCAGTGGAGTAACAAAATTCACTGAAAAGGCTAAATCCACATAGTCTTTGTAAAGTGTACTCTGCTATTATAACCCAGCATTTCCAAGGCCTTGTGTTCTTCTGTATCATGGCCATGCTTATCCGACCAGAGAATAAAGAGGAATGGCAAATTTGAAGTTGATTATTACTAGATGAAACCATACTCTAGTAAACCATACTCTAGGGCAGGGGTTTTCAACTGGGGGTACGCGTAAGGGGTATGCAAGTTGACTCAGAAATAAAAATTAAAGTAAGAGAAAATAGTGGTCTTGAA
Source organism: Polyodon spathula (assembly GCF_017654505.1). Lineage (NCBI taxonomy): Eukaryota > Metazoa > Chordata > Actinopteri > Acipenseriformes > Polyodontidae > Polyodon > Polyodon spathula. Next base: position 37,596,525 of record NC_054544.1, read on the forward strand.
TTTTTTAATGGTATTATATATTCTCCAAACCACAATGTATACTTATTTAATATTTGTTTAGCAGCTCAAGGTGAATGGCTAATGGTGGATTTCCACCTGATATATAGGTGAAGCAGGCATCTGGTGATTGTGCTGCTCATGATCTTTGCTGTTTTCAACTTGTCGTATAAGTAAAGCACAGTGTTGCTGAGTTTTTTAGAACTATAAATGCTCTGGTAAATATAAATAGTCCTCACAATACTCATACTTTGACGTTTTTTTTTTTTTATTACCACGGCTGCATTTTGTTAACAGCAATAGCAGCTGGTTGAATATGTGTTCGGTGTTTGATACACTTCTCACTTGCAATAGAACAACGAAGGAAAACACAAAAGTCAGAAAGTGCAAAGTCCCTTTGGATAATTTTTAGTTAGTAATTATTTATAAATTTATCTTGAGGTTAATGTTTTTGATATGTAGACATTTTAAATGGCACATAATTATGCTGTGATGGAAAGTAAATAGTAACGTGATAAACATTTACAATGCAGACTATTTTGTGTTATTTATAATGACTTTTCCCAATAGAAAGCGAAAGATTCCTAAATACTACCTTTTAATTCTTTGCATCCCAGTTTTAAGAATGAAGCCTACTGTTTGGTTCTCTTTCAATTTGAAAAAATAGCCATCAACTAATGGGTATCTCCGTCAGGTGAGAGGATTATGCTGAGCTTAATATAAAAGCTGCCTTTAGGCCTTCGTAGCTCTGATGGCAGTGACCCGCCCCTCGGGTGCTGAATGACTATGCAGAGCGTAGGAAGCTCAGCCTCTTTTGCTTTCAGCCTTGATCGGGATTGAATGTAACTATACGGTTGTTCTTACAACTGAACCCTCCGTTGCCTTAATTGTGCATGGGAAGCTGGTGGTTGCCCCTTCCCGGGTTTATTTTACTAAATCTGTAGTTTTGCGTTAGCTGAGCGCGGGCCGCAAAATCACCAGGCTCGGTTGGTTTTGGCGCCCGCTTTTAGCTCTCGTATTCGGCGTCCCTCGCAGCGCATTTGTGCCTGTGCACATCCGTACCCGTGCACACCAGTGCACATCGGTGCCATGCACCTACATGCCCCATGCACATCCGTGGCCCATGCACCCTTGCATGTACTCATCGGTTCACATCTGTGCCCTGTGCACCCTTGTGCATACCGACCTACAATGTCCAAATAAAAAATGTAGGATTACAGAGACGCACCTCAAGAAAGCTTATGCTGCTTGCTCCCAAGCAGCTAGGCTTTCTAACATGTCAAGCATGCTCTCTATCTATCAGGCGACCCTTATCAAGGAGCTCCCTAATGTGATCACGGCGGCACATGGACGGAAGCTAAATCAAGTCTCAGAGGCAGTCACCAGACTGGCCCAACTCACAGCCAGAGCAGAGGGCCGGTGCCTAGCGGCGCTGGTGGTCACCAGACGACAACTCTGGCTCTCCCAGGCTAGAGTTAAGGAGCAGGACAAGTCCTCTCTCCTGGACGCCCCTATCACTCTTGGCCATACTTTTGGCCCCACCGTGGAGGAGATGCTCCAGAGAAACTTGAAAACCAGGGAGGCTTCAAGGCAGTACGCCTAGCTGCTCCCAAAGAAGCCTGCCTTGCCCGCTAGGGGTCCCCCCTGTGGGGGCAAAAGCCTCAGCCCAGGCCCGCTCGTGCTCCTACAGCACACCTGGCAGCATCTGCTCTGCAGCGGGGTCAGCCTCTTGCAGGGAGTGGTTCAATTCAAAGTACTTCCTAGTGCCCAAGAAGGACAGCGGGTTCCACCCTATCTTGGATCTGAGACTGCAGAACAAACACCTTCGGGTGTTACGTTTCAAGATGCTCACCCACCATTCCAAGTGCATGGACGCCATTCTGGCCTCCCCGCAGGTTCAGGGCGTTCGACTGATGAATTATCTAGACGACTGGTTCGTCTGCGCTCAGTCACAGGAACAAGCCCTGGCACGTACAGCGCTGGTCACAGACCACCTCCAGCGGCTGGGTCTCAGGATGAACTTGCAGAAGAGCTGCCTAACGCCAAGCCAGCAATCGGATTTCCTGTGCCTCCACCTGGACTTGGTGTCTTTGAAGGCCACATTAACAACTCAGAGAGTTACCATTATAGAGTCTTGCCTCTAGCTGTTCAGGTTGAGGGAAACAGTAACCATGGTGCTGTGTCAGCGCATGCTGGGGTTGATGACTGCTGCCTCGCAGGCCCTTCCTTTGGGCCTTCTCCATCAAGGGCCTTTCCAGGCCTGGTTCAATTCGTTTGTGCTTCATCCACAATGAGACAGACATCGCAGGCTGGTGCTATCCCAGTACTGCTGGAGAACCCTGTGCTGATGGAGGATCCCCTCCAGCCTTCGTCAGGAGACAACCATGGCTCCCATCTTCCGGAGGGAAGTAATCACCACAGATGCCTCCAACCACAGCTGGGGTGCAGTCTGGAATGGTATGGGGACTCAGGGAGTGTGGACAGGGCCTTGGACCTCAGCCCACATCAATGCCCTGGAACTCAGGGCAGTAGATCTCGCCCTACAGCACTTTCTTCTGGTGGTCTGGAACAAACACGTGCTGGTGCGGTCAGACAACACCACGGTCATGGCATATATCAACTGCGGGCAACCTGAGATCTCTGAGCCTTCACCGCATGGCAGTTCGGCTGTTACTGTGGTCGCAGCCCTGGCTGGCCTCTCTTCAAGCAGTCCACTTACGGGGCTGACTCAACCACGTCGTGGATCTCCTCTCCAGAGGAGGTCTCCTGGCTTCGGAATGGTGTCTTCACCCCAGGGTGTTGGAACACATCTGGGAGTGGTTCGGCAGAGCAGATGTAGATCTCTTCGCTTCGCGGGAGTCTACGCACTGTCCTCTTTGGTTCTCGATGAGAGACCTCGACAGTCCCTTAGGAGTCGACGCCCTGGCACACGAGTGGCTGGCTTGTCTCCTATATGCCTTCCCACCGACATCACTGCTCCCCGCCTTCCTAGAGATGGTCAAGGCAGAGAAAGCTATAGTGCTTCTGGTAGCTCATCGGTGCCCCCGAGGGACCTGGTTTTTGACCATGGTGCAACTCCTGCACAGCCAGCCGAGGCAGATCCCCCTGCAGGCGGATCTCCTCTCTCAGACTCAGGGCGATCTGTGGCACCCGAACCCCCAGCTGATGCAGCTATGGGTCTGACCCTTGGGCTGTCATCGGCAGTTATTACCACTATTCAGAACACAAGATCTCTCTCTACCAGGTCACAGTACACGTATAAGTGGCAGTTATTTCAGGACTAGTGTCTGGCCCAGGGCCAGGACCAAGTTACCTGCCCCATGACAGTTATTTTACAGTTTCTCCAGAAACTATTAGGTGATGGTAGGTCCCCTTCCACATTGAAGGCATATCTAGTTGTCACACACGATTAGATGGGTTATTGCCTGGAAACCATTTTCTGGTGTCCCAATTTCTTAAGGGTGCGAGGAGGCTGCATCCTCACGGGACATTTAGCCTCCCCTCCTGGTGCCTTGATGTGGTGCTCTAGCTTATGAATCTGCTGGCCTTTCCCCTCTGGGACAATTGAAGGCGCATTCTACCAGGGGTATGGCGATGTCTTGGGCACTCTTTCGAGGTCTTCCAGTGTCTGAAATATGTGCTATGTCTAGCTGGGCTACGCCACACACTTTCATGAGGTTCTACAGACTGAATGTACTGGATTCCTCTGCTCCACTCTTTGGAGCATCGATCTTGGATTCTATTACACCAGTGGAAGAGACCACTTAGTGTTAGTCTGGATTAAACTGCTGTACTCTTTGAATATGCTCTCCAGCGTTACCCATGTGGTAAGATTATCCCTGTATGATATCGTACTGTTAAAGACCCTCTGTTCATAGAACAGTGTTATGACATATGTCTTTCGAACCAGACGCTGAGGCGCTGTTCTGTGTATTTTTTACATGTAGATCGATCCTGTCTTACTGCTGCATGGTCTCCCTCGCGACTGCTTTGGTACACAGTACCCATTAGTTGATGGCTATTTTCGAATTGAAAGAGGATGCTACACCGGTTCTCTGAAAGAGAAAATAGCCATCAAGCGGTGAGGTCGCTTCAGTAGCCCTTGCGGCCTGAAGCAAAAGAGGCTGAGCTTCCTACGCTCTGCATAGTCATTCAGCACCCGAGGGGCGGGGCGCTGATGTCAGAGCTACAGAGGCCTAAGCAGCTTTTATGTTAAGCTCAGCATAGTCCTATCACCTGACAGCGATACCCATTAGTTGATGGCTATTTTCTCTTTCAGAGAACCAGGGTTGCATCTGCAACCTTATGTTTTCTGTCTCAGCAATTTGTCAGTCCCAGACTGTTGTATAAAATGATATATGAAACACACAGGAGAAAAAAGAAATGTGTTAACCAGATTATTCTGCCTTTTATTGCAACTGTGGTACCATTCAGTGAGAGAAAATTGTAAAGGGTACTTTAGCTGAAACCTCCCGATAGAAGGGGTACAGTTTAAAAAAAGATTGAAAACCCCTGGTCTAGGCTGAGTTAGCTGTGCATTGTCTTTGGTGGTTTTGCAAGCAGCATATTTTTTTTTTTCAGTCTAAGAAGGGCATGTACCTTGTCTGTCCCAGAATGGATACTTCTCTAGCCATAATGCTATAATTAATACAGCTTTCATTTAAGATGGGTACGTAAATTAAATATTCACAAAACTGTATCTAGATGACATTCAGGTCAATATCCTATGCAGATATTCTCCTCTGTTAGCTCCACAAATGAAGTGACATGCTGTAAATTGGTTAAAATAATGGGAAACAATCTGTTCTTATACCATCCAGTGAATAGTACAATGTAGTATTACCATAAAGTAATAGGGGATGTGTCTGTTTCAATACATCTCTGAAAAACATATTTGCACTGTAAAAGTTATTTTATATTTCAAAGTTGTAAGCAATGTGTGTGTGTTTTCTTTGTAGACCGATATGTCCTTGTAGGTAGCCATCACGACAGCTGGTATGACAAGAATGGAGGAGAATGGATTAGTGGTGCAGCCATCAATACTGAGCTTATTGGGTCCTTGGTCACTCAAGTAAGAAATGGTTGGCAGCCAGACCGTACCACTGTTTTCTGTTCATGGGGAGGATCAGCCTTTGGCAATATTGGATCATATGAATGGACAGAGGTAAGGAAATATGGACTTTACAGTGTCATTAGAGTATCATACTGATTTAAGGTTAAAGCAGTTGATACAAGCCAGTATCAGTGTGTTAGTAAACTGCTGTTGTTTACATACGCTAGGAAGTGGTTTTAATGGCACAATTATCAACAAAACGTACAAAACTTTTATTTTATCTGGAAACACTAAAAACAAACAAACAGTTTAACAAAGTCTTAAACACAAGATACAAGAAAAAAGGTGTTCAGTCCTGAATTAAATCCACACCTACATGTAATATTAAAGACCCAAGTCAATGTAGCACCAAACCTCTGCTCCTTCCAACAACGTGTTCTGGAATTAATGGATGCCAAACCAACGTTTGACAGAGAACGAGAAAGTCTGGCACCGAATGTAAATGCCATCATGTTTAGGTAATTGTGGTGTTCATTCGTTTGTTTTGTCGTACTCATCTGGTGGTTTGGGCGTGACAGAAGATGCTGAGTTGCAATTTCTATTTATTTATTTATTTATTTATTTTTTTTAGGAAATGAGAGAGGTATTGGAGAGTAATGCAGTGGCTTATGTTAGTCTTTACAATCCAGTCAGGGGTAATGGAAGTCTTCATGCTATAGCTTCCCCTTCTCTTCAACAGCTGGCAGCAGAGGCTATTAACAAGGTATGTTGTGTTTTTGTATAATGTATAAGCAGATGTCTGCATCATGTATGTATTGTGGTCTGTGTATTTTTTGTTGCATTGTTGATGTAGGTGGGCACAACATACATCATTTGAATGTAAGTTAACTCTTATCTTGTCTGTTTCGAAAACATTCCCAGGAAGAAAGGGTAATTGACAATCTAACCGTCCAGCCTCTCTCCAATTAGTGCCAGGTGTGCTGGGGCTTTTGTGATTGGCTTGAAATGGGGATGAAAGCATTAGAATTCATTGTGCCGCTGTGAATAGAACTTGACTGTGATTGTTTAATTACTACTGTTAAGTCCTGGGCTGGTATGGAACTCTGAAAAATAAAAAGAGCATCCAATAAAATACTTTAATTTCCTAGGAATCAGGAGCGTGTTACGTAATTGCATGACTGGCAGGTGACACAGCAGTTGCTTGTCTCGTCCAATTGCTGGGTCTCCCCCAAATGCCATATGATTCCAGCAACAAGGCAAAGATTGGAACAAGCTGAGAATAGTTCAGTATAATAACATTCCCCTGTTACTGTGTGTGTGTGTGTGTGGGGGGGGGGGGGGGGGGGGGGGGTATATATAAATGTATATGTAAATTTGTTCAGATCTTTTTGTGGGTTGTAGTAGTATATAGAGGGAGTCTGAGGGGAAAAAATGACACCAAAGTTTGGTGCTTCTTTCATTTGTTTGGTGTGCAAGGTAATCAAACAGGCACTCTTCAGGTGTGAAAAAGTTATTGCCCCCCTATTTAACTCAACCCAATTACAGGGGTAATTAGGGTCAGCTGTTTGAATACTTTGGTTAACAATCAAGCCTGATTTGGGCCAGCGCTGCCCAATATAATTCTGATTAACTTTGGCCCTTACCATCAGAGTGAAGTTGTCAGCACACAGGTTATAGAGCAGGGCTTCTCAAACCCGATCCTGTGGGCCCCCTGTGGCTGCTAGTTTTCATTCCAACCCAGCTCTCATTTACTTAGCTAGACCCTTAATTGAACTGATCATTTGCTTAATTAGACCTTTTTACATATTTTCAGCTCTTGTGAACAGTTGCAGTTCAAGTTACTTATCAAATGTTATAGCTAACTTGAAATATGCAACTGTTCAAGAACTGAAAACAAGTAAAAAGGTCTAGTTAAGAAAATTATCAGTTCAATTAAGGGTCTAGTTAAGTAAATGAGAGCTCGGTTGGAACGAAAACCAGCAGCCACAAGGGGTCCCCAGGACCAAGTTTGAGAAATTATGTTCTAGAGGCACATTATGCGACAATCAAAATAAATTCCTGAAGACCTCCAAGGAAAAACATTGTTGATGCCTGTCAGTCTGGAAATGGTTACAAAGCAATTTCTAAGGCTCTGGGGCTCCACTAAACCACAGTCAGAGCCATATTGTCCAAATGGAGAAATTTTGGGACAGTAGTGAATCTTCCCAGGAGTGGCCGTCCTGCCAAAATTTTTCCAAGAGAAAGGCATAAAATTGTCTAGGAAGTCACAAAGAACCCTAGAACAACATCCAGGGATCTGCAGGCTTCTCTTGCCTCGGCTAAGGTTCATGACTCTACCATCAGAAAGACACTGGGCAAAAACGGGATTCATGGTAGAGTAACAAGGCGGAAACCACTGCTCACTAAGAAGAACATGAATGCTCGTCTCAAGTTTGCCAAAAAGCACCTGGATGATCCTCAAGAGTTCTGGAACAATGTTCTATGAACAGATAAGTCAAAAGTGGAACTTTTTGGCCAACATGGGCCCCATTATGTCTGGCAAAAATACAAACACTGCATTCCACAGTAAGAACCTCATACCAACGGTCAAGCATAGTGGTGGTAGTGTCATGATTCGCGGATGCTTTGCTGCATTAGGACCTGGACGACTTGCCATTATTGAAGGAACCATGAATTCTGCTCTGTAGCAGAGAATTCTACAGGTGAATGTCAGGCCATCCATCCATGAGCTGAAGCTGAAGCGAGCTGGGTCATGCAGCAAGACAATGATCTGAAACACACAAGCAAGTCTACATCAGAATGGTTGAAGAACAGGAAATTTAAAGTTTTGAAATGGCCTAGTCAAAGTCCAGACCTAAACCATATTGAGATGTTGTGGCAGGACCTGAAACAAGCAGTTTAAGCTAGAAAACCCAAAAATGTAATTGAGTTGAATTCCTCGACCAAAATTCCTCCTTGTGGCTGTGAATGACTGATCAATAACTACAGGAAGCTGGTGACAGTTATTGCTGCTAAAGGTGGCGTAACCAGTTATTGAGTCTAAGGGGGCGATTACTTTTTCACACAGGGGCATTGGGTGTTGCATAACTTTAATAAATAAATGAAAAGTATCAAAATTTTATGTTATGTGTTCACTCAGGGTCCCTTTTATCTAATATTAGATTTTGGTTGAAGATCTGATAACATTCAGTGCCAAATATATATAAAAATGCAGAAAATCATATATATAAAACACATGATAGATGAAAACTAAATGAATACAAGCGAGATGTTTGGCTTTCCAGTTTCACAAGATAATCATCCTAAAAGCATCCAAATGAAGAACACTATAAAATACAATATAGCAGCCCACAGAGACTGAAACCTGCATTTCTAACGAAATACAGTAATGTCATACTTATTTGTTAGTGATGTCCATTATGCATTGTACTGTGTAGTTTGTACTGTCTTTATTAAAGTACAGTGCCTATAGAAAGTCTACACCCCCTTTCAAAATGTTCACCTTTTGTTGCCTTATAGACTGGAATTAAAATGCATTAAAATAGTTATTTTTTTCATTTATCTACACATCCTACCCCACAACTTCCAAGTGAAAAAAAATATTCAGGAAATTTGTAGAAAATTAATAAAAAATAAAAACTGAAATAGCTTGGTTGGATAAGTATCCACCCCCCTTGCAATAACAATTATACATTTGCTCAGGTGTAACCAAACGCCTTCAAAATCACACACCAAGTGACCTCCATCTGTGTTAAATTGTAGTGACTCACATGATTTCAGGATAAATTCAGCAGTTCCTGTAGGTTGCCTCTGCTGGGTAGTGAATTTCAAAGCAAAGACTCAACCATGAGCACCAAGGCACTTTCAAAAGAACTCTAGGACAAAGTTTTTGAAAGGCACAAATCAGGGGATGGGTATAAAACAATATCAAAGGCCTTGAATAACCCGTGGAGCATGGTCAAAATGATTATTAAGAAGTGGAAGGTGTATGGCACCACCAAGACCCTGCCTAGATCAGGCCGTCCCTCCAAACTGGATGAACCAGCAAGGAGACTGATCAGAGAGGCTACCAAGGGGCCAATGGCAACTTTGCAAGAGCTACAGGCTTTTATGGCCAATGCTCCCCAAAGAACTTGACAGAGCTTGAACAGTTTTGTAAAGAAGAATGGTCAAATATTGTCAAATCTAGGTGTGCAAAGTTGGTGACCTATCCCAACAGACTCACAGCTGTAATTGCTGCCAAAGGTGCTTCTACCAAGTATTAACTCGGGTTGGTGGAGACTTATCCAATTATGATCTTTCAGTTTTGTATTTGTAATATATAATAAAAATAAAATATCTCAATAAAAACTTTCTTCCCCTTAACAGTGTGGAGTATGGTGTGTAGATAAGTGGAAAAAATCCTCATTTAAATGCATGAAACTCTGAGGCACTGACACAATAAAATGTGAAAAAATTTCAAGGGGGTGTAGACTTTCTATAGGCACTGTACATGTTAAAGAAGTGTTCAAGGTTTACATTAACATATATCAAATTGTTCTATACTTCATCCTCGGTGTTAACTTGATGCTTTGATGGTACTTTTTAAGTGAGCTTTGTTTCGTCTGAGTATTAAAAAGGCTAACTTATATAAATGTTGTCAATTCACCTGTTCTTCAGCAGCTCACCAACATTCAATATGCCACAATGGTTCAAAGGAGATTTGCAAATGAGAGAAGCATCTATTATTTCTTTCAAAGCAATAACCCTTTTAATTAACCTAAATGCCAGTCCACCTGTGACATTTTGTTTTAATAAATTGAATGCTCGCCTCTATTGCGATCAGGAGCCAAATCTCTTTGTTAGATGAACTGCGTCATAATTCCCAGCAGGATTATAGCAAGACATTTTTTTGTTGTTGTTTTTCTATATTAACTCGCTGAAAATGATCTGTTAGGTAGTTTATTATCAAGCTACACAAGTAAGACCAAGTTTTGAATGTAAAGTTGTGTCGTATTTTGCTTTGGACATGTTTTCTTGGTAGCCTAGTGTTGTCTTATACAAAATGAAAGTATGGCTATGCAAATGCTGCTCATGCTGTAATGTTAGGTAAGGAATAATTATACTGCATGCAAGTTGTATTAATGAATATGTACTGTGCAAAAACACAATGCAGTAATCATGTATTCCTCTTGTTTCCATTTGTTGTGAAAATATCCCAGATTTACAATAGATGATGCTAGTATTCTTTGTAGATGTAATTGTGTTGTTAAGAAATAAAATAATTGCAAAGTAGTATAAAAACAATCTGACTATTATATTAGTTTGCAGAATTCAGTTGTTTTGTTTTATAATTTGTAGAGTTCCACGACCTACTGTTAAAGATCATGGTAATGGACTTTCATACTGAATATTTGGAAACACTTTAGTTTAAGGATTCATTTAAAAACTTCTATGATTATAAAGGTTTTGATGATTCTGAGTCGATAAAGAAATGTCTGTTTTTATGTATTATGAAATTCAAGAAAACTGATCTACACTGATAATGGCTTTATAGCTGTCTAGAAAAGTTTCATAAGCATCCAGTTTAATAAAAAATAAATACATAAATAAAAGAAAGAAAGATTTCACTTGTTAAAAGGTTAGTTTGCCCCTTGGATGCAGACACAAACACAAGACTGAGGTTTTCAAGTGATTTTATTAGTTATAGAAATACAGTGCAGAGAAAAAGTTTGTGAACCCCAGTGATAATTATGACAATTCCATAGTTTTACCATGATAACCTTCTTGAATTTTTTTTTAAATATCCAATAGGGTTTATATTAACCAATTCCATGTCTTTTGAAACAAAATTATGTATGAATTAGACAAATAATGAGTAGTTAAGATTCAGGGTATGTGAAAAAGTAATTGAAACCCTAGTTTTATCAGCTCAATTAAGGGGATAATTAGAATCAGGTGTTTAAATAATTAGATAGATCTTCACAGGTGAGTTTGGGAAGCCCTACCCTATATAAAGATTAGAAACTTTGTGAGTTTGGTCTTCACCATGCCACAATCAAAAGAAATCTCTGAGGACTGCAGAAAAACAATTATTGATGCTCATCAGTCTAGAAAGGGTTACAAAACCATTTCTAAGGATTTGGGGCATCACCAATCCACAGCTAGACAGATGGAGAAAGTTCAAGAACACAGTCACCCAGGAGTGGACGTCCTACCAAAAGCTCTCTAAGAACAAACCAGAAAATCATCAAGGAAGTCACAAAGAACCCCAGAATAACATCCAAGGATCTGCAGGCCACTCTCATCTTGGCTAATGTGAGTGTTCATGTTGTGAGTGTTCACTATCAGAAAAAGACTGAACAAGAATGGTGTTCATGGAAGGATAGCCAGGATAGAAGAAATTCCACATTTTAGAATGGCCTAGTCAAAGTCTGGACCTAAACAGGACCTGAAGAGAGCTGCCCCTGCAAGGAAACCCTCAAATGTCATCGAATTGAAGCAGTTCTGTAAGGAGGAATGAGCCAAAATTCCTCAAAATCGATGTGAGAGACTGACCAACAGTTGCAGGAAACAATTAGTTGAAGTCATTGCTGCTCAAGGGGGTGCCACCAGTTACTGAATCTAAAAGTTCACATACTTTTTCACACATCGATACTGAATGTTGAATCATTTGTGGGTATGTTGAAAAAGTATCATGGGTTTTTGTGTCATTTTTTTAACCAGGTTATCTTTATCTATTATTAGGACTTAGATTAAGATGCAATAACATTTTAGGTGTGAAATATGTGAAAATCCTACAGGGTTCACATACTTTTTCTCGGCACTGTAAACGATAAAACAAAACAGAAGCCTAACTCCACTTCGGAACGCTAACTCAGACTTTTTCTCTGTCCCTAACTAAAACTGGATGGCTTACCAGTAAAATAAAATAAAAACACTTTCACAAGCTCAAACAAAAAAGTTTTACACCACCTTTTTCATTACACAGGTCTTTTCATCGTGACAGCCTCTCTTCACAGAGACTGGAGACTGACCAGAACAAACATTTTGGTGCTGTTTAAGAACCTGTCTGCTATGGGCAGGCGTCATCAATTAATTTAAAACAGCCACACCCACACCTGTTTTTTTCTGCATGGACAGAATTAACCCTATCCCTGCCAATCACAAACACATTGCTTCCAGGCAGAGATCCACTCTGCCACATTATCCAATATTGTTTGATAGCATATATATATAGATTAATTTTGACAAGCCTTTATCTAATGCCATTATATTTTACATTTACTTGACAACTGTGCCCGGTGAGCATGATCAGACACCTGCAGGGCTAGTCTTTTTCATCAGGTGTAAAGGGGGGGGGGGGGGGGGGCTGGCTGTTAGATCAACTGGAAAATAGAATTGAAGGAAATGTTTGGAGCAGATCACAACCAGCCAGTCTGATACCATAATCCCCATGATCTTCGCAGATTAGATATATAGTAACGGTTAATGTTTTCTACAACTGTTAACATTTCAGGAAATTATTTCAGCTTACTTCAACCTAGGTATGGCAAATGTCCTTCAGCATTTTTTTTTTTTTTTTTTTTTTTAAAGAAACCAAACCCAGAGGTTTATAGGAGAGATCAAGCCGAAGTTAATAATTGATAGCATGTCATGCTATCTGTCGTATTTAATGGTGTAAAGAAAGAGGCTCGGCAAGAGGCCAACATCTATTAAATTAGTTTTGAAAATTAGCTTTTTAGTTTTGAATATTTTATTTGTTATTTTAAATGTGATCTTACCAAGGGACCCCTGAGTTCTCTTCTGGTTCAACATGTGTATACTGTATAGTGCCACAATTTTTATTTACCCACCATATCCCCATGTGCTACTGAACACAGGAGTAGTGTTTTGTCACCAGTCTTGGTATCCCAGTCCTTTGCTCAAGCCTTTAGGCTTCGCTGCCCTCCACTCTGAGTTCTGTTATGTTGAAAAGCTCAATTTGGATTGCTTCCATGACCTAATTTATCTATGGACTATCACTTTAGAAAGTTCCAGGTATACTCAACATTGAGCAGTCTCAATATTTTAAGATTCTTTAACCACTTAATAAATCATGTTTGCAAGACACTGGTAATGTTTTCCACTTATCTTACTTTGCAGCTGTCTTCAAAGCTGAAATGTCACTGTGTTGAAGTGTTTCAAATGGGTGCTTTGGAACCAATTATAATAAAACATATACTTCTTTTGGGATTATGGGGCCCAGTGTACAAAATAAATTTAAATTGTTTTCATAAATTAATTGGGTATTGTTGAAGAAACACATCGTTCTTTTTGTATAAAGCAGACATTATATATGTGCAATATGAAGACACATGGAGTCTTTGTAAAGCCATTTTTAAAGGGCATGTTGTTGAAATATGACTGGGTTATTAAGATGCAATTACTGTAACATCTTCAATATGTTATACATCTACACAAATTGTATACAAATAATTCCCCTGTTTTCTTTATTGAGTCAAATAAACAGGTGTTTAATCTTGCACACCACGTTATTTACTGTGGCCTGTTTCAATACAATTTAGCCTTATTTTGAATTTTTTTTTTCTGGCCACAGATATGTTATCAGGGCGCATTCTGTGACAGTTATACTGGTATCATGCTAAGATAAAGAACTCTCTCAATAGCTCTAGTGTTTTACAATCACATTAGGATAAAGAAAGCTCTCAGTAGCACTAGTGTTTTGGCTCAGATCTCAAAATACTGTACCACATAAGTAGCCAACTGGCTGTGCCTTATAGAATACATAGCAACACACTACAGGTCACATTTCCTGTTAACCCACCCCTCCTATCTGTAATAGAACCACTGTGATTAATATGTAATTATTTTCCCTTTGTTTGTTTTTTTTTTGTTTGTTTTAGTTCTGGACAGCAAAGTACTTTTTGTTGCTGTTGCTTTCTGACCTGTGACCGAAATACATCTTGACAGCCTTAATTTTGTTATTGCACAAAACCGATTATAAAACCGATTATAAAACCCATTATAAAATGATATACAGCAGCGGGTAATCCTTTCTGAAATGATCCATCTGAAAGAAAAAAAGAAAGAAAAACAGCATGATATCGCAGGCATGTAATCAAAATGTGTTTATCATAGCAGAGCTCAGATTTTCAGATTTATATTGGAAATGGTTTACACATTTGAGAATAAAGCCTTTATATGCACAAGCAAGTCCAATCTCCACAGATCATATATTTAATTAGATGTTGTTATTCTGCTGTCATACTCTTGTAACAGTGCTTGATTTTTGTGGTGTTGTACTCACTATTTTTCTATTGGTCTGATATATTCTGGATAATAAAACTTTTCACTACATTCCTCAGTAAACCTCTACCATTTCAATGAACATATGTCTTAGAAAATAAAGTATTTTTTATAAATTAAGTAGTTTAATTATTGATTTTGGGAAATGTAATGTGTATGCTATGCCAAGTTGCAAAAAAAGACAAAACATTGTGCAATAGTTTGAAGCCTATTTAAAAATCAGCTAGCGGTCTCATCCCACCCCTTTAGGCAGTACTGTCTTTGGAAACATATTTGGCATTCTCAGTGTCTGCAATCAATCTGATATGCCAGAAGGAGGTGTGGAGGTTGAGGTTTAGCTGCATTCCAAGACAGTGAAAGAGTGACTTTCGCATTGTCAACCAGTGTTTAAATTTAACCTACAGGGGGAAAAATAGACATCACTGTTGCTACAGTATAAATGTTATGAATGACAGTAGTGATAATATAGATATTTTTAATCAGGACAAAGGCTTCACAGGGATCTTGAAATTAATGATAAAATATATGTTTGCTTTGCATTAGCTGAGCAACAGCTGCTGAGAGTTCACTTTGGTAGAAGTTCAAACAGACTGTCACGATCATGAGACTGACATTTATTGGGGTGTTCAGTAAAACGCAGACAGACAATTCTCAAAGCTCACCTTCTCACTTCAAGAATATACCCACAGCATTCTCTAAGTAACATTTAATGCCTTTATTTGTTGCATGGAATGACAGCAGGGGACAGTCAAGAGCTACAGGCACACAACACACACTTTGCACCAGCTTAAAGTGTGGTGTAATAGTGGCTTCACATACAGCCATTTCCTGGCAACGTTTATATTAAAGATAAACGTTATACTGTCAGACATGTCATAAATGCAGACTCTCAAAAACTGAAGTGCAGCATTACTGCAGAAATTGGGTAAAATGATCATTCTCAAGTTAATACATTTCCCTATTTTATGCTTTAATGTATTGAGTTATTCATGTGGAATGCACTGTAATCCATGATTCATTTGCTTCAGGCACTGGACAAAGCCACGGTCATCTCCTTTTCGACATACCCATCAAAGGATACGCCATCCTGGCATCTTTGTGTTTTGAAGATATTAAAATGTTAAGCTGAAACAGTCCTAGAAGGGATGAACACAAAATTGGAAGCACATGCAATGTGCTACATACACTTTTATGTATATAGAATTCCAGCCTCAATTTAAAGAGGCAGTTGTCATTGAAAAGTATACACATCACTCCAGAACAAGTTCTAGCTGCCATCTCTAAAAGAAGTATATTAAAATTGTTGTAAAAAACATTATTGCATATTGTACGATTCACCAGTATTGCAAATTGCATGCACTCGCTTCACAAAAGTATTACCATTGAAATGCAAAATGTTTTTTTTATTTTTTTACGCAAGTAGTTTTTAAAAAGAATACGAGTTTTGATTTTTAATGCTGTTAAATAAATAGAGTATCATTATTTGTTATGAGGAAATACTGTGCTTAAAAGTCACATTTATTGAAATAAATAATGAAATAAATATATAAACAATATTATTCCAGCAGTTAATTTTTTCTTGATTTTAGAAGTTCAATGAACCTTTGAAAGTTTCAGTGCTAGTTCAGCAATTGTTTGATGTGAATGCTAAGCACATCTGCCACCACGAGTTCCCATAATATCTAACTTATCTTCAAAGCGATTTTTGTATATATATATATATATATATATATATATATATATATATATATATATATATATATATATATATATAATCAATCAGATGGCTTTTGTCAAATTTAATAATAATATCTAAAATAGATCATGGTCCATAATTGGTACTTTTACTGCAGCGTAGAAGATATGACAGGTTACTCATTAACTCAAGACTTTTATATGTGAGTCATCCTGTGATTTCAAAATGTGGTTGCAATAAAAGGTATTTTTTGCTACAATTGCTTCTAAAGGTTATATGGTCCCAGTAATTATCATGTTTTGGTGGGTGTTTTAAAACAGTAAACGGTAGTTTGGGATTTTCAATAACAGATACAGTATTCACTACTTACAACCTACAGGGTTATTTCGGGCAGCCGCTTATATCGGACAGACAATGTTTGCCATTCCCGTTGATTTCAATAACAAAGGCATTGTTTATATCGTGTTAAGCATGCCGTATATTCCGGGCAAACTAAGCTGTTTGGATCTCGTTATTTGCAATTGACATAGATTTAAATAACAAATGCACTGCTTATTTACTGTAGTAATCACTCTTACTAATCCACAAATCATCTGTTATCACCTCGTTACCTTGCCATTCACATAGATTTCAATATAAAAGGCAGCACTACTGTAGTAAAATCTTGACAGATCGATCAGTCAGCTGTTTGCACCTAGTTACTGAGCGATTACCCCTGTACTGTACCTTGGCTATTTAATCCCTGTACGCAGTGTTGGGTTTACAGTTTGAAAAAACAGCCCTGACTGCAACAGCAAGCATGGCTGGAAAGAGAAAAGCGATGAGCATCAGCACGAAAATTCAGTGTAAATAAAATGTCTAAAGCGTGCTTGAAATTATGTCAGTCAGCAAACAGTGCAACGTTGCTTCCAAAAAGCTGGGGTTTCTGTAGTTGAGGAGGAGAGTGCTGACGGAAATACAACCGAAACTGAAACTCTGACCACACCAGAGGGGATGTCAGAGGAAGAATTCTCAGCTGTGTCACCTTGGCAACCAGGATGCTCTGCCTGAAACAGACACCGATGACTTAAGCGTGGGTGCTGCGCTTGTAACACTGCTAATGTGGAGCAGCATCCGGATATAGAGCTGGATTGGGATTTTTTAGAAAACACTGACGGGGTTTGCAGTCCAAGATCATCCAGATGCGTATCACAGAGTTCTTCGCTGGAAACAATTTGCAGTAATGTAGCCTGCCTGTACTGTACATTTCTGCACTGGCATTACTTTTTTGCACTTACTTTTTATAACATTCATAGGTTTTAATAATGCTCTTTACAAGAGTTCTTATTCATCACACTGGGACTTCTCTTAGCGCCTGCATCACTCTGAGTGAGAGACAAAAAGAAGGACCTTGTCAATCCGGATAAAGAACATGTGTGTTGTCAGAGTTTCAAATCTTTTTTTTTTTTTTTGTTTTCTATTAAATGGCTACAAATTCTATACATAATGTAATGTCAACAGTCGTCCATCTTCTCCTGTGCATGTGCTGCACATGAACCTTGAACAGAGATTTGTGTTGGAAATGTGACATGTGTGAGTGAGATTGCAGACAGCATTGTAAAGAGAATGCATATTTAATTAATTTGATACATTTCACAGCCATATCATCATATTGCTTTGAAACAGTTGCTTATTCATGATTATTTACAATTAGGTGTAAGGTTCAGTATAGTTTAAAGGCTAATACATAGAATTCTTCTTAAAAAAAAAATCTGACATTTTTTCAGGTGAGTTTATTCAAAAGAGTCTTAGTCAGGAACAAAGATTTAAAAAAAGAAAAAGTAGTAGTAGAGGATGCAGCAGCAACAGCAGTGGCACTGCGAGTTCACTCACATGCATTAATATACCTAGCAAATGCCTGCCCACTGGGAGTGAAACTCCATCTAGAAGGTGTGGGAATCTTCTAGTTTCACCAAGGAACAGAGTTGGCCCCCCTTCAGGAGGTGTGTTAGCAGGCGTTCCGGTACCAAACACATAGCGCGTCACTTTAGCAGAAAGTTTTAGCTGGTTTGATTGTGGTTTGCATATAGAATCATAACAGCTTTTTATGCAAAAACAAATCGTACGAAAACCGTGGTTTTATCATCCGTCCGAGGTCACAGGTGCAGTGAGTTATGAAAAACCAGTTACTTATCACAGATCTCAGGCATGGATGTAGTTGGGGCTGCATGCTAAGCTACAGAGCGTCAAGGTCAGGGCAACATTAGGCAAGAGCTAGAAACATTCGCAACATGATTGGCTAAAAATCAAAGAGTGTGTTCAGTATTTCCATTGTACTTCTAGTCATAAAACAACCATTTTGGCAAATAGCATGTCCTTTGGTTTGGGATCATTTTGTTGATAATTTTGAGTGTTATTATTTAATTAATTGATCAAATATTCAATAGTAGATAATACGGTGTGTTGGTATATAATATATTTAGTTGCACTACCCGAAGTGTAAAGTATTAAAATGACATTTAGATGGCAGACCTCTATGGTTGACTTTAGTGTTGTTTCTCAAAAAGGACATAAAAATGGCCACGGC
Organism: Polyodon spathula; assembly: GCF_017654505.1. Classification (NCBI taxonomy): domain Eukaryota; kingdom Metazoa; phylum Chordata; class Actinopteri; order Acipenseriformes; family Polyodontidae; genus Polyodon; species Polyodon spathula. Next base: position 37,615,125 of record NC_054544.1, read on the forward strand.
TTGAGGTTGTTAATTATGGGAAAGTGACCTTTCTGAAAGTGCTTGCATGATTTTCTATAGGACCACGGACGGTAATTATTTGTCCATGTCAGATACCCTTGGAGCACGCTCACTGGGGGATTAGGTTGGAGATTGCCTGTGATTACAAACTGTGGTTACAAAAGCCTGTATTCAGGGGAGCAGGCAGATGCTGGCTTCTTATCTGAATATGTTTTAATAGATTTTAACCTTGCTAGGATCCCGGCGCACCAAGATCATTTGCATTGCTTCTGACATGGTAAAAAAAAACTGTATACAGCTCTGATGTACTAATTATACTCAGGATAATGCATTAAATATGTTAGCTCTAAATCAGATTTTGGAGCGCAATGTGCCCAATGTATGGTGCAAACGCAATCAGTTAGCCGTTTTCTAGTGCCAACCTCCCCTAAAAGGTCATTGATCCAGTACCTCGCAAGCAGCCAGGGTGGCCTCTAGGTTATAATAGGAGAAGCTGGCTTGTTCTTTGTTACTGGTAAAGACTTTCACTGCATCAAAAGTGGAGTGTCAAAAATGGCGAGAATCTCAATGATCCCACACAAGGTGTACAAGTGTGCCCTGATTGTCATTTCTTTTCAGGAAGTTTCGATGTCAGTGAATCATATTCTAAGGAAATGAGATAGGGTTCATTGCACTGCTTATAACATATTGAATGGTATGAGTTGTGATGTGACATTTGTCAAAGAGGTTTGACAGGAGTACATGGTTTTCCAAGTGACTGCTGACACATGTAAAATCAGGCCTTCATCAAACCAGGCCCAGGCTGTTTAAAAGTAATAAGGAAGGGGTAACTTCATAACCCTCCCTAATAATGATAATAATAATAATAATCTCTGAATCTGTGAATGTGTCATGGAAATGATTATTCATTGTATACATTTTTACCAGGTGTTGTTAATTTGATGCTTTGTATGACATGATAACATGGATGCTGAAAGGTTATCAGTAACACAAGTGTGTTCTGATCTTGATCAAAAGTTTCAGGACTGAGGAAGAAACTAGAATGTTTGTGTGAAGAAATGAAGAAATTAGACCATTTGCCACATGTGCAGTAAGATGTGAATGTTGGAGGTTAATAGCCCTGTTTGAGTAGTATGATGTCCCCTTTGTTGAGGAGAATAGTGGGTGTTCTTACTTTGGTGTGGGATGCATATGGATTTCCTTAACTGTTGCAGAGGAAGTAAACCAAAAGGGAAAAGTTGTGATAGAAAACATGGGCTTTATCAACACCAAAGGGAAAATACTGTAGCTGACTAAAAGGGACTTCTGAAGCAGCTGTTTATCTAATATAAAATTAAAAAAAAAAACTATGTAGTATAATCTCTGATTCAAAGGTATGCATCTTAAAGGTTACATTAATGGCTTTTTGTTGGAGCAGAGACGCAGTAGAGAGATGATTGTATGAAATCCTAAAAAAACAACATGTCAAAGCAGTCTTTAAAATAAATCTGCTGAGCTGCAGTCTGTCAAACTCTCTTACTACTAGACGGGATCGATCACAAGTTGTACAATCCAACTGACACATGCACACTCGTCTTGACGACCTTGTCTGCGAGGCTTATTTTTCCACCTGGGATTGCCACCACTAACCTTCGAGCAGACATTGTCTTGTGGTCTGGATCAGCACGCCTTGTTCATATGGTAGAGTTAACAGTGCCATGGTTTTTGGTTTTAAAAAACTAATACAATCAATAAACTATTTGTTAAACCCAGGAAATTGTCTGTGAAATCCTTCAGCAAGTATCTGGACATGGGTGGGCATTCCTTATCCATTGTATCCCACCCAGACATCTTGAAGATACAACACAGTACATGCATGGTGGCATCATAGCTCAGTATTGGTGCTGTCTGTCTTGCACAAGTGGTTGCAGTATATTGATGTGTACTGATGTTTTCACAATAATGGTAACAGAACAATTTTCAAGATTTCCAACAATTTGCCTTTGCAATGCAAGTGTACACAATCACTGATATCTGACTGTGACTAACCAGCATGTAAAACCAAACTGTTACACCCCAAGTAACCTAAAATCACACATCAATATATGGCTGTGGGTGCCGTGAACAAAAATACTGATTGGTCAACACAGGAATTGTCATTGATTTTACACAATTAAAGTGAGTTTGTGAATGTTTTATTGTATGATGGTAGGTTTTATTTTTTATTTTTTTTGTTTTTGTATCATGCTCTCTGTAGCCCCGTCTAGATTGTGCGCTGTGAAGCCAAATGAGTGCAGAAATGAACTTTTCTGTGGCTGCTTAGATAACACGCAGATTTATAAACAATATTTTTACCTGTTCTGCGGCATGGGTTTGCATTGGAAATTGGAACTTTTCGTACTGCATGTTATTTGAGGTTGAGATATGACCAATAATTCTCGCAAGGACTTTTAAGTATCATTCATTATTGTGAGATACTATAAGAACCAAAACAAAACCTATGAACACAATAAATAAAAGATAATATAATGTAGTACGAACTCATTCTAAAGTAAATAGAAAACCTTTTAGGACACCCATGAGCTCAGCTGCTACAGTATCTGTAGGCTACCTTCAGTCATTAGAGGGATTTATAAAATGCCCTGAGACCCAGACTCTTGATTGAGGCTTGAACAAAAAGGAATATTACTTTAAAATATATTTTTTGAATGACAAAAATTGCCAAACAACTAAAGGCACACTGCTAAAGACTACAGACTGCATGTTGCATTGCTGATTTCAAAATGTTTTGTTTGTAAGATGTTACTATGGCTCTTGATGGTCTCTCCACTGAGCTGTTCAGTAATCATTTGTAATACTCATTCGCATCTGTCAAAAATATCCTTTTCAGCCTGTCTAATTTAAATGTTTCAGTCTTTTAAAATGTGATGTATGCTTTTTCAGCTTCTCTGCTGCAGATGTTATTTCCAAAGGTCATAAAATATCTCAAATACAATGTAATTTTAGCTCTTCCATATTATAGAATTGTGGAACATTTAGATTCTATAAAAAAAAGAAAAATCTCTTCTTAAAGGGTTCACATAATATTGTTTTACACTACACAAGATTTTGATAGACGGTTGAGGTATGAAGCAAAGTTATTTACTCTAAATCAGTATTTTTCTTAAAGGAAAAAAAAACACGAAATACAATTCCAAAAGAAATAAGAAACAATATAAGACTACTGTACTTACAGTATAAGCCACTTAATGAAAGATCTGCATTTTAGTATCTTTTATTGGATGTTTTTTCCCTTTCTGAAAAGCATTATGCAAATAATAAGTATGTGCAGTTGTATTATTCTACTGCTAATGTCAGTATTTCTCTTTTGCACATTGTTGTGTTTAATGGCCTAGATTTTCATTTTAAACATATTTAGGATATGATCTTTCCAACGTGCATACAATGACACATGTATCCAGTGTGTATTTAAGTTGTGGTTGTGTTTAGACTCCAGTCTGAGGTTGTGAAGATGTGACTCACTTTCTGTGAGTTGCATGGGTAAATGTTACATATTGTTGGCAGACGATTCTAACTGTTATTGATACAGTCTGGTCAGTGGTTCCCAAACATTGTAGAGATTTGTGATGCCTTTTCATGTGTACAGTAGATTTGTGTGTGTGTGTGTGTGTTGAACTTGCCTAATTCAGTAATGTAGGGAATATTTTCAGATGGGCACTATGTTACTTGCTCTCTCTTCTATGTCTATATCATGTCTATGATGATTAAGTTGTGTTGTGCTTCATACTATTTTGATAGGTCTGCTAGAGTATTGTTCTTCATGTACAGTGTCTTTGCCAGAAGAAGCTTCAGAGATAGCTAATGGGACTGTAGCGACAATAAATAACATGCCACCAGGGGGCTGTCAGTGCAGTCTCAAAAATAAATAAATCCATTATGTTTTAAAACAAACAAATGTAAGAGACAACAATTAGTATGATTATTACTAATTCCACAAATATGTACCTATGACATGCAAATGCTAAATGACTCCAGTTTCAAAGGCGGAACAGCCTACCCTGCATTATGAAAGAGCTACACCTTCAGGCTGAAAACACTTTAGTTGTTAATGCTTTGTGCCATCCTGCACAATTTTGCAATCCTGTACATACACACACACACACACACACACACACACTGTACCTTAGATCTATTGGCCAAGATTTTTAAAAACCAGTGTTATTGTATCGAACTCGTGGCATAGTAATGGGAGCTTTAGTAGCAAGTGATTTTCAAACGAAGTGTGTTATTTAAATCAATCCGTTAATGCTTTGAAATTGAGTCGATGCGGTCGTTAAAGAATGCATTTCTTGTTAAAAAGCTTAATTGTTGCAGGTCACTTACATCATTTCCTGTCTCAACAACTAGATAAGGGGAACTCGTTAATCAAAATGCATGTTAACGAGATGAAGAAAAATTAATGGAAGCATAATTCGCCACCAGCGAGCAGCAGCCACATGGAAATAAAAAAAATAATGGGAATACCTATGTTGTTTATAATTTGTAAACTTAATTTAAAATAGTGCATTTTGTAATGCAGAATGTGCATTTATTTAGAACATTTCACCAGTAAAATGCTGATTTACAATTAGCTGGCGTGTGGGTAAAAATCGGACACCACTGATTTAAAAAAAATAATAATTAAGCCCCATTAGTCACTTACCCTCATTTGGGGGGATATTTTGCCACAGCTTACTATATAATCTTTTATTGTGCAATCTTTGGTTTAAAAAGAAAATACCGTAAGCCAGCCTTGTAAATCAGTTAGAATTTATTCTTATGATGTCATCTACATTTGCATGTATTTTAGTATGTATGATTGTAGGCTATCAAAACGTGTGTTTCAAGTGCCATAGGTGTTTGTAGTTGTTAGTTATTATACATGTATACCCTGTATGCAACACTTCATTATATATTTATTAAGCTTTTAAAAAATTACACTAAAACTCCAAAGACACATTGCAAATCCGTAATCACCTAAGGAAACTTTATTGCAATATCTAATATGCCGTTTTCTATGCCAAGATTTCAGTTGTAAAATCTGCAGTAGCGGTCAGCTGTCATGTAGTGTACTTATGTAGAATTAAAATAGGCTACAGTTGCTTTGATAATTTCTTGGTAGTAACATTACACTGGGTGCAAATAACGCTGTATCATTTTAGCAATAGAACAAACGTTCCATAAGGTTACAAATTCTTAAAATAAGTGAATAAATCTCATTCATAACCACAAGTATAGAAAAGGCTAAAATATTTTCATAACTACAAATATTGAATTATTGAGGTAATCTATATGAAATTAACCCTGGTCCTGTACACTCTCTGTATTGTCGGCATCACAGACGTGTTCTGTTAAATGTCTGTTTCAAGGTGAGTTATACACTCTTTTGCCAATTAAAATCCTTTTTTTTCAAATGCAAATTAACTCCTGGTAAATGATGACAATTAACACAGATTTGCTTTTAAATTCCCACGCAAACAAAAGAAATAGTTGCAAGAAGCAGTGCTCATTAAGATATTAACATTATTTCATTAATCAACATAATTTCAAAAATCACATTAGGACAATTATATAGTAATGAAATAGGCACAACGGAAATGCCAAAATCAATGCTGCATACCAATTTCTTGATTCACATTGGAGTTATCATTTATGAACTTTTGAAAATCCTGCCCATTGGGTCTTGTAAAAACAAAACAAACATACAAATTCAAATGTGTTGTCATAGAAGGTTTTATTTAAATTCCTTTTTTTTTCTTTTTTTGCTTATATGTTATATGTTTGAAAGCTGAAAGTGTGAATTATAAGGAGGTTTAAAGGGAGAAAAAATATCCTTCCAAAGAGAAGAGCTGGATTTTTTTTCATCTAAATAGTCCATATATAATTCATGTGCCTGGTGCTGGACACCTATGGTGGAGCTTTTACTGGTATCAAAAATTATAATCCACACTAGCAAGATCCCGCAATGACAACCAAATATAGCTTGCTAATGTTACAGTATTTAAAAAGAGTCTTCTTGATTTGTCATAAACAGGGCAATATTTCTGGAGAAATTCTTACAAACGGTAATATGAATCAACCCTTCTTCTCCACAAACCCCACCTGTACACTCTAATTAGAGGATGCGTAATCATTTTAAATACAATGATTCTATACCATTGACAGAAAAAAAGGGTTTTGATCAGTAAACCTGGACAATCAAAATACAGACAGTAAAACGTAACAAGCATAAACAGTGAAATGGATATAAGAACATCAATTGTGATAAACAGTCAAAATGATAATTCTATAACAAATAAACTGAGTACATGATTTGCTGACAGATGCATATCAGTGCGTTTGTCAATGACAAACTGTGAACCAGACAGTAAATGAACATGCCAGTAATTTATTGACATGATTTACTTATAGCAAAGCTCTATAATGACTAGAATGTCTCGGTCATCTCAGTGTATGCTTACTAAGGCTTTGAAAGGAAGCCAGGAGAAATACATAACTGGAATAGACTGGATTTGTAAATGCATTTCCTTGACCTGCAAGTGAACTGTTTATATCGAGGATTAGGGAGAAATATGGACAAGAATCCTAAAAAGGCAACATTGATTTTTTTTTTCTCACTGTAAACCATACTACCAATTTTAAAGAAAATCACATGACCTTACATGATGTAGAATGTTCCAATTGGAACAAACTTGGCAAGAACATACAACAGAGGTATTTTTTCCTTTAAAGGAGTATTTGAAAGATAACATAATTGCCACACTAACAAAGCATTAACTTGCTGATAACCTACTTAAAGAAATGATACAAACGAGGCAAAGACAATTCAATTCAAATGATTTTCTTAAGTGCGCAGCTTGTATTATGTGAATGATTGCAATTAAATTGCATGTTAAATTCCTTCGCTGTTTAGTGCATAAAGACTTAGCAGATATAAAAAAGTAAAAAGACGTACCTTCCATGGTCAATGCTTTACAAATGCTTGAACTTGCTAAGTTTACATGAAACCTGTAAATGTGATATTGTGTGCCATCATTGCTCAAGTGCTATGGCAATGCAAGGAATACAGATGCCTGAGTGTCTGGTTTTATGTGAAAGTGAAGGACTTATGAATTCTTTCTCCCAGCATCAAAAAAGCAAATATAGGACAGAGCTAAATAGTTAAGTTGTCTTTGAATTATGCATTATCCTCTCCCAATCTTACATAGAACTCGCATATGGTACTTCTCTAATTAATCAGTCAAATATGGTGTGACAGCTCATACAGTGCTCACTGTTGCACAGAACTAGTTTATACTACTGTAGCATGAGCGTGGCTCCAACTCCATTGCAGTATCACTATAACGCAAAGCAAATATATATGCTCTCAAACAAGTTTCTGACATTGTGCTTGGTTTGATGCATTCTGTTCAGTTATAACTAATAATAATATAAATAAATCGTCTTAAACTTCTATATTAACTTTTGTTTGTACTTCTTTGTTTCACTTAAACATGACATTACATTGTGTCTGTCTAAAATATTGTTAAATAAATAAGTACAATATAAAGTGAAACACCTATTGGACTAAATTGCTTCAAGTTTTATTTACCACAATAAAGTCTATAAATGCCATTTTTTGGTGTTATAAAGGCAAGGCAAACTCTTCTGGGAGTAAACAGGTTTTAAAAATAATACACGTGCACAGTTCTCTACATATTGACATGTGCTGTCACACATTGAGTCTGCTGGAAGTTTAAAGCAAAGCAGTGGGAAGCAAATCAAACCAAAAGCACACATTGTATTATTCATTCCAGCTTTTCCATTGTTCTAAATTATTTACTATAAATGTGTGTCCATCAATTTGCATTAAATTGTAGTGTTTGGATTGTGTGAGCTCAGCTTTAAGAAGTGCCCAGCTCCATCTCACAGTCCCCTTTGTGTCTCCCATTGTTTTAAATTATATAGAGTATAATGGAGATGTTGGTTGTTCTTCCACGGACAGTGGTTGCCATGAATATTGCACGACTTCACATCTTTTAGGCTTTCTTATCAGGTTTTATCATCACACTGCAGTTAAAGTGTTAAATTTAATGAAAGAAAGCTTCAGTATTATTATACTGTATTTCACAACACATCCACTTTTTTTTTCCTGGTATTGTCTCTTCCACATTGCTGCAAGACAGTAAGCTGCAGCTTTTAGTACCAGGTATCTGCAAAAATTGCTTTGTAATATCTGCATATTCCAAATTGAAGAATGAAATGCATGTTATCTACCATATAGCTTACTGTTGTATACCTTAGGAACAATGCTTCAACAAAGTATAACTAAAATTTTCCTCATTGAATGATTTTTTTTTTCAATTTCAGTAATCTGTTTAGAAAATGGATTGCAAATATTTCACATATGGATCAACGATAATAACCCCAGTGCTGCGATCAGTTATTGAGATTTTTGTTCTGCTGGATGTCTACTCATTAACGCATGTAGGGGGGTTTGGCCTGATTTGTATTGCTGGCGCATTTTGTGTCTTCAGGCAGCTTCCGTGCAATTGTTACATGATTCCATTAAACAATCCTTTAAAATGTAACAAAACACTAATTCAATTATGTGTGTGTGTTTTTTTTTTATAAAATGTAGCCATTAGGCAATACAGAGGTAATCAATAAATACATCATCCATAATGCTTTAAAAAACAAGTGAAATGCATGAAGTGTGTTATAATATCCTCCAGGTATCCAGTCTGGTAGAGTGCAGTATTGCAGAAAATATTTGATGTTTTGTTTATGAAACAAAGTTAAGTGAATAAGTGTGATAGCTCAAGAACTGTAGTGCTTATTAGAAACGGAAAAAAAAATTCAATTGAGCACATACATCTTGTTTTCCATTAGCGTTCTTGTTAATGTATATTAGACAATACTTACTGTAGACACAGCCTTATGCACAGTCTCGTTCTACCACCCTAATGAAACATGCCTAATGTTGTGCTTCTCTTTCAGAGACTGTCTTTAAATTGCACAAGACGAGGGAAGTGCTCTCCACCTGACGTCAGCTCTGTGCAGACACAAGGCGATGTCGACTTCTTTGCAAACCAACTAGGAATTCCAACAATAGAGTTTGCATATCAGGAGACAAAAACAGGAGAGGTAATAATGTTCTTGGATCCGATGCATGCTTCTATGTGGAATAAACATAAAAACACAATTCTAGACTAGGAGTGTGCCGAGTAATGGCTATAAATTAGTGTCCAGTGTGAACACATATTACTTGACTACAATGCTTGTTACATACTCGTTTTTAAGAGCACTGCTGACCTCTAATGGTAAAAATACACATTAAGATATCAAAACAATGAACATCCCTGTCAAATAAGTGCACTGTGCACTGTCTTCACGTCCAATTTTTTACGTTTGTTTTGTTTTAGCCCTGCCAACTTCTAAGTACATCCTTCTAGACCTGTTTTTTTTTTTGTTTTTAGGTTTTATAATTTAATACACATTGATTAAAAATCCAGTGGACAGATGCTGGAGGTATGTCTACTCTGGAATATGAGTGTGTGACATGCTTAGCAAGCTCTCTTATAAAGAATGTAGTTTTACGCTGGCAAAACAAAATGCTGAAAATATACTTCATTCCTGTCTAAATGCCTGTCCCTGCATCCGTGCCATGTTCCCTGGAGCCTTCAGTTGTTGTTGCTATGCAACAAATGCAGAAGTATAAGTACGACCCCAGTTTTTGTTACTATACCTTACCATGGGCAATACAGGAATATTATATAACAAACATTTATTTAACAAGAAACACAAGTGGCAAGCCAAAATTTTGTGTTATCAGATTCCCATTAAACGTTTACTACCTGTGTGCTACAATTAAGTTCTAGGCAGTGCAATTAGACAATTATTTTCTACAGACTTGTATAGTACATTAGTAGTGGGACGTTTTTGTAAAAGAGAGGATATCTAGTTTTGGTAATCATCTCTAACCACAAGAAATGAGTGATAGTGGCTGGTGAAAACCTGATGTTGCTTTAGAAATGAATATGTGTTTAAATATATGGAACACCATTTGAAAGCTTCACACTTTCATCACTACAGTAAGTAACTTTACAGCAAGACTGCAATAACTAATTACATTGTCTTTACTGTATGCTGAAACATAAATTATTATCCCAGGCTTAACAGCAATATTGGGATAACTACTGAAGCAGAAATAGAAGTGTGTATATATATATATATATATATATATATATATATATATATATATATATATATATATATAGAGAGAGAGAGAGAGAGAGAGAGAGAGAGAGAGAGAGAGAGAGGTATATTGGATTAGATTACTGGTCAGCTTTTTTATTGAAGTTCTCTTACATGGACCTGCATACAGACTTGAAATTTTGAAAGTGTTAAGGGTCCCTGTTTTTCATTGTAATGAAATTATGAAGAAAAAAAAACTCACTCATTAACACCTACCAATAAAATAAGCATATTATATTTACTTTGGAGTATTTTAAAATAGTCTTGAAAAATAAGAAGGTAAATTGTTTTATTATTTATCTGGCAAAAAAAAAAAAAAAAAAAGTAGGTTTCTAATAGAAAAACAGCAGGGGTATTAATGAAAAGGAAAAAAATAAACCCAGATGTTCCCTGATGAAGAATGTAGTGTTTATGACAGGATTGTGGTCTAGTGCACACATCTTTTTCCATTCAGCAGCTGTTCCATATTCTTGTTTTCATAGACCTGCATCCAATATTCCATCTATAGGGTGCAGCACAAAAATTGTGTATCATTATGCTTTAATTTCTGAACAGAATTGAGTTTCAGAAACTAAAAATCACGATACTGTATCAGAAATACAAAACGTTACGGTTTATAGATTGCATGGACAGTATGTTTGGCATTTTCAAAAAAGCAAATTACAAAACTGTAATTATTTTGTTGTGGGAGTCTTTACCATATACAATGGGGTACCCAATATACGGACTACAGTCTGAATCTGGACCGCAAGTACATTTTGACCAGACAGCCAAGTCATATGCGAGGGTACAGTAGGTGTCGCTGTGATAGTATAGTAACTAGCAGATACTTGATGCGAGGTATGAATGAAACAAAAGATACAACAAGCCAACAGTATTAGCAGCTCAAATGAAGTGAAACTCGTTGGCTGCTGTGGCCTGTTTTGTAAGCGTCAACATATCCCTTGGGTAATAAAACAACCGTCATTAGTCATTATTTTGAACATACACAATTAAGATACAATTTTCATACCTTGTGGTACGAGTTCAAAAAATTGCACTTCACAAAAAACAAGAAAACATTGACAGTACCGGTGATATAAAGCCCATTTTTGTTAAGTAGTTTTGCCAAGCTGATAAAAAAATATTACTGGTAAAACAAACAATACAATGCTATTTTTAAAAACACATACTAGTCCACGCATATTTTTGTTACTTTGGTACTCCTGACTCAGGGAAAGCACACAATATGGTAGTACTGTACTAGTCGTGTGTACGAAACCTCACTTTGCAAGCAATGGTAGCGCAACGGACAGAACCCCAGCCACGACAGATATCGCATTTCTCCACAATCCACCAAAATGTGCAATGTGTGCAAAGCTTAGCAATGTATGCTGATTGCTGATTATATCGGCGATTAAAATTGTCAGATTCTGCGATCCAAGTCAGGCAGTTCAAATGTTTCCTGTCTTAAGTACCTGCAATTTGCATTATGTGTGCAGATATTCGTTCTCCAAGATGAAAATTATTAATATTAATATGAGTGTTCTGTTCTGACAGATGCAAATCTTTGTGTCTCTGTATTGCTCTTGCTGAGCTCACTTGTAACTCAAGGCCCTTCTATGGTTATGGCAGGGAAAGAACTCACGCAGTAATAAGTCACTAAAGAAGGCAGACTAGTAAAAATGAGACAGTTTTGAGTCCCCCCAAAAACTCCTTTAAATCTCTCAAACCACCAACATGTATAAAAACTATATTTGTGTAGCTCTGTGTTTGTTTGTCGGTATGGGGATGGGGGTGAAAATGTGCTCCGTTCCTTGACCTTTCTGCAGTGGCAGAAATGAGTGGGAAAACAAGCTTGTTAATTGAGGTGCAGGACATTTGTTTATTTAGTGGCAGACTTTTTAAATTTAATATTTTACTCACTATAGCTAAGCTTACACATTCCAAACAATCATCCTTCATTTACCCGTAAAAACTCTCTACTGCACAGTACTGCTGAGTGGCATGGAAGTCCAGAATGGAGCTATCAAGCTGAAAGACATCCAAAACCTTCTCCTGTTCATCATACAAATCTACTATACAGTTTTTAAATTATGCTAGAACCATACATGTTGTGCTAGTGTAAAAACAATAATGACCATTTACATTTCATTACTCTGCCTGCTCAATTATTCATCTCTCTCTCTGCTCATGGTGTTATGTACGTAATGCCAGTGTAGGGGCTAGAAACAAGTAGGTCCTTTGCTTTTAAAGGTGAATTAACATCACTTGGGGTTGATTATAATGCTTCAGTTTCAATTGGCTGGTTCTCTTTTATTCTTAAAGAAAGGCGTTGTACCATTTCAATTTGTTTACTCTTTTTATTTATTTTTTTATACTTGCCTTATTACAGAATTGTCACCTTGCTCATACTTGCTCAGAGGTAACATATGCTAGTGACTTTTAATAAGTATTGCAAATGTACATGCAGAACAATATTAAGTGATGATTAAGGACACATTAGGTATTAGACATGTGGAGGCAGTGTGGTCCAGTGGTTAAAGTCCAAGGCTTGTAACCAGAAGGTCACCGGTTCAAATACCGCCTCTGCTACGGACTGACTCACTGTGTGACCCTGAGCAAGTCATGTAACCTTCTTGTGCTCCATCCTGCAGATGAGATGTTAAATCAATGTCTTATTGTAAGTGAATCCATATAGTCACAGCCTACCCCTGCGCTTTGTGATGCTGGTCCACTATGAAAGGCGCTATATAAAGATATATATATACACACACCTCTTTATTTTTATATATACAGTACTGTGCAAAAGTTTTAGGCAGGTGTGAAACATACAGCGAAAGTCATCAAGAACTACCTTCAGTGTAAAGAAGAACAAGGAGTCCTGGAAGTGATGGTCTGGCCCCCACAGAGCCCTGATCTCAAAATCATCGAGTCTGCCTGGGAATACATGAAGAGAGAGAAGCAACTGAGGCTGCCTAAATCCACAGCAGAACTGTAGAAGATTTTTCTTCTGTTCACTCACTTTGCATTTTGTTAATTGATAAATATAAACTATTAACATGTCTATTTTTGAAAGCATTCTTACTTTACAGCATTGTTTCACACCTGCCTAAAACTTTTGCACAGTAATAATGGCCAATCCTGGTTCTGGAGACCCACAATCCTTCAGGTGTTCTGTGTCTCTTTAAATCATCAATGGCCAAAGACATAGGAAACATATTTGACCAATTAAGAAACAATTGGTTGAATTAAATAACTGAGAACAAAAACCAGAAGGCCCTGCAGGACCAGGATTGGCCACCCCTGTATAAAGTGTTAGTTTAACATGTTGAGGTCTGTAAGTGTTAACATGAAGTTGGTGTTACCTACTGCTTGTCCATGCATATGTTGTATTTACATTAGCGGATTGATACATTGGAACAACATATGCTCTTCTTAGCTGGTGTGAGTCCCACCATTAGTTACCGGTTGGGTCATCTATTTTTTTTTCTTATGCGATTCCATATGCTTAATTGCCAAATTGTATTGATCAGACTGAAATAAGCCTTTCATTTGAGATTGTAGTATGCATCCCCTCTGCACATGCACTGGTCTATAGCTTCTGCATAGTCACACTGGCCGATTCAACGTATGTATTTAGATTACATCAACAGAAAAAACAAAAAAAGGAAACATACAGTAATCCATTGAGCCACCTTCCTGTGAAGGTTGCTTGAAGATCAATCATCACATTTCTTTAAGCAATCAGGCATCTTCCATTGCTGTTCCTGTCACAGCATTTGACAGACTTCAATGCATGCAACATGTCAAGCTAAAGCACAGGTTGAATTGACACTCTCTGACAGATTTATTTTTTTCCCCCATTTTCTATATTAATTTTTCTCTGCTCTATTTTTGTTTTTGCATTTATTCAGTAAATACTACAATGCCTTTCTGTTTGTAGTTTATTAATTTAAATTATTAACCAAACACCGTTGTTATATAATAGTTATACAATAATTACAAATATTGCAATGCCTGTTTTTCTTATTACAGTTTTCAAATGTAATTTTCTGCACCTGTCTCTAGCTGCAAGACTGAAACCATATAAATACAAGGATAATATCAGTTATTTTGGTTCTTCACCTTTTTTTTTAACGTTCATTCAGAATATGCAAATATTTAAAACACTATACTGCTGGGGACATGTGTACATTATAACATTGTTTTCTACTAGTTATTACTGTTTGCTATAATTGAAAGAGCCAGTATCCTGTCTTTGCAGATAAAGGCCCCCTTTCACTGCTACTTTTGAAAACAAGTCAAATGTTATTTCAAGTAGCACTTTGAAAATACATGAAGGATTTGCGCAAGCAACCCTGCAGAAGGCTGAATCTCTCCAAAATAGGAAAACAAGAGAACGACATGTACAACACTATGAAGGTTAAACTACAAAACTTGGTCTTTAAGAGTAGATTTTTAGAGTAGCTATAGTTCAAAGGGAAATTAAATATAAAATTAACAGAAATTGGGACACAAGAGGCTATAGTGGCAAAATGTTGAGGTTGTCCTTATTAGGTGCTCAATTTAGTGCTGGTGACAGCACCATTTTTTCTCTCCTGTTGTGGCAGCTGTTTGCTGCCAGTGTGGTGCTGTATCAGTCATCGTCTCTGTAGTATGTACTGTTTTTGAGTGCTTTTTTTATTCTGTCGTCTCAGGTTTTCTTTTCTTATGTTTCGGTAGATTCTGCATTTTTTTCTGCTGTTATTGACAAAGAGATACATTATATAAGTTGTCAAAACCGAAAAAGGCCACTTGCAGCGGCCATTTAAATGTCATATACACAATGGGAAAATACATCAGTAAAATGAACAAAAATAAAATGAACAGTACATACATAAGCTACATTTTTTGCCTGCAAAAAAACATCAGTGACTATTAGATACTAGCCATATGCAGTACCATATAGCACAATGTGATTGTGTATGATTACTTTAAACCTACAAGTACTGAAATGTAAGTTATATTATACAAAGGGAGATAAGGCATTATATTCTTTCCCTTTTCCTATCTGTACAGTGATTTTAGTCAGCTAGCTTAATATATAAGATGAGGCAACATTTAGCCAAATAGATTGCTGTTCAACTAAAGTGACCGGAATCATACAGTGCAGAATAACAAATACTTTAACTCAATGTAAGCTTTGTGCTTTTAATATTAACAAGCTTTAGCGTGTGGCAAAATACTGTGTTTCAGAAGTCATCTGTAATGAACCAGTTTATAGTCAGATAACTCCTGTAACGGTTAACAAAACTGCATATCACAGTGACTTCAGTTTCACCGTGGAGGGTGCCATATTTCAACATTTGTGTAGCTGGCTGTGGCTACCACTGTACAATGATTCCCCATTATTCATGTAAAAGATATAGGAATTGATATTTTAAAACAGTGCATTTGTTAAACTGTACTGCATACAATGACTCTGTAATTAAGCAGTATTTGATTACACAGAACAAACTTTTCATTAATTAAAAAAATATTGACATTGGATTCAGCATTTTATTTGGCTATTCCTCAGACAAGCCTTTAAAAGCACTGGGATTAGCAATCCCAACACCTCAGGCCTATAGTCTGTAACACTACCTACTGATGCAGAGATAAAGAGGTGTACTAGTAGGGCACTTAGACCAGACAACATGGTTTAATTATGTGAAAAGGCTAGAGAGAGGCTGCATGAGAGGTAGTAGTGTCTCTGGAAACCCATGGCAGTTGCGACCAGACCAACTGGAAACAAGTAAATAAAGACAGCCTTTACCAAGGCCACTACCATTTGTTTAAATGAAAAGAAACAGAGAGAGAAAAGAGAACAAAAGAGAGATACATTTTTGCAACAAGGAGATGGGGTGTATTAGAGTATGCTGTTATTCATTTAGACTTAATAAAACACTTCCAAACTAATTTCACTTTTACAAGTACGGTGACCATGGAAATGAAAAATATTTGTCTCATTTGTAATTCAGTTTAGCACAATTGGGTCATTTTCTCACCAGGTTAAGATTGTGCCATGCACATTTCTTCAAGGTGATTAATGACAAGGGGACTAAACGGCTCAGTGGTTTGAAGTCATTACCATTCTCTATAAAGATTCAACTTAAAATCCTGCTTACCCTGAAAATAAATGTGTTTGCCAATGTCAGTTCAGTCCCCAGTTGACAAAACTATTGCATAGTTAAACTTATTTGGCTGCCCTTGTATCTGCACTTAGAGAGCGGTGTTTACTATAGCTGACAATAGAATTGTGTATATATTAAACTGTATTAATCCAGGTATTGAACTTGGTCATAAGAACATAAGAAAATTTACAAATGAGAGGAGGCCATTTGGCCCATCTTGCTTGTTTGGTTGTTTGTAGCTTATTGTTCCCAGAATCTCATCAAGCAACTTCTTGAAGAAATCCCAGAGTGTCAACTTCAGCAACATTACTGAGGAGTTGATTCCAAGCTCCCACAATTTGCTGGTAGAGATTATTTATTATGGGTTTATAGAGACGTGCCTACTGACATGCAAGAACCTTACGCAGTCACAGCCTGTCAGAAGCAGCAAACATACTACAAAAGGACAAACAGTAGAGAGTCAACAGCGTCAGAAAATAAGATCAAGTTGTAAAAAAAAAAAAAAACTAGGCTAGTCATTAAGGATGGCTTGTTTAAACAAAAAAAGCTATCAATATTTCTGAGGCCAGGAGATAAGTTGTTCCAGGCAATGAAGAACGATTTGCTTGTGCTCAGTGGACATGACAGTAAACCTGTAAAAATAAATAAATAATTTCTGAGTAAATGACAAAAGATACAATGCAGTGAATATATATATATATATATATATATATATATATATATATATATATATATATATATATATATATAAAAAATTAATTTCGAAACAAAATGTACAAAACAAGTAACTTTTGTTTTTTTCACCAAAACAAAAAAATCCAGCGTCTTAACCACTGTGCAAAACAACTGTTTACAGCGCATGCATTAGTGGTTAGAGATCTTCAACCTACAGAACAGAATCTGCAATGGCAGTGCATCAAACAACATTGCCCATTCATTACACATAGTACAAGCATATCAAAACTGCAATATTACTTTTTAAAAGTTCCATACTATGTATTACTTGACCTATGTTAGGGTTAAAATCTAAACACAATTAAGCTCATACACTAATCATGTTGGGACTTGCTGCCCAAATTAGACAAGTAGCTATCGAATAATGTAACAATTTAGAATGAGCCATCAACTCATTATGTTTTAGGACATCATCCTTTGCAGATAGTTGATAGTTAAATCAATTAATTAACACCAATGGGCTTGTGGTCCACACAAAAATGGGACTGAATGGAAAAAGATCTGAAGTAATTTATTTAGAGATTGGAAGTCTAATGTTCAATCGAAGTGCAATCAAAAGTAAGCCATTGTTTCAAAAGAGGCAAGTCAATGACTTTCAAATTATCCTGGTTTTATATTAAAAAACACAAAGAAGGAGAGGAGGAGGTGGGGAGAAACGATGATCATGGATACAAATGAGACATGTAGTTTTATGGAAAAAAACAATTCAATATTGATGGCTTTGCACAAGCTATTTTTTGTGTGTGCTAGAAACAAAATGTGTCATTAGGAACTCAACTGGCAGAAATGCAGCACTGTGCAAGAAACCACAGAGAACGTTAATGGATAGGCAGGAAAGAAAAACAAGCCCAGTATATGTGTAACAAAATTATCAGAGCCACAGAGCCCAGGGAGTGGGTATGACTGAAGGCAGATGGATAACATTTTGAACAGTATATGGTGTATTACTCGATGCAAGGTCTATCAATGCTGTAGCTTCGGCAGTCATTTATTTTTCTCCTACAAGTACTATGTACCCCATTCTTCACTGATACTGCAACGAGGGAAGGGGTGGTTCCATAAGTAATTTAAAATGATTACAACTCAGAATTTTCACTATACAATTAGCCACTAAATAAGCATTGAAGAAGCATTATGTAAAATAGTATGTAACATTAATTAATTCCCCGTCTGCAATGGATACATAATGCATTACATATACCTCTTTTTTTAGTTTCCAAGACTTTTTCAGTTTTAAATGCCTTTCCCTTTTAATATTATAGTATTTTCTTTAAACTTCTGCCAAATCTTTTTTTATGCTAATTTATGGGTATAATGCAAAGTTGCAAGCTCTTTTCACCAGCCAGGGTCCCATTAGTGTTCTGCTATTCAGAAACCGAGAGACCTATGGGGAACACACTTTGCATTCCGGCCTGATAAATTATACTCAATGAAAAGTCTGTATTTTGGCTGTGTCCCAAATGAATCCATGTTAGACGAAAGAGAAAGATGCAAATGTTTGCTTTTCAAGACAGTAACCGAGCCACTAGGAATTCTTACATGTAAATAGTAAAAACGAGGTTTGTAAGACAATTCCTTGTGCAGTGCTTTTACAGTATAACAGTGAGACAAGATGATAAAATGCATTACAAATCCTGGTAGTGCGGTCCTTTTTTTTAATATAATGTAAAGATGTTTATGTTGATGGAAAGGAACCAGACAATCTGATGTATCATATAAAAGGTGAAGTAACATTGCCAGTTTTTTGGAGCATCACATTTGCCCCATATCATATTTGGATTTTGTTAAAGACTGTCGCTGTATTTGTTGGTGCTTGTTCAAGCAGGAGAAGTTATTGTTTTTATACTTTATAGCAGGATGTATAAAAAGTGCTTAAAGCTATAAATTCCTGAAAAATGTAATATAGCAGTCACCCTATAATTAAGCCTACGCTAGATTATCAATCCAACAGGATTTAAAATGATTTACACTGTCTTAGACTGTTAATATACTGTAAATATGTATCTCTACAATTGCTATTTTAAATATTATATTGCTAAAACCATAGATGGTCACTACTCTGAACTAACTGAGGTTCAAACACAAATCAGCGTATTGTACAGTCCTGTTCATTGTGTATTTGCTCATACAGCCTTTACCTCCTTACCAAGTAGAATATAAATAAAAGTCCTAGCTACAACACTTTATCTCAATGTCGCTGGGCCCATGCTGGCCACTGTGGGGGATAGGTCAAAGATCAGCCTATCAGACTGATGGAACAGTTGCTTTGTTTTTGGAAGCATGAACTTGCTTGTGCCTTCGAACCCAGCTGGAACATCAACATCTGGACAAGAAGAGAATTTGAAGTGCCTTTAAAGCCAGTGGCATAGAAAATCTTTTACATAAACTCCTGGAGTAAGAAGTAATGTACACTTTTAAGAAATACAATAGATACATAAACACAGTGAAATAAAGGCTCAAGTAATTTAGTTTAGTAACCGAAAACATAGCAATGGTCAGTTAATTGTGGTTGCTGTTTCACACATTGTCCCAAAAACTGCAGTAAAGTGAGTGTCAATCTCAGGTGCTAATACCTCGGAAGTTAGTCTATGCTGTAGTGGTAGGATGAAATAGCCCCACCAATGATAAATTAAACTACCTGCAACTGAACCACATCCCCGCTGCCCCAGTGTGGGTCATATAAATAGCATCTGTAAACAGCTCCTTGCCTTCGTTAGTTCTGTTGTCTACGCTGTGTGTGACATGTGACAGACGGCTTCCCACTCAAGACAAGGTTACACAGCTGAAGGTTTATTACCAAGGAACGGGGTCTTAATGAATGCTGGGCTTTTCATACATGAAGCTGCTACCAGAAAACATTTGTTCCAAGGTTTCTTTGCTATACCTTTCAGGTACTTGAAAAAAAAAGCAACAATACTCTGTATTGATAAGTTCTAGCGTTTATCAATTATTCTTTCTTTTTTTTTTTTTTTTTTTTACATCGGTGGAACTAGTTGAATTTCATTGGGCACAATCAATCACAAACCACTTAGTGCAAGTCTGTGCAATAGGTCCAATGCATGAAAGTAATTAGCCAAGCCTCACAAAGCTATTCTAGTTAATCAACTGCAATGTTCTTTACATTCTCAACCCTCTGCTGTAAAAGTCGCAACAGTGGTACAAATAAAATCCAGTGTTCTTATGAAGATGAACAGTCTCTGGAGTGTAAATGCACATGGCACACTTCATCCAGTCTGGATTGCATACCCCCACATGATAATGAATGAGAACCATGAAAATGGTTAGAAATCCCCCCCAAAATGCAGGAGGGGTGGGGGGTGGGGGGTAACAGTCATGTGAATGAGCAGCACAACTGCAGCTAGTGCTCAACAGGGAACAGACTTGTCAGTATTGGTAGGTTCAGGAATACATCAACCTGTCTAGGAGCTCCTGTCACGTTCATAATGGGGAGGGTTCCTCTGTCAAATTAGTCCATGTTTGTGTTCTGTGATTGGGTTTGTTTTTTTTGTTTTTTTGGTTACTCTGGATTTAGCATGGAAGTGGACATGATTGTGTTGGGACTATGTCTGGCACATGGTTTAGTGAGTAGTCAGTGGAGTATAAACATATTAGGCACATCACTGGTCTCTTCTACGGGTGAGAAGTGTACATTACATATAAAGCAAGTTCCTCCTATAAAAATAGAATTAGAAAATATAAAATAAAAATCAACCAAACTACAATAAATATAATGATCTGTGCTTTGTACACATTGATTTGAAATATGCAGAAAGAAAAAGTTGCTTCACTCCGGTTTTACCCTAATGGTCAGGCCATGTGACCTTCCCCTTAGCCTTGATTTCTGCTGATGAAATCATGTATTCCTTTTTGGTTTCATGCAGATTCATTTGAATCAATGAAAGAGTCAATGATTGCAAGCAAGTTGCTGATTTCTTCCCAGCTGGGAAAACATCCTTTGATGAAATAGACTTATCATGTACTTGCTTATTCAGTAAGGGCAAATAATGAATGCAATACAATTATGTCTGTTCTCTTTTGAATATCAAATAATGTGCCCACATACCATCTACTACACCTCTGCTGCTTGACTAATCTGCTGAACTTGAATCTATTTGCAGCACCAAGGGAATACACCATAAAACATGCTTATATACTAATGGCATTACTTTTTCATCATGAAATGTACCTGTATGAATCTGCCTGTAGCAGGGTAGCGTCAGAAAGGAGACTCAGTTGGGAAAGCTGCAGTTAGGTGTGTAAGCACTATTTTAATACACAAACAGAAACTCAAAAACAGGAACACACAAACAAGACAATACTAAAAACACACTGACACACCGTTTGTAATAGGCTGTTACTATATTTTTAAAAATGTATTTGTAACAATTGGAGAAAAAAAAGCACCTTATTGTGTTAGCACTCTGTTTTAAACTTAATGTATGTGATGTGTATTGAAATAACTTTTAAAAAATATCTACAAGTGAAAATAAAAACATCATGTCTAATGCTCAACTGAAATGATGGGTCCTAAAGAGGGAACTCACTTATTTAAAGTCTATGGCTATGACAAAAATACAGAATTGTTTATTGTTTATACAAACTGCTTATCTGTGCTTGTACAGTACGTTAACACAGAAAGCACTTGCCCCAAAGATGTTGCAAAAAGTAGATATAGGAATATGTTGGGGTTTTTTTTGTGTTGCGTAATTGATCATGTTATCAAATTGACACATTGGACCTGATCAACTAAGTCTTGTTGCAGTTTAAAGCACATTTTTACAGCACTTTAAATATGTAACTCACTACCATCGTTATTTCTATTTCATGTCTTGCTTTTTATGAACGAAACTGGTGGAAATGTACACTGAAGTAAAAGCTCAGTGGCTGTCAGTATCGTGGCAGATCATGGAATGACAGAGTGAGGGTAATATTAGGGTTTTCTATGAAACGCTGCTGTTTTAAAAACATATTTCTTTTGTCAATTGACAATTAAATCCATATGTATTTCTTTACCATTGTGAAGTACTTATTTCACAAGGTTTGTATCTTCAGCACCCTGTCTGATTAAATTAGTGA
Organism: Polyodon spathula; assembly: GCF_017654505.1. Classification (NCBI taxonomy): domain Eukaryota; kingdom Metazoa; phylum Chordata; class Actinopteri; order Acipenseriformes; family Polyodontidae; genus Polyodon; species Polyodon spathula. The sequence goes on from NC_054544.1 coordinate 37,637,324, forward strand.
TAGCTGCCTGCAGCAACAGCTGCTCCAGCCTCACTCATAATATTTTTTGCTAACTGCTTCCACTCTCCGCTGTCTTCTGATCATTTGTTCTAATTAGAAATGAATATTCATAATGAAAGTGATAAATAAGAGACAGTTCCTCAGCTGTGGTGATGTGCAATTATGTTTCATCTTAACAGCGTGAGGGCTTCATATATGAGGTGCTCCACAGTTTTAGGTGTAGTTTTCTCACTTTAAGAGACATTGTTGTGGCATAGCAATGGTTTTCCCAGCGATCTTGGCTGTGGGTTTTTTAAATTTCATGTGCCAGTTTTCTTTCCCCTTACTCTTGAGGGGATCTACAAAACCAGACTATGCAACAGTTGACTTCTATACAAATATCTGTGCTTGAGCAATCTTGAATATTGTAACAAAGCTGCACTTCACTCGTTCGTTCATCGCTTTAAAAACTTAGACCCGACACAGGAATTGAAGGTTTAGCGCTCTTTTAATAGAATAAAAAACGGAGCACTAACTAAACAGTGGTTAACCTAACTAACATACCAGACAACTAAGCCATTTACCAGTAGACATAAACACAGTTTACACACTGTACTCACACTTATAATTGCTCAGAAACAGGGCACACACCTTCGACATAGGGCACACACAGCTTCCTTCTCCTCAGCAGTCCCGAGTGATTTGGCTGTGGGGTTTATATTCCCCACAGAACCAGACATAGGCAGCTGGCACCAATTTACAATTGGCAGAGCCAACTGCCAAAACAAATTAACAGTAGCACACACTTGCACGTGTGTTTGGCAGGAAGGATTTTAACCTTTTTTTGTTAAAAGATTCAAGCTAAGATTCAAGCTAATATTTACCCCAAGACAGGTTAAAGCTGGGCTTGCTAGCCACTTGGACTATGAGTGGTGTGAAAATTTGTTTGTATCTGCTATGTTTGTTTTTTTTATTTTTTATAATATATAGTTTAATTAGCATATTCAGTTTGGATTTTGTTAAGGAGTTATCTAACACTGAGTCTGTTTACTGCCTTATGCAGCTGGCAACAGGGAAGTTACTGAACTGCAGATGCACAGATACTTCATGTCACCTGTCTAAGGGCATGTTTCGAGGGGGTTCACTTCAGTAAAACAGTATACGCTAGGCAATATATAAGCTGTGAAATAATAGCATACAGTAAATGGATAAATGAAATACCACAATACAAAGGAATACAGGTAATGCAGTATACATGTAACAACAGTTATGCATCAGAGTAAATCCTGAACCCCCGTCAACATGGGCAATGTCACAATACTGCAGGGCATTACCACCCCACTTTGCTCCTCAGTGCTGTAATATCCCCAACCCAGAGAAAAGTGGAGACCTTTTTGGTTAAACAGCCACTTTTGTGACTCCGTTGGTCTGCCCCAAACCTCCTCTAAATTTCTTTCCTCTGCCTCGGGTAGTCACAGGGTCCTATCGCCCCTGGATAAAAGAACCATGTCAGCAATGGGGTCCCAAAGAAAGAGATGTTAAAATTTCATGCTGTAACCTTAATTAAACATACTCTGATAAAATTAAAAGCTGACGAATAGTAGCAAAGATAGTGGGGGCACAGATTACATACAGGAAAATACCCCCCTATTTGGTATTCTACTGTCAAGGTAAGCTTTGCTATTTAACAGAAAGTTACTGAGGTCAGCTACTGTCAGAGGGGGGAAGAAAATCTGAGGACAATCAACAAAAACCTTTAAACAATTTGGAGCCCTTTGAGTCTTTAAACCAAATCCAATAATCTTTTAAGGAAGAAAATCAATCACTGACCTTAAGAGCTTCTCTTTCTTCTTTATGACAGAAACAGAGCTTTCTCTCAGAGGCCCTTTTTCCTGTCGATTCATCAGAGACCTTGGATCCCTCCTTCAACGTGCATGAGACTGTTGCTAAGGTGAGAAGATACAACTGTCTGCCTTGCAGCCTGAATCTCAGATTAGATTAGTACTAGTACTGCATGAAACGATTAATGCCTCTATCAATGACCTGTTTTTATGTTGATTAAGTAGAAACACTTAATTTGGGACTAGCAATGAGGTTTCAGTTTATAGAGGGATGACATTTTTAAAAGCCTAAACTCCAATCAGTGCAATTCTTCTAAATTCAATACACATAGCCACTGTGAAATAGTAGCTTTTTTTTTTAAGCCTTAACGCAGAGTAAGTGGTTATTGCAACCTGTCAATGACCACCATTCGCAGTGAAGCATCCTGCACAAAAAACAAGGGTGTTTAACAAGACAAGTTACGAAGAGCATTACCTTACAGAGTAGAACACTTCTTAGCACTTTCAACTAGGCAAGAACCCCCTTTTTTGTTTATAAATTAGACACTTGTTTGATTTGAATGACATCAGGGTTTATTTTAAGGTTAGCATATTGGATTTAGTCATACAAATCAATGTTGTCGACTTAAAGTTCTATAAATAGCATGAAATATAGATTATCATAATTTCATTTTACTTGAATCCCCCCGTTCAAAAGAAAAAGAGGGTGCAAGAAAAATTAGTTTGCCTCTGAAGCCATTTAGAGGGCTCCTGTTTCTTTAGAATGTACTTATTTTTAACACAAAGGCTACCTGTAGAGAATTATGTTTATAGCCTTGACAAACTCTGTCAATAAAAAAAAAGGAGTACAACTAGATGTCTACACCCAGTATAAACAATCTGAGTCCATACAATGTAGCATGTTATTACAGCCTTAAATTCAAAATAATCTTGCATGTATATATTTTTTGTTATTTTTTTTTAATACTGCAGTGGCCACAAGTATAGATCTCTACCCATACACCTACAAATGAATAAAAAAATTGACGTAGACTACATGAAACAGAACATTAAAAGATGAGAATCAATGGGCAATTGTAGCCAACAAGCACCCTTTGTCTACAACTGACATAGTTTACCGAGTTATGTGCCAAATTATCAGAAACCGTGACCATTAACCAAATAAAAAAATGAAATGTTTCAAGTACTGTAGAATAATACAGTTATAAAACACATAACCAGTCAGCAATTTGATTCAGTTTTACCTGCAGTCAAAGTACATTTTAGATGCTTTCATGCTTATAAATAAATAAATAAATAAATACAAACATTACTTGATATGCTGTAATTGCTTCTGACTGATCTACATCATTTTCTGCTGTTGGCGTCTTTTTTTTCTCAATCTGTTTTTGATAAAATCAGAAAACAAGCGAGTTGTTCCACGCTCCTGTTTGTAAACACAGTAGACCTTTGGAAGGGGTGGATTTGATGACATCACACAATTCTATTGCTGTTCTGTAACAGCAGTAGAAATACAGGGTCTGTTGTAGCATACCTAATGTAGTCCACTTGATGTGTCTTGTAAGTGGATTAAGCAGGTTTAGTCCACTTGATTGGACTAAAGTTAGTACACCCACTAATCCCGATTGCAGAGTACCAGAAGTTAATCATCACAGGTAGATCCTCTGCTACATCAGACTAAACAAGATCCTGATTGTAGCGTAGCAAATCAGATCCGTGATGATCCTGTTCAAGTGGATTAACAAAGGCCCTGTCCACTCTACAAAATCTTGTTAGTCCAGTTCAAAGAGTCCACACTGAAATACCGTTTCATGTTTAGTCAAGCTAATGCGTACAAACACTATTAAAATAGTTTGATTACAGTTCCTAGCATTGCAATGAACCGTGGGACTTAATATGACATTATTCCACCATGCACTGGATTTTTTATGTTTACAACCCAGCAAATATGATGCCCGTGCCCACGGAAGACATGAACGTTATGGCTTTGTTTTTTAAACACAAGGTACATTTTATCATAATGTGTGCATTTCGTTTTGAACTCTGAGGTTCTGCTTGACTGAATTCAACTGATATCAATGTGTCTTGATTTTGACATCTGATCATGTCGCTCCATGATCCACCATTTTAGAACAAGCCTCATCAGGCAAACATCTTCAGGTGCCTGTTCTGAGCACTATATTTGTAATGTCCACACACCAAAACATTTCAGGAAGCATTTTGGAGATATTGGAGGATACACAAAAAATGTAGTTCAGTATTACAGCGTCCACTCTTCTGACAAACCGTACTGCCTGATGGGATTTAATTTAGAACCAGACTTGAGACTGTGACCTGCGGTGGTCTCGAGTCCAGTTCTGGAGTACAGTATTAAACACTGCATAGTCTAGATGCTAACTGTATTTAGCACTTTTAAGCCAGTTTAAAGGCAACTAATATGGTTTAAAGGCATAGTGTGGACAGAATAAAGTATTGCACAATAAGGTAATATACATATATATATATATATATATATATATATATATATATATATATATATATATATATATATATATATATGCTTTTATATATGCACTTTTGATACAATTTTCAGTTTTACGCATTAAGATGTTAGTTAATATGCTTCAACTGTAAATAACAAGTTGTCCATTATCATGTAATTAAACTGTTTTGTGCCTATGCAGCAATGTCAGCAACTTAAAACGATTGGCCAGTTTGAAATGTGAGCAAAAAGACACAAAACGATATCGCAAAAGTCTGTCGGAAGCCTTAATAGTAGTACAGCATTTCATGTTAGATTTTGAAATGTCACGTTTGATTTATGCCAGTTTTTTTGTATTATATGTAAAACTACAAAGCTGTATGTAATTTATTATACGAACATCAGATTATTCAGCAGGTTTCATTTGACTTTATGAAGCAAAATTAGTTAATTCCATAAGTTGATGCAAAACTTTTGGCCAGGTCTGTAGGTTAGTCCTTATTATCGGTCTAACTTATTCCACTCAGTTAAACCAATTACCGGATCATCTGTTTGGTGCGCTGCAATCAGGATTAAGTTTGTACAGATTTGCAGGATTTTCTAATCTGCATTTTAGATCACCTGATGTGGACTAAATCACTGGTACACAGCAATTGACACATAATGACTGATTTTATTTTGAAGCGTTGCTTGTATGCATAACAAGATTAACACTAGAAAATAAAGTTTGGTTATTGTTCCATGTGTTGATAGTTCGAGAACACCCTAAGATACATTTCTGTTGTGCTTAGAGCTGATTAAAGTGTGTAGTTTTTTTTTTTCATTTTGTAACCGAAAACATGAACATTTATTATGGCATCCTACAAAAACATGACATGCAATGTATCATTTTGTTCAGGAGAATGTCCTTAATGACGTTTTATGTTTAATTGTTTTTTTATTTTATTGCCATTGGCACAGAAGCATGTTTTTTCATAATTATTATTTTAACATACTTATAGCAGTATTTGTTTTTCAAATCTCACCACAACTTTTGTGAAAATCATTATTACAAGCATATTTTGTGGGTCTGTATCGATTGCATTCCACTGTGTCTTTGGGGTTAAAATATTTTCTTTGAGGTTGATTTCTGCTGCCATGTGTGGTCGTGACGTCACCAAAATAACTTCTAAATACTTGAATGCTGCAGACTAATAACATCATATACTAGTTTTGCCATCATAGTCATGTAAATATGAAAATTAGACACCCTGCTAAATCCATAATGCTAACCTTAATGAGCTAAATGTTGGCAAATCTCTCTACCACCAATTGCTGTTACCATAATGTTTTAATTACTGGTTCTTGTCTCAATTATCGTTATTTCATGACAGAGAAGGTGGGTGAGGGCACATGGTTGCAGCAACATGCTTCAGATCTTATATGTTTACTTTTTATCCTGCCTCAAACCTTTACTTTTAAAAGGTACAGGGAGACAGATTGTTTCAATGACAGGGCAGTATTTCCCTACTTGCACTGTTGCCTAAATTTCAGTGTTTACATGTCAGATGACTGCAAACACAACATGTACAGTAGATAAGGTTGGTGTAAAACATTCCGTGCAAGAAGGTGTACTGTATGTTTTCACATTAACAGTATCCATAAGGCAATCACAATAACCCTATATTTTACGCCAACTTGTATAGCAACATGGCAAAAAAAAGGAAATGGTCTCTTGCAAGGAGAATAAAAAAAGACAGCAGTAGGCCTATTGTGTATTTTCAGCACGTCAAAATCCTAAGGCTTCTGTCTGTCGGGAGAAGTGATTTTCCTGTGTGTTTTACTGGAGAAACTGACATACATCTCATGTGTATTCTTATTATTTGAATCTCAATTTGTTCATTGGATGCAGTTGTTTGTGCCTGAAGGGTCTGGACACTTCTGCTTTTGTGCTACTCAGCCTCACCCCTCCATACCGACCTTGAATGTGGTGGCTGTGTGTCCGTGCACTGAGGCTGCAGGATATGTAGTCTAGGGTCTTGCATGTCACTTTATTAAAAGCTAAGAGTCATTTTACCCATCTCTACCTGACACTGATTGCTTGGCTAAAGGCTTTCATCTGACAGCTCATTTTTCACACGACCTGCTCGTTGTTTTAAAAGGACAGGGTTACATGTTGGGAAGTAAATTTCACAGCTTTCATAAATGTACTTTTTTAGTGTTTGTTTTTCAAAAAGGAACAACATATTATGTTTACCTTACAGGCTTACTGTCAACTTTCCAATAGAACAAAAGTGTCAAAACAATGATGAACAAATGCAGTATGTTTAAAATGCTTGTATGTGACATGAATCAGTAGTCTACATGAAAGGAGGCATACTATAGAACTGTTTACAAATCCATATAGTAACTAAAACATATGAAGAAAAATACTAAACAATAAACAAACGCTGAAAACAACACACGTAGAGGCATACAGTTATAGGCCGATGATGTTCTTCACGTTTGGTACTACAGTATATTGAAAGTAATATTTGCAAGGAAAACATTGAACACATGCTTCTTAATGGAAAGGTTTAAGGGTTACTTCTGCTCAGGAAAAATTGCTGTTGCCATTTACTGTGATTGATTTCAGTGGCAATGAAGATGATTCGAGGTTCTGCTTACCAGCTGTGGGGAATGTTTGAAAAGAAACAAGAAAAAAAATACATTTCTGCATTTATCAGCTCTCTGGGGTATTTGATCACTGCTTCTTGTGTCTCTGTGAGATATTAACATGTATTGTCATCTGTAAGGTACAACAATAACAAAAGAGTGAGGGCTATGCATCTCTTGTGTGCCTACTAGTTTCCAAGGAAAATGATCATTGTTGGTAGAATACTTCTGTATACTCACATAGTGATCCAACAAAGCAACCATGAAGACCAAGGAGCTTTCGAAACAAGTAAGGTATAAAGTGTCAGAGAGGCACAGAGCAGGAGAAGGGTACAAGAAAATTTCGAAGGTGCTGATTATCCCTCTCAGCACAGTGAAGTCCATCTTTAAGAAGTGGAAGGTGCATCATACCACCCAGACACTACTCAGATCAGGTCGCCCTCCCAAACTGAGCAGTCGGGCAAGCAGGAAAGTGGTTCGGGATGTCACTCTGAAGCCAACAATGACCTTGAGAGATCTGCAAAGTTACAGTGGCTTGCGAAAGTATTGACCCCCCTTGGCATTTTTCCTATTTTGTTGCCTTACAACCTGGAATTAAAATTGATTTTTTGGGGGTTTGTATCATTTGATTTACACAACATGCCTACCACTTTGAAGATGCAAAATATTTTTTATTGTGAAACAAACAAGAAATAAGACAAAAAAAACAGAAAACTTGAGCGTGCATAACTATTCACCCCCCCAAAGTCAATACTTTGTAGAGCCACCTTTTGCAGCAATTACAGCTGCAAGTCTCTTGGGGTATGTATCTATAAGCTTGGCACATCTAGCCACTGGGATTTTTGCCCATTCTTCAAGGCAAAACTGCTCCAGCTCCTTCAAGTTGGATGGGCTCCGCTGGTGTATAGCAATCTTTAAGTCATACCACAGATTCTCAATTGGATTGAGGTCTGGGCTTTGACTAGGCCATTCCAAGACATTTAAATGTTTCCCCTTAAACCACTCGAGTGTTGCTTTAGCAGTATGCTTAGGGTCATTGTCCTGCTGGAAGGTGAACCTCCGTCCCAGTCTCAAATCTCTGGAAGACTGAAACAGGTTTCCCTCAAGAATTTCCTTGTATTTAGCACCATCCATCATTCCTTCAATTCTGACCAGTTTCCTAGTCCCTGCCGATGAAAAACATCCCCACAGCATGATGCTGCCACCACCATGTTTCACTGTGGGGATGGTGTTCTCGGGGTGATGAGAGGTGTTGGGTTTGCGCCAGACATAACGTTTTCCTTGATGGCCAAAAAGCTCAATTTTAGTCTCATCTGACCAGAGTACCTTCTTCCATATGTTTGGGGATTCTCCCACATGCCTTTTGGCGAACACCAAACGTGTTTGCTTATTTTTTTCTTTAAGCAATGGCTTTTTTCTGGCCACTCTTCTGTAAAGCCCAGCTCTGTGGAGTGTACGGCTTAAAGTGGTCCTATGGACAGATACTCCAATCTCCGCTGTGGAGCTTTGCAGCTCCTTCAGGGTTATCTTTTGTCTCTTTGTTGCCTCTTTGATTAATGCCATCCTTGCCTAGTCCGTGAGTTTTGGTGGGCAGCCCTCTCTTGCCAGGTTTGTTGTGGTGCCATTTTCTTTCCATTTTGTAATAATGGCTTTAATGGTGCTCCGTGGGATGTTCAAAGTTTCAGATTTTTTTTATAACTAAACCCTGATCTGTACTTCTCCACAACTTTGTCCCTGACCTGTTTGGAGAGCTCCTTGGTCTTCATGGTGCCGCTTGCTTGGTGGTGCCCCTTGCTTAGTGGTGTTGCAGACTCTGGGGCCTTTCAGAACAGGTGTATATATACTGAGATCATGTGACACTTAGATTGCACACAGGTGGACTTTATTTAACTAATTATGTGACTTCAGAAGGTAACTGGTTGCACCAGATCTTATTTAGAGGCTTAATAGCAAAGGGGGTGAATACATATGCACGCACCGCTTTTCTGTTATTTATTTTTTAGAATCTTTTGAAACAAGTTATTTTTTTTATTTCACTTCACCAATTTGGACTATTTTGTGTATGTCCATTACATGAAATCCAAATAAAAATCCATTTTAATTCCAGGTTGTAAGGCAACAAAATAGGAAAAATGCCAAGGGGGGGGTCAATATTTTCGCAAGTTACTGTATGTGTCTGAGATGGGAGTCAGCGTTCCCGCATCAACAATAAGCCGGTCCCTACACAAAGCTGGCCTACATGGACGGGTGGCAAGAAACAAGCAATTAAAATAACATCTTAAAGCAGGTATGGAATTTGTGAAGAAGCATGATACTGCAGACATGGAAAAAGTTTTTGTGGAGACAAAAATTGAACTTTTCGGTCTAAATTCCAAGAGTTACATCTGGCATAAGCCCAACACTGCACATCACCCAGTCAACACCATCCTAACTGTATGTTATAGGAATGCTTCTCTTCAGCAGGGACTGGGAAGCTTGTCAGGATAGAGGGGAAAATGGATGGGGCAAAGTACAGAGGAATCCTTGAGGAAAACTTGTTTGAGTCAGCCAAGACTCTGAAACTGGGGAGGAAATTCACATTTCAGCAGGACAATGACCCAACGCACAAAGCCAAAGCCACACTGTAGTGGTTGAACAAGAAGAGAATTAATGTTCTTGAGTGGCCAAGTCAAAGTCCTGACTTCAATCCAATCAAAAATTTATGGCGAGACTTGAAGATTGCAGTCCATCGACAATCCCCAACAAACTTATCAGAACTGGAGCAATTTTCTCTTGAAGAATGGGAAAAAATTTCACCATCCTAATGTGCAAAGCTTGTGAGATCTATCTAAAAAGTAATTGCTGCAAAAGGTGCTTCTACCAAGTATTGACTTAAGGGGCTTGTGAAATGGTGGTGGGCAATTCGCTGACACACACAGAAGTTTTTATTAGAAACACTGCACTGGTGCTCAGTTTTATTATTTTAGCCCACAGAGGGCGCTGTTGTCCGTGGCCTAAATACCGACAACAGTAATCAGGTCCACAGTCATACCAACACAGGTAAACAGTCAACTGCTGGTACACTCACAGGTGCTCAGAAATAATAATGAAAGACAAAAGGCGAAAGAAAAAGGAAAAATAAAACACAGTAATAAAACTATAAAATAAAGGTGCTGAACTCGACAGTGTTACCCCAACCGTCGATATCTGCATGGCCCGGGTCTCCATCCTACACTCACCTGTTCCCTCAAACTGCTATACTGTTCGGGTTTATACCCAAGTTTTTCCCCGCTACTAAAAATTCCTTTTCTTTTTTTAATTAGTTTATTGTTGTGCTCATTCTTCTCCGGCTGTGCTCGGTACGGCCACAGATCTTCTGCCAGCTGGCTCATTTCATCTTAGAGGGGCAGGCTGAGGGAACAACAGAGTATTATCTTATAGGGTCAACAATCCCTCAAGGCCCACCTCTCAGCCACTCAGAGAAAGGGAAAGCCAACACACCCTCTTCCCCACCTCTCTGTGTCACTGCCATGACTAACAGACGGCTCTACGAGGCTGCTGCCCCCTTTCTGCAGTACCACGCGTGTGCCAAACAGTCAGCACAGATCTTCTTTGAAAAGAAAATGTACAAAATGAAATTTACTGGTTGCATAAGTATTCAGTAAATTTCATTTTGTACATTTTCTTTGCAAGTTTTGCTGACATCTAACCTCCTCCCCATATAACAGTGTTCAGTTTAAACACTACAGCTTTGAATAGAAAAAAGTTTGTTTGAAAAACTGTGCACACATTATTTGTATGGGGTGAATACTTCTGCAAACCACTGTGTGTGTGTAATATATATATATGATATATATATATATATAATATATATATAGAACGTTTGGGTGACCCACACACAGATATATATTATCTATATATATATATTATATAGATATATATATACTATATATATATATATATATAATATATATATATCCTATCAAGATTCAGAGACAATTGAAGCACAAAAAAATGGGAGTGATCAAAAGTAAATTGAGCATTGTGCACCTTGTATTCTGTATCGCTACTGAAACAAATAGGATCCTACAAATAATACATGCATAACATTTTTTTGGCACACAAGAGAGCAAACAACATATGCACTGTGAATTATTATGAAGTGACAATTTAATGAAGTGATCACTTCTGTAATTAAATACTATGTGTTACACTTTTGTCTCATTCTAGCACCCACCAGTTAATGTTTAAAATAAAATATTAATTAAAGAAACCAACTGTGTGTGTGCTTTTGTACAGTCTGTTGATACAGTTTTAATATATGTGGGAAACATTATGGAAAATTGAAGAAAATGTAATATTTTATGTATATGTATTCAAGAAGGTTATCATGGTAAAACTATGGAATTTCCATAATTATCATCGGGGTTCACAAACTTTTTCTCAGCACTATATATATATGGTGGCTTGCAAAAGTATTCAGACCCCTGACCAATTCTCTCATATTACTGAATTACAAATGGTACATTGAAATTTCATTGATATTTTATTTTTAAACACTGAAACTCAGAATCAATTATTGTAAGGTGACATTGGTTTTATGTTGGGAAATATTTTTAAGAAAAATAATTAAGAACTGAAATGTCTTGCTTGCATAAATATTCAACCCCTGCGCTGTGGAAGCTCCCAGTTTGCACCGATGAAAGAAATTGCCCTAACGAGGACACAATTACCTTACCACTGGCCTCCACCTGTGAACCATTGAAGTTGCTGTCACATTTTCTGGATAAAAACCCCAATGTTGAAGGATCATTGGTAAGGCTGTGAATCTGAAGGAAAATTAAGACCAAAGTTGCATTCAGTGGAAGCTGCATCACACCACCCAGGCACTGCCAAGAAAAGGCCGTCCCTCAAAACTCAGCGCTCAAACAAGGAGATTTTTGAGAGAAGCCACAGAGAGGCCAACAATGACTTTGAAGGAGCTACAGAGTTCAGTGGCTGGGAGTGGAGTAATGGTGCACCAGTTAACCATATCAAGAGCTCTGCATAACACTGGCCTATATGGGAGGGTGGCAAGAAAGAAGCCGTTACTCAAAAAGTACCACCTGAAAGCACGTCTGGAGTTTGCCAGAAAGCATGAGAGTGACCCAGCTGCGATGTGGGAAAAGGTTTTGTGGTCAGATGAGACCAAGATAGAGCTTTCTGGCCAAAACTCAAAGCGCTATGTGTGGCGCAAACCTAACACTGCCCATGCCTCAAGACACACCATCCCTACAATAAAGTATGGTGGTGGCAGCATCATGCTGTGGGGATGTTTCTCATCAGCAGGGACTGGGCATCTTGTTACAGTGCTGTGGGGATGCTTCTCATCAGCAGGGATTGGGCATCTTGTTACAATTGAAGGAAGAATGGATGGAGCAAAATACAGGAAAATACTGCAAGAGAATCTGCTTCAGTCCGCTTTGGGAGGAAATTCACCTTTCAGCAGGACAATGATCCCAAGCACAAGGCCAAAGCAACATTGGAGTGGCTCAAGAACAAAAAGGTGAATGTCCTACAGTGGCCCAGTCAAAGTCCTGATCTCAATCCCATTGAGAATCTGTGGCACTATTTGAAAATTGCGGTCCACAAGCGTCGTCCAACCAACCTGAACAACCTGGAGCAAATCTGCCAAGAAGAATGGGCCAAAATCACTCCGACACTGTGTGCAAAGCTGGTACATACTTACCCCAAAAGACTTAAAGCTGTTATTGCAGCGAAAGGTGGCTCTACCAAATATTAATGTGTGGGGGTTGAATACTTATGCAAGCAAGATATTTCAGTTTTTTATTTTTCTTAAAAATATTTCCCAACATAAAACCAATGTCACCTTACAATAATTGATTTTGAGTTTCAGTGTTTTAAAATAAAATATCAAACAGAACGAAATTTCAATGTACCATTTGTAATTCATAATATGAGAGAATTGGTCAGGGGTCTGAATACTTTTGCAAGCCACTGTGTATGTTGGTTTCAGTGGTATATAATGTCTGAATAATGGCTCCAAAATTATTGCAAGTAAAGCTGCCATATTTAAGAGACTTAAAGCTGTTTTGTATGAAAGGTGACTCTACCAAATATAATGTGTGGTGGTAAAACACTTATGTGCAAGATATTTCAGGAGTCTATTATTTTTCTTAAAAACTATTTCCCAACCCAAACCAATGTCACCTTTACTACATGTAATCTGGGCTCCATTGTCAGTATAATAGAATTTCTCTTATAAAAAATCGAACAGAAAAAAATTCCAGCTGCTTAATTTGTACTGAACCTAATGTGCGACACAACATCGGGGTAATGACATACTTTTGTAAGCAAAGTCTATATGACTTCACAGTGCTATATTTTTATAAGTATAGGGATATATACACACACTATTTTGTCTAGTTTCTTGTCTATACATTTGTGTAATGTATATAATGATAATAAAAATATATAATGACATACAGTGCTCCCCCTTTATTACACAGTAGTAGGGAGCCATAGTTAAGAGACTATTACTATTTGTATTCCACCTTATAACAACTGCTAGTGTTAGTGTAATGGTATTATGGGGCAAATGGAAGCCATGACCATATTGCCTTGTAATCTGTTCCATAGTATAAAGGGCCATCTTATAAAGGGGGGGCACTGTATAAATTGGCTGCAAAATGACTCCTAGTAACACTACATTGTTTAGTGGTGTGTTTTTGTTCATTACGAAGTCTACCAACTGGCTTCAGGGCTAATTTTGAAGTAATCCCACAGCATCCAAACGAAAAGTCATTTACTACAAACATCAGGGCTCCATTGTCAAGCATAATAGAATTTCTTTATCAAAAAAAGAGAAAAAAAACCCAGCTTGCTTAATTCAACTGAACCTTATGGCGCACAAATGAATAATGACAAACAGTAAGCAAAGTAAAATATCCCTTCAAAGCACTTGACACTTCTTGAAAGTCCCAGGTGTATTTTTATGCTACTTGTTATTTTTTGTGGATGTTGGTTAGGAAACATCAAAAGAAGGATTATTATATGCACATTGTTAGTCAGTGTTGACGCAATAAAGGATTCATTAACCCGACCTCTTTCATAGTGAAACGATGGCCGTTCCCTGTCAGGCAGCAGTGCAGTGGTCCAAAGTTCATAGTCTTTTTATATTCTATGCTAATTGGCTTGTCCTTTTCTTGTAAAGTGTCAAGAAAGAATCCCTGATGTGAAATTGGTTTTCCACAAATGCCACAATCTTCATTTGAGCGCCAAACAAAGCGAGAAAGAAACAGTAATGCGAGTTTGCTCAGTTGCCATCCTTTTTTCTTGGCTTTTATTTGGATATTTAATGGAAAGAGTATAATTGAAAATAACTACAAAACATAATGTTGCATTTGTTTTTTTACACATAGTTTTATATTGATTAACCCTAGGATTGCTATTCCATTATTGTGAACTTACCACAAAAATGAAAAACTTCCAAAGATCGAGGATTTACTATGAACACACATTCATGCGCAGACACAAGGAATGGTTAATCAATAGTAGTATTTTTTTAAAAATACAAATAATAAACAGAAATCAGAAAAGTTAGAAAGTAAATATCTTAGTCTCTAAGCACAAAACACAATTCCAAAGCTCTCACTACATTCATGCTTGACTAGCAGGCAATTGAAATATGACACTGCCTGTCTCCTCATACACAAGCAGCAGCCAGCAGCAAGCAAGCTGTGGCATAGCTAGTCTCTCACTCACACACACACACACGCCCACATCCAGGCACAGAGTACATCTGAGATAATGCAGACAATTTTAGAATATATCACATTAAGCATATTAATGGTATATAGATTAAGTATATGGCTGTGGCAGGAAATAGCGATGTGGTGACGTCGGACCAAAAAGCAGAACAAAAACAGACAGGCAGGTAATGCAGTTCAAAAGCGCGGCGTGCGCCGTTTATTAAATAACGCAAATGAATACAATATTTAAACAAAACAAACACTTGCTCACAGAGCGAAACTAAATATTTAAACAAAAACTGTGCTTTATGGACGTGTACCGCAGTTTAAACGTTTATTAAATAACGCAACCGAACAAAATCATCCATGCTGCAAAAACAAAATAAGCACTTGCTCACAGAGCGAAACATAAAATATTAAACAAAATAAATCACAAACACAAAACAATAAGGTCCGGCTAGCACAAAAGCACTTCACGGTTAGCTTTAAGCTCCCATTCGTCTCCTCTGTACACTCCTCACCCGGAGTCCAGAAAGCTGCAGGTATTTATACAGGTGACCATCTCCCGATTAGCAACAAATTAATCTCTTCATTTCTTTTGGAGATGGCCACCTTCTGCATAAGTTTTTAATGTCATCCACGCTGCAAAAACAAAATATACACAAAAACAATAAAGAAGACACACATCGGTTCGCCGACATATATACACATACAGTAAATAATAAATAAACACAAAACACAGTATGGGGTAGAGGGGGAAACCCCATTCTAAAAATCCACCGTGCAAAAACAAAATATACAAAAAAACAATAAAGAAAACACACGGCGGTTCGCTGTCATCTATACACATACAGTAAATAATAAATAAACACAAAACACAGTACTGGGGTAGAGGGGGAAACATGCTCACCCTGTTACAAATCCCCCCCCCTTGTGCAAACACACATGGCCCCAACGGCCACCTCCCCCCTCAGTCTCAATGTCCCGGAACAGGGGTCTGGAATAATCCATGGGGGTGGCCATGGTGGGAGGTCGTCCACCCCCCATGTCTTCCTGGCTGGTAGCTTCCTCTTCCGGGGCTCCAGCCACTGTTTTTCCTGCAGCGAAAGTGCGGCTGGGGGATCTGGTCTCCTGACCTCCCTTCCCCTTCTTCATGGCCAGCAGCTCCCATTTATGGGGCTCCGACCACCGTACTTCCTGCCGCGAAAGTGAACTTCCTGCCCCCCCCCCCCCCCCTTCTTTGGCTGGCAGCCCCCTTTTCCTGAAAGCCAGGCAGCGACCCCTCCTGACTGCGGCTGGGGGATCCCCCCCCCCCCCCCTTCCCTGTAGCACTCGCCCGGGGCCGTTTCGTCGCCCGTGCTGCGGGTCCCCCCAGCCGCTCCGTTGGGGTATTTCGTGGGGTCCGCAAGGGTCCCGTTTCAAGGGTCCGGTACGGGCCCACGACGGCATGCGGTGTCAGCGACCCCAGGTGGTGCAAGCCAAACAGCGACCCCAGGTGAAGCAGAGCCGGCAGCGGCCCCAGGCGAAGCAGAGCCAGCAGCGACCCCAGGCAAAGCAGAGCCCTCAGCGACCCTAGGAGAAGCAGAGGAGAGACAGGCAACCCCAGGCGATGCGGGACCTTCGGCAACCTCAGGCGAAGCGGGACCCTCGGCAAACCTAGGGGATAAAAGAGAGACACAAGCAGCCCCAGGCGATGCTAAGCAACAGGCAGCCCCAGGCAATGAAAGAGCTGCAGGTATTTATGCAGGTGACCATCTCCCGATTAGCAACAAATTAATCACTTAATTAATTCGGGATATAGCCAACTTCTGCATGGATGGGGATGGGGATTTAATGTAGATGGGGCTTCCCATCCACGCTGCAAAAACAAAATATACAAAAAAACAATAAAGAAAACACACGGCGGTTCGCCGTCATATATGCACATACAGTAAATAATAAATAAACACAAAACACGGTACAGGGGCGGAGGGGAAACCCCATTCTAAAGTAAACACTGTACAGGGCTGCTCACCCTGTTATAATAGCAAGTTTACTTTTAAAGTTCTTCATACAACAATATGAGGTAGATTACTTATAGTTACTTCATCAAGTTCCATTAAAAGTTATTTTACACTCAAAGTGTGCAAACTAAATAATTAACAGTTCAATTCTATGTGAATGTGTTATTATTAATTAATTTAGTTCCATGAAAGGAAAATGCAACTGGAATTATACTCAACGGTTCCTTGAAGCTTAGACTTTTGGTCCATTGGTTCGGAAACTCAATCTGTTGAAGTGTCCAGTACAAAACTGTCATCTCCTCAACAAAGTCTTCAATCCCACGTTGGATCAAACTCGGCAACAAAACTTTCAATTCTCGATAGAATCAACAAACAGCTGCAGCAAAGTCTTCAGTCCTCGGTATAGGATACACAACAGTGATTGTCCGCTCTATCCTCTTTGTTGAATCTTTTAGCTACGCAGGTAGCAGGGCACAGTTTCTTTTGGATACTGTGGTTTTAGATGTACAGCACACCTAGACTGGTTTGTCTGATAAGTCTCTGTAAGTTTTACGGCAGTTCTGCAGTCAGGCCTCAGTCTCGTTGCTTGTGGTCGTTAACTCGCTTGCAGCTTGCTTCCTCGCCTTGGGTCTGTTTCCAGACAGTCTCATCTTGATTCCCTTTTTCAGGTCCCGCAGTTGCAGCACCTTGTTTAGCATTCAATGTGGCATGCAAAATGTTCAATTTCGCTTGAATAGTTATAGTCTTTCTCACTCTGCTGATAAGCTACTTTTTCACCTGTGTATCTTGCCTCTTTAAACTTCCAGTCCTTTAATGTTTTAATGTCCTTTTCCACTGGGACATTGCTAGTTTATGTCTTCCTTGCGTCAAAACGATTGTTGAATTATCTCTACATAATTCAACTGTCCGCTCAGTCTAATCCAGTTCAGGCGCCAGTCCTGTAATCAGTAGGTCACATAGTTCAGTGTGTCTGCAAGCCAGAAGCCCCCTTCTCAAAAGACACAGCAGTTTGCCTCGTTTCTCAAGACACACAGTTTCATTAATGAATCCAGTTACATTTCTAATACACGTTCATGTATTATCATATTCAGGGAATATGTCCTACAATCTTTATACTGCATCACTTTTTTTTGGATAGTGGATAGTGTTTCTTGAAACACTGTCTAATAAGCATTATATGTACACTTCTGATAATTTGTTTTACTGAGTGAATTGTAAACTGTTTAGGTGACAGTATTGTTTAATTGAAAGCAATAGCCCTTGTGTTTCTCATTGGATTATTCAGACTTTAATGTAAGAAGATGATTGCTTAAGTGAATCTTCATGTCAAAGGCTTTATGTTAGCATTAAATCTGTAGAAGGGAGGCAACTTCCTCCTAGTAGATTGTTTTATCATTGTGGATTGTGAACCTTAATGGAAGTAGAATGAATCTGATTACTTTATCTGTCCATAAGGAGCTCAGATCTGGACCTTGTTATATTTGGTATGATTGCGACTAGTTAGATTTCTGAACATTGAGATGCTGGTTAGCACTGGTTTTGAATGACCTGGAAATTTCCTGGGGTTGATTTTTCAAAACTAATCTGGATAACAGTTATCTGGATTTTGTAATCCTATATTTTGTGATCGAGATTACTTTTATTTGGATAGTTTTGATCAGATTTTCCAGAAAATGTCACTGTTGGATTTTACTTTTATCCAGATTACAAATATTGTCTCTTTGTGTAAAGGCCTGTAGCCATTCTCCATGCTGCTGTAAGCTTTGTGCTGCCCCTGTTGTGTGACCACTCACGGGCCAGGCTTATACTGTCTGTATGCAGTGCTCCACACCATTGCAAGCTGCACGCTGCATCGATTGTGTGACTACACATGGTTCAGACTAGACACTGGCCCAGCAACCTCAGTGCTTACTTCCCTAGTGCTTGGTGCCTTCAGTGCCCTTGGTACCTTCGGAGCCTCAGTGCCTCTGTGATCAGCGCCCTCAGTGCTCGATGTTTCAGTGCCTTGGTGCACCAGTGTTTCAACACCCTCTGTACTTTAGAGCCTCAGTGCCTTGGTTCTTTGGTGCCTTTGAGTTTTTCGTACTGACATTCGGCCTCTCGTTAGCCCCTGCACATTTTCAAAGTATGTGGATGCCATCCTAGCTCCCTTGCGGCAGCAAGGGATCAGGGTGTTGAACTACCTGGACGACTGGTTGATTTGCTCCCAGTCACAGGAGAGAGCAACGATCCACAGGCGATCATGAAAGAGCATCTGGTGAGACTGGATTTCACCCTGAACAATGTCAAAAGCCAATTAACACTAGTGCAAAGTATGGTTTACTTGGGTCTCCGGCTGGATTCCCTTACAATACAAGCCTACCTGTCAGACCAGAGTGGCCGCCATTCAGAACTGTCTGTTCTAACAGGGATCTACAGTGCAGTTAGTGTTGGGTCTGATGGCCGCAGCTTCATCAGCCATCCCACTAGGGTTGCTCCACATGCAACTAGCCCAAATGTGGCTCAGTGCCTTCCGGCTACATCCCAAATGCGACAGAACCCGTCAGATGACAAGAGGTGCCTCATTGAGTAATATCTGTACTGCGGCTAGCTGGGCTACTCCTTATACATTCACAAGGTTTTACCGACTTAATGTGGTAGATCCCTCTATGCCTTCATTAGGAACAAGGGTCCTTGAGGTTGCACGCTCACATCACCAACACTAGTTGGCGGTAGTGAGACGTCCCTCATATGCTGTCCGCTCACACTCCCTCGCTACTGCTTTGGTATACTTTCCCAAAAGTATTGGTTGGTGGTCGTCTTTGAATTGAAAGGGAATGACAGGTTATAGATGTAACCCTGGTTCCCTTAACCCTTTGCGGTCCTATGTCGGACCAGGTCCGACATTACGATTTTCCCTTTCCGGTCCAATGTCGGACCCTGTCATCGAATAGACATAAAGTACAGGTCTCTAGTCGTTTTTTCTCTGGAAAAAGCCGAGAGAACTATTCAATGGCCGAGTGAGACCGATAGGAGCCGAATGAAACCGAAAAAAAGGGCGTGTGAGCAATAGCCCTAGCAGCTGCACTATACAGAGACAAGCAGACATAATCAAAGGAGGTAGCTGCTTCAGCATCCAGCGCTCAAAGAATATCACAGACATTTACAGAGCTTTTAGAGATGTTATAGTAATAAAATAATGACTTGGATCGCATTATTGAGGAGTTTGGTGATAAAACGAGTGATCAGGAGAGGATTTATCAGTATGCACATCTATAAAGAGGTATGTGAAAAATAAAGCAAACATGGGGTGGGGCTTGGCTGGAGATGCAGTACTGATGTCGCTTAGCACTGCAATGCCCTTTAAAACTCAGAAAAGAAAATATTTTAACCAGCGCTTGTAAAATAAACAGACCATAAATTGGATCTGACGTGTCTGACAGGCGCTGAAAAAATGGACCGCAAAGGGTTAAAGGGAAGACCACCACCAAACCTTACAAGGTCACAAGTTCTCTGTGTAGTGACTATTTATTACCTCAGTGAGGCAGGACCGAGGAGGTCGCTCTACAGAGTATCCTATCGGCAGCTTTGATATAAAATGTTCAGTAAATGCCTGACCTGTGGCAGGCATATCCCAAAAGTACTGGTTAGTGGTCATCTTCTCTTTCAGGGAACCAGGGTTACATAGTTTTAGGCTAATACAAATAATAATAATAATAATAATAATAATAATAATAATAATAATAATAATAATAATATAGAGTACAACTTTATGCTATAGGGGGTATGAGATACACATGGCCAGTGGATGGAAGAACTTGAGCATCATTTAAAACAGGGTGATTGTCAGTTGGGCATTTCAATTGGGATTGTGAACTTTTGAGAAACCAGCAGCGTGAAGCCCCATTTTAAAGCTGTTGTTTTTAATATCCATTCCCTTCTGTCTCTAGTCTTTTCTACATTCTACAAGCAGGACTTCTTTCTATGGACTGTACAAGGTGTTTGAGTGGCAGCAAGTCTTGGAGTACACTGGTGTGGTATTGACCATTGTCATTGAAACTGTCTGGCCTATTGCGTTAATTGTGTGTCTTTCTGTTACCTCAGTTGTAGTAAACCACATACAAAGCAATTTCATTTGGGTGTCTCCTGAAAGACAGGTTGTGCAATTATGGGTGAAACCAGTCTTTCTTGCTGATTTGAACTGACTACAAGTGTACGTCAGGGGGGCTCTGTCAGTCTTACTCTCCATAATTGTCATTGATTAGTTTCTTTGTCAAGTCTGCCAAGCGTAACTCACCAAGATGTTCGCTAAGATTAGATTTTCTGAGGACATTACCAAATGTTTGATTTACAGTTTTGGTTCGTTTTTTTTCCTCCTGCGGTAAATCAGAATCATACATTTACATCACAATAATTGTCAGTTAAGTCCTGCAGATGTGAAGCAAGAACCACATTTGAAGAACAAATGACCGTGTTGTTTTACCAAGATGTGACGCAATAAATGAGATTGATACAGACAGCACATTATTGCCTTTACAGATACAATGATTAATCCTCAAACAATATTGTTACGTGTCATCATCCAATATATATGTAATTTATTGTTTATTTGTGCTGCTTTAAAGGAGCTGATAGCAAGCTGTTTCTCCTGCTATTTTAAGAGTCCTCTTGATTTTAAATTTTCAGCTGCCTGTGTAATGTGGTGGTTTATTACAATCTAATAAGTGACTCAATGAGTAGTCACTGGGTTATTATTACTGACACCACTGGATTCATTCTTTCATATTGTGACAGCCCCAGGACCTGTGCATCTATCACGTGGGTAATACAACTGACACCTCTGTAGATGAACACTGACACAACTGATTGACATACATTATAATGGAAGAGTGCAATTTGTCCAAAGATCATAGCCTGTCCAAATATCTATCTCACACTCGCCCCACTAGTCACAACAGCACGGCTCATCCATCACAACTCGTGATTAATCCTTGGTAGACTTTTGTGCCTTTTGTAAAATGTGAATTTTACAATTGTTTTGTCTGGACAAGAACTTGTGCTTTGGGGAAGCCAAGACAGACTGGTCAGACACTGCTTTCTATCTATCTACAGTGTCTATCTTTTGTTTCGTGTGCCTATGGTAGGTGATTAAAACTGAGGAGATAGTTCTTCAACAAACAGTAGTCCAAGCACATATGCACTTTAAGGTCTGCTAATGGGGGCCTTTTGTGCCTCTCAAAGGTAAAATTGAAAATTGCACAGTAGGATGTAGAAAAGGCCAAAGGTTATGTGTTTTCTAAATAGAAAACTACTGCAGATGGAGCTGTTGTTTACTAACATAAACACACTTGTTCTGATCAAGCCTGTATTACTGAATATATATGTATATGGCTGGCAACTAGAACAGACTATCGAGAAATGAACCACTCAGAATGAAATATTTTATATAGATATTTTTATTTATTTATTTATTGTTAATTCTCAGAAACATATACAACCTGAATTTCAAATATGAAATTAAAATAGTGGTTTGAAATACCGAAGCCCAGGCAATGTCTTGTTTAATCACAGTGCAGGGTGACAGTCACGCTCAGAAAGAAGTGCATGTATGATTGCTGCCTATTACTGTTCCTAGGTTCCAGCAGGTGTCCTGAATGCTTGTTTGTGAATAAAGACGACACAGCTGCAGTAGGCTGGCAGCATGGCTAGTTAAAAGCAACCTGGCAAGACTTGATTGGCTCATCCATCACAATTCAAGATGAAGCCTCTGCAGTTAGGGGACGTTTCTTGAATTCTGAAATCAAAGAAGGGGTAATCAAGCAGAGATGATAGGCACCCACCAGAGAAGTGTCATGTATTGTGTTTTTAGGAACTTATGTATGAGGCAAAGCAATTGAACTCCTATTTTTGAAGACATCATCAGCATTATTAATCTTACCTGGTTGCAGTCGATAGCTTTTGCAAAAAGAAAAACGGAATCCACCGACAGTAATACCAAATATGCAGATGCCAGTCACAGGCTGTTTGCAAAATTTGATTTCGATGCCCCTGTCATGTCTGTCCAAAAATTCAGGACATGTCATAAATTAGAATTTTTTTTTTTTTTTTTTTTAAATAAATACTTTGTATTGTCATTTTGTTTGGCAGCACTGGTAACCGAATTTCCATACGCACCCATAAGATTTCCATTCTTAACTACAGGACCAAAAAAATGAATAAATAAATAAATTATTATTAATATTGAACCCTGTTTAAAGCAAGGAATCAATCAGAGGTGAGTTTTTGTTTATTAATCAGTGAAAGTTTCATGCCGTATTGAACACTGTACACAAAATTGATCGTTTTATGGTGCACGAAGGGAAGGTCGATCAGTATTTTTTGCAATACCAAGCAAGCCCAAATTTCACACGGACTGCATCAGCAGCACTGTTATACTAAATAGTGTAGCACTCCATGAAAACAAACAGGTTCCCACAGGCAGTATTCGTCTAAACTGTTAATTGTGAGCACAGGTAAAAGACATAAAAATAAAAGGACTTGTGCGAGTATATATTTATATTAAACATTTTGCTTCATATAAAGCTACACACACACACACACACACACACACACACACACACACACACACACACACATATATATATATATATATATATATATATATATATATATATATATATATATATATATATATATATTTCTTTAAGCAGTGTTAACCACAGATATGTCAAACTGTATAACAGAGCAAGTGTACTAATAAATGTGTCTTTAAGAAAATAGTCTGTCTAGGCTGTCATTAGTTTAGACTTGACTGTCGAAAGCGTTCAACTACTAATTATCGACAGCATTTTGCTGTCGTTCACTCTTATGAATAGCAGGTTGACACTCAGGAAAACTTTATGCTAATGAGGTAATCGTTAACCTTTCTCTTAATTCGTTAAAAACATGCCTTCATAGACGAAAATCACTGGGGCTTAACGACGCATCTGAATTATCTCTTATGAATAGCAACTGCCATTAAATAGGCAGCTATGGACGAAATCCAATCATGTGCTCCTGTCTCCTCATTTCAACAGCCGTTAACCATTTATGAATAGACTGCTTAGAGACAGTTATTCTAATTGTGGTTATAATATTATGTAATATTAATGTTCACATTTAGTAAGGTTTTAAAAACAAAAACAGTCAGATCTCAGTGCTATGTGGAATACACTGAAACGATTGTAAAGGGATTGCATTCTGTATGTCAAAATAATCCCCTACAATAATGTATAGGTATTCAATAAATGCCTTGATAATATATACTGGTATCATGTACATGTATACACATATTTCCATCATTAGCAGAATACGACAATCAAACCATGTGCAAAACAAATTAAACAACTGAGAGAGAGGATTTATGTAGAAGATGGCTGCACTGTTGTACTACAAAGAAGAACATCTACAGTGTGTGTGCACAGATTTCTATTGTCTCTGCATATTAGATGCCCTGTTGCTTGATGTCTTTTCCGTCAGTGACAGGTCAGTTGAGATTAAATCCCACAACTGTACTGAATTTACCACTGAACTCAGGGGTAGTCAGGGGAGGTCACAGTTGTCAGGAAGGGGCACAGAAGGATACAAATGACACATGTCTTTGTGCTGTTTACTGCCAGCCATTATTAACTATGTAGTGTGGTCTAAGTTTTGTGTTATATTGCAGTTTCTAGTATGAATTAGTATGGATTAAAGGGACATA
The DNA here is from genome assembly GCF_017654505.1 of Polyodon spathula. NCBI lineage: Eukaryota > Metazoa > Chordata > Actinopteri > Acipenseriformes > Polyodontidae > Polyodon > Polyodon spathula. The sequence goes on from NC_054544.1 coordinate 37,661,713, forward strand.
AACTGTATCCACCTTCAGGCTGTGGTATTTGATCCAAATATTTTAAAATACTCTTTTCATTCATTTATTTGTTTTTTTTTATTACTTTTTATATTACATTTTGCAGCTAAATTCTGTCTTAGATAAATAGAAATACTGTCAGTTACAATAACATGTACAACATGTTTAACACCAGATGACTTATATAACATGCTTCTCTGTCTAGTAGTCAGTACATGTTTGTATATGTGAATATACAGTGGCTCTCAAAAGTATTCACCCCCCCCCCCCCCCCACCTTGGACCTTTCCACATTTTATTGTGTTACAACATGGAATCATAATGGATTTAATTAGGAGCTTTTGTCACTGATCAACACAAAAAAGTCCATAATTTCAAAGTGAAAAATAAAATCTACAAATTGTTCTAAATTAATTACAGATACAAAACAGAATACAATTGATTGCATAAGTATTCAGCCCCTTGAGACAATATTTGATAGAGGCACCTTTGGCAGCAATTACAGCCATGAGTCTATTTGGATAAGTCTCTACCAGCTTTGCACATCTGGACACTGCAATTTTTGTACATTCTTCTTTGCAAAATTGCTCAAGCTCCGTCAAGTTGGATGGGGATCTTTGGTGAACAGCAATTTTCAACTCTTTCCACATATTCTCAATTGGATTGAGGTCCAGGCTTTGACTGGGCCACTCCAGGACATTGATCTTTTGGTTTTTAAGCCACTCCAATGTGGCTTTGGCTGTATGTTTGGGGTCATTGTCCTGCTGGAAGATGAATCTTCTCCCAAGTCCCAGGTCTCTTGCAGACTTCAGCAGGTTTTCCTCCAGGATTTCTTTGTACTTTGCTGCATCCATTTTGCCCTCTATCTTCACGAGCTTTCCAGGATGCAGAAAAGCAATCCCATAGCATGATGCTGCTGCCACTATGCTTCACGGTAGGGATGGTGTTCTCAGGATGATGTGCGGTGTTAGGCTTGCGCCAAACATAGCGCTTACCGTTGAGGCCATAGAATCTTTTTCCACGGTCGGTCTCAAAGTCACAATAAAACGTGGAAAAGTCCAAGGGGGTTGAATACTTTTGAGAGCCACTGTAGTTTGTTTGCTCCTTTCTAACTGAGAATCAATCAAGAAACTGCTAGACAATGTGAATTGAAGAAGATGGGTGTCTTCACCACAATATAAAATGTAGAAAAATAACTCTTCTATTACAGCACTGCTAAGAAGGCATATTCTTTAGTTTGTTTGTTTGTTTTACAGTACATAACAGTAGATTATTTAGCTTTAGTTTATGTGGAATACTTTTGTACAAAACTTTTTTTTTTTTTTTCTGAACACTAAACGTTGATAAATGATAGAATAGAATAACTCTCCCAACAATATAGAAATGCTCAGATTTTTAGAAGATACTTCAATTCCCTCACAATCAGTGGAGACTATAAATGCTATCTATCATTGCTAAATTAATTATCGGATGCAAGTGTCAGGCATCTGAGAATGTATTTTGTTCTCTCTCGCTCTCTGTGGACTTATAAATGAGTAGTGCTGTTTCAATTGTGTGTGTAAAATGATAGATGTAGGCTCCTTACATTGCCCAAACATCACAACCCAATGCTCATGAGAAAATATTATTTTTATTCACGGGGGGAAAAAAAGCCTTCCCTTGGTATATTTGACCATCTGGCTGTAGTAGTTTTACAACAATATCTGGTATCACAAAAATGCATCAATGTAGGAATCATCTTCGTTCATCAGTAGCTATCTACCAGTAGTTCCCAAACTGGGGGCATGGGACCCCTGCCTTGACGTCAGCTTTATCGTGCATTGCTAATCGTGTGACTGCCAAGAATGTTTGGGAACCCCATGAGTAAGAGCACCCTTTGTTTTTATGTGTGAAATTAGGTGGCTGATATGGTTTTATATGTGTATGTATATGTATTCAATAAACACCTTGATAATATACACAGGTAACATGTACATTAAAATATATACATATTTCTTTTGAGACCAATAACTCGGTTTCAATACAACCTGGTGTGTGTGTGTATATATATATATATATATAAATATATATATATATATATATATATATATATATATATATATATACAGTTTCCCCACTGTTTGCGTATTATAATTGCAGCTGGCCAGGTGATTTTGAACCAGGGGAACAGATGCACAGAGCTTCAGTTGCTAACAGAGGAAGAGGAGAAGCTGTGAATCACAGCAGGATAGCAATAAATCTAACCACAGCTATAATTAGGGAATGTGTTTTAGTAAGTAAACAAAGCTATTTCCAATGCTTCTGTTTAGGGAGTGATGAAGCGTAAATCTGCTATTAAAAAGAATATAGCATTTTCTTCATTTCATTTCACTCCTGGTTGAAACTCCCAGGAAGTCATATTTACAGGTGTAAATGGCAAACAGCTGTCACAATGGGCAGCCAGGACGGCATTGATTCATTATGACCAGTCTGCAAGGTATTAAAGGATTAGGATATGTGACTACTCCTCAATGTATGGTCGCATATGTGCAACAAAGAGTCATGGCTATGGAAGAGGGTAAAAGGTATTACAAGACTGACCCCTGTGGTGTAAATAAGGTAATACATGCGAATAGAGATTTGCTAATCCTGTAACAGCTCTCACACAAGAGCCTGTTCCTTTTTGTACAGTGGTTAAACATAAAGCTTACAAATAATTTGGTAAAAATGTATTGCCACCCATGGCCCGTAACTAGCTCAGTTGTTTTTATGCATCACCAATGCTGATGCTCATGTAAAAATTCTGGTAAAGTACAGATGACGCCTTCATTTTCTATGTTGATCGGTCGTGTAAGATACATTTGCAGGTTGAATAGTAAATACCAAGCAGTCATATAAATACTGCAGCTATAGCCTGAAACCTTGGTAGAGTTTCAGCTCTGGTTATGACGCTGTTGCCTTCTGTCCCTAGGACTCATGTATTCCTATGTGAAACATGCACATCATGGTAAAGGTGCATTTGATTTTTTGATGGTAATTTGTTATTAGTAAAAGAAAATTCCTTGCAGATGCTGTACTTCCAGTCAACAATTAAATGGCAAATATTTGGAAGGTTTCTTTTTGTTATATATATATATATATATATATATATATATATATATATATATATATATATATATATATATATATATATATATATACACACACACACACACACACACACACACACATATATATAAATAAAAGCTCAATAAGATAAAAAAAACATTTTGAATTGTTTTCGCTACATAAACTTAAACTTACAGAAACTTACAGAAAGAAATCATGTCGACTAACTTCCTTTGCGCAGCATGCTAAAGGCATTCTCCAATATTTTGCATCACAAAAACCTATGCAAAAATACCATTAAGAATAAGATTTATTGGAATTATCTTATTAGCACTATGTACTTTAAGTTTTTGTGTTGCTAACAGCAAATTAGCCAGTCTGTGCCAAGCCTGTGCATTGTGTTGCTGATAAACCACTCCTGCGCAAGAGCAGGCGCAACTGAATTATACATTAAATAATAAAATGTATATCATTTGCAGCATGAATTAATACAGCTTCACCCTACAGCCATCCTGCCACAAAGGTGCATGCATCGACTCTCATAGAATATTAAGTGCAAACATGCAGGCTGTATCTGAAAGCAGAGATGGCAACAGTCAACAACATATTTATTCCTATCATGAACATCAGCAACATCAGCAGCAATCTGTCAGTTTCCGTCTGGAGGTCCAGCTTCACGCTTTAAATAGAATTGCTAATCGAGAAGATCAGAAATTACTTCACCACAAAAAAAACCTAGATTAAATGCTTATGCAAATAAGGACGGATTCCCGGATGCATGTACAAGCACGTGCGGCACATGTTAAAAGAAAAAAAGTCGCAAGCATACAGAAAAGAAAATAATCAGTTAAACACGATGTGGCATTAATGACTGGATGATTTCTTTGTTGAGAAGGAGCTGTCTATCATGAATTAGTATGCACTGCTTCATCACAAAGTTAAGCCTCTCCTAGAGAGCCCTCTGCTGTCAATAAATACAAGATGCTTTCGCACTGGTGCTCCTTCAGAGCCTTAATATACACAAATATATTCACTGCAACCCCACGTCCCAGAAAGAAGGCACCGAAGATCTAAAACCTAGAACGCAATGACAGGTGGTGGGGCAGGCACTGAAGGGATATTATTAACAAGCAGTTTTAGGTTTAGATCAGAGGAAACTCAAAGCTGCACTGGTACATTAAAATATAATTATTTGGTGTCTGTTTATACTTGATTAGATTTACCTTCTGCATAGTCATTGCTTATTTACCATCACCCCCAAAAGAATCCTTAGCTGCACTTTACTTCAAATTGGCTTTACCTGCAGCTGAAGGATGTTATTTTTGTTTCAAGCACTATAGTAGCTCAGGGAGCAGGAAATACCTCAAGGTACAATAGCAACCTTATTAAATATGACAGAAAAAGTTTGAAAACCATATGGTACCCTAAACTTTATAGAGCTAAGGAGTCCTGATGTTAAAATGATACATTTGTCATACAGTAAGAGCAGCTGCTGTAAATGCTAGGTTCCTGCTTCCCAGTGTCATGTACTAAAAAAAAAAAATAATCCTCTCAATAAACACATGGAGATTTAAACACGTCTGAAGCTATGGTTGCATTATTGCCCAGAAAAATGTGCAGCTCTGATGCTTACCATCTGTAAGCATGGCAGATGTCATATCCTGTTGTGCAATACCTTTTGCTCTGATCACAGTTTAGTTTGCGTTAGCTACCAGTTTACAAACCTTCTAAAATTAACACTGACCTGAAATGTTAGGGTTTAATGAAGCTGTTCATAACATGTTATTTTTTTTTTGAAGGGACATTCATTGTAATAGCAAATTGTGTATTTGTGTAGATCTTTATGGGATTATAATTTTTGGCTTGCACATAAAGCACTGGTTTAGAAAGAAAAATGTCATCCTAGCTATAACTGAATTAGAGTGCTGACCAAGGTTTTAAAATTAATCAATTTCCATTCCTCTTATTAGCACTAGCAATATTATCACTGCATCCTGAAGGCCCATGCATTCATTGACACACATAGGCTTTCAGGGACTGATGAACTGATGTTATCATTAAAGAATTGTGCATGTATGTGTTATCATTATACAATTGTGCACTTATGTGTTTTCTAAGTCATTAAGAGACAGTGATAAGAAAACACAAAGGTGTTTATAACACATTTGCATTCCTTAAAGAGGGGTTCTGAAAAATAGTGTTACACGTCCCCATGTGTTGCTACAACTGTTTAAATAACATACCTGGAATTTCTCTTTTCGTTATTAACATCCTGACGACTTTTTACACTTATAACTTAAAGCGCTTTTCAAAATGGTCACTCTAGTGCTGGGTTTGAGATTTGTCCTCTAAATCACTGCAGGAAGAGCAATTCAAATAAATAAATGACAGCAGATGCTCTGGCTTTTCTGCTCCATACCACATCATGGATCTTTATTGCTGTGTTACCTGTTTGACAACGTGAGCAATAATCCTTACACTATCAGTGCACTAGAGCAGCCGTTTTGAAAAGAGCATTTTAAAGTTATAAGTGTACAAAGTTGTCAGGATGTTAGCAATGAAAAGAAAAATGACAAGTTCTTTATTTAAACAGTTGTAGCAGCACGTTTGGACGTGTAACACTATATTTTTTGGAACCCCACTACTTACTCTTTAATCTTGTTATTTACATTGTTTACTTGAGCTCAGTAGCTTAATTCAGTCTTTTTGTTCAGTACTTTCAGTTTTTTATGTAGAAAATATAAATATACATATTTGTTTAGTCCATTCTCCCTGAGCAACATTTCATTTGTCAGCTTGTTGGTTTGAAACAAAGTAATAGAAGGTACAAATTGCAAATTCAGCCCAGTTTCCAGACTCTTACCATTAATCTTGTATTCCCAAGGAAAACGCCTTTTATCTAACTTTGCTGAAGTATTTTGTTTTGTAAACTATTAAAGCAGGAGTCCGAAATGGGTTTTTAGAAAAGGAAAAAGTCATTCCAGCTTTTTTTTTTTCTTTCACATGTATATTTTGCGCTGTTCCCAGTGGAGAGACTATCCAAAAATAAGCTATAAATAAGAAATCAGTGGCCTTTTCTGTCTTGCAGCATTACACAGGCTTGATGTATTTTTCTGCAGGATTATTAGTCACTCCGCTCAGATCAATGCTCTAATCTTTTACCTCCACGATTGATTTTTCTGGTCCTTAACTTACATTATACATGATTTAATAAATACTAGGAATGTGCTGTTAAAAAATATAGCTGTGTAATGTAAAAATGCCACTGATGGGTGATGGATGTTATATGCACTTTGTTTACACTTCACACCCTGAGGGTTCTAGCAGAGATCGGAACTAATTGAATGTAACATAAAGAAGAAATACTTTGACAAAAATGCTTGTATTTCATTTGTGAAAGTGTCAAAAATATAACCCTATTTATCCCCCAATGAGGTAATCTCACCGTTTCTAAACCTTTAGAAACAGCTGTATATTTTTCTCTCGTCTGTTTATTTCAGCTAACAGGTGAAGCTCTTCTGCTGATGGTCAATGAGCCAGTTCTGCCCTTCAGTGCCCTAGATGTGGTCCTGGATGTTCAAAACAAACTCAGAGGTAATTCAATGTTTTTTTTTGTTTGTTTGTTTGTTTTGTTTCTTACTGTTTTCCCCATATTTAGAGTATATGAGAGTCAAGATGGAACATAATGGATCCCAAACATGCAAGCATTTGATGCCATTTTAGTTTTTTACAACATGCTGTGAAAGGAACATCAACTGTCTTGCAATATTTATTTGTGAGCCTGCATATTGTAGAACCTGGGGACAGCTTAATGTCTAGACTTTTCACCTCTGAGAGGTCGATTCCCAGGGAAGCACAGTGAGAATCAAACAAAATATATTCCTATCTACCTTGTTTGATGAGCAAATGTATTTCACCATTTATCCAGAAGCCTGAGCTCACTGATGCCCCAGTAATTAAGGGTGGGCAAATCTTTTTAGGCTGGTTCTGAAGTTCTATCAGAAGAGACAATTTGCTCTAAATGTACTGTATTAATGTTGAATTCAGTGAAAGGTGGGGAATTTTGCAGCACTCGAGAGCAAATTCTTTTATTCAGCACCAGAGCATGTGTACAGAGGAGCAGGTGCATACAGGGAGTGCTATTTCCCAGAGGTATCCATGTTAATTCTATGGGGGCTTTTCCTGACCCAAGATTTCCACTGGCATTTTGTCTTTGGGTCAAGGCTTTTACTCCAAGGTGTAAATCATTTGTTGGGAAAGAGAAATTCAGGTTATCCAGAACCCCTTTTTTAATTCAAGGACACAAAAGTGTGCCAAACTTTGTTACAAAAGCAGACTCCACGTATTTCTATGGATTTTTATACCAATTTGCTTTTGGCTTATCTTATATTGACTGGTGCTGTGACTTTCAATCTACCTCAATGGGCATAACTTTTTATAGTGCCCCTTTAAAAATGCCTCATTGCTTGGTGTAATTTGGCACAATTTGACAGGGGCCATCTAGATACTGAATTTATTGCCCTAGTTCAGGATGGCAGTGGTTTACTCCCACCTCTTCTCACCACCCACAGCTAACCTGCTGGTGGATGATTTAATAGAAGATCATTTGTTTGGGTGGATTTATTTAGAAGCTCTGAAGGTTCTAAGTTTTAAGACAAGTGACCTTGCTGTTCGTATTTGGAAATTCAAACAGGAAGAGTTTTCTTTTCCTAGACCACTTCTGTGGTTTGACCGGCCACAGGTTATCATTCTGTTGTGGATAATTGATAGAGTATTTACAGCAACAACAATTAGATGCTAATTGAAAGTAAGCAATATAAAGCAAACTTACCAACGTTCACCTTTTTTCAAGGGAGCTTGTGTTTAAAATAATAAAACAAACAAACAATACATGTATAGGCTTCTGATGGATTGTAATATGTGTTGTTTAAATATATATTTATTATCACAAAACACAATAATAACACAGTGGAAAGAGGGAGCAGTACTTGGATCTCCTCTGTACCACATGATGGCCAAATATCGTATTTGTTCTTTTCATTTAAAAAAGGGAAGGTCAATTATAAATGATCTGTTTTTTAATGAGGAGGCTGTCTGCTTTCCTGATGGTGATTAAGATGAACCTACCATAGGTCCCGTGCATGGAGGCTTTTGATTGTGCCATGGATCCAGGTTACTGGTTTCCTAAAATGCGTTGTCAAATCATGAAAACCCTATAAAACAATTGAAAGTCTTCCAGACTGCCCATGGAGGTTCATCACATTGTTGACTCTTATTACAGGTGTTTAAGGTGGTCCTTATCCAACCCGTATTTAAACAACAACTGCTATGATACATTAGCTGCCCATAGATTGTACTCTGGTAAACTTGGACAAGTGGCACAATTGCCAATACTCCACATACTTACTAAAACAAGATCCTTTCTTCTTGATGCAGTTTGGTTGTCTAAACAAAGGGAATTATGAATATATTGTACTCCTCGCTCATGCTGTGGTGGTTATGACACTTTGTGCTGCAGAAGGTCATTACACTGCATTAAAGACAGCTGAGCCATGAGGCTGAACACAACTTCTTTAAAGAAAGAAGTGCTTTTATCAGTAAGAACAAATCCCACAGAGTGGATACAAAAAAAGTATAATTGGAGCTGGTCAAGATGATCTCAGCTTTAAAATTGGCACAGGCTGTCTTTGGATAGGAATCATAAATGGATTTTCATGGACACCATAGCAAATTGTAACATTTGTGAGTGCTATTACATACCATCTGACATCAAACAGGCATAGCTAATTGAAACCTTCAGAACCTTTATTCTCTGTTTATTAAAATATATTTTAAAAGCTTGTTTTGATATGCTAGGAAAGTGACGCCATGTTAGTTCCAGAAATGTTGGAACACATGACAGAGGAGATAAAGGAGAAACTGACTCCACAACGAGTCCATTCGTTCTCGGATTGGGCACAGTTTATTTTGATGGCAGTTTAACTCCTCCAGGTAATCTAACAGATAGGATCCAGTCACCTCAGTGTCCATTTAATGGGATGTGTTTGACTTTCTCTAACGCTATTATGCTGTATATTTATACATCCTAGCCATGGTTTAATATGTAATTGTGGTGGTCTTATCCTTACTATATAACACCTTTTAAAAAGTACCACATAACCAAACAAAAAACAACTGGCAGTTGCAGTTTTGCCATTAATTAATTTCACAGTTATTATAGTTTTTTGTAATATTGTACATTTTAAAAGCTTCTATAGGATTGCAGTGCCATAGTTAAAATATACTGTAATCCCAGGGTTATTTTATAATTGTTAAAGGCCTGAAAAGGTAGTGGTTATTTTTGCTTTTGTTTCTTCCCATTTTTTTTTTTTTTGGGGGGGGGGGGGGGGGGGGGGGGGTGAGACGCATGCCTATGCCAAGACTTCTGCCCTTATTGTCCCTCTGTGTCACACTGGGTAGTGTACTGTAGTTTCATTACTCATATTCCTAATGTAGAGATAAAGACATTTAAATGTTTTGAAGGGAATAGCTTCTGGTGCTAAATGTATCCTGTCTTTTTTTTTTGCAGCATATACTGTGCAAATTCAGGTGGCTTTGTCATACTTTTTTCAGTGCTTTAGCTGTATTATCACCAAAGCACATCACACGCACACAAATTATGATTAAAACAAATGTGCCGTTGCAGGTATTGTTTTTATTAACCTTTAAATGTCTTAAACAAATGTCAGGATTATCTTGTCTCATAAAGTGCACAGAACATCAAAGCACGCTCTCTATTCCATGGTCACAGCATGCTTGAGTATGGCTGAGCTTTTTTTTATTCATGCCCTCATGATAATATATGTAAACCCTGACTTGAAGGGATCTGTCCCTGTGGATTCAAACCTGAGCTGTCTCAAACAAGCAAGTTAAAGCATGCCCTGGTAGAGACTGCAGCACTGGGTCTATTCAAGTGTGAAGTAAATACTGCCACTGTTTAGATAATGAATACATGGTCCTTTGTGTACCGAGATTATGAAAATCAGGGATCTCCAATGTAACATCAGAATCGCATTTGATTGTTTGTGGATTATTAAAAAATACTGTATTCACCCAGTCAGAGAGGATCATATTTAAATGACTACTGGAGACACAGTACACCAGACAAATATATAATGAAAGATCCCACACATGTTCATCCAGTTTAGGTTCTCCTTAGCATTTTTTCTGCAGCACTTTTAACATGTAGTCATGATTCAAACTTAAAGGGAGTGGGTCTGTTCTGCATCTGTGTTGGGTGTTTTAATAGTTTATCATGCTAGTACTGTTGTCGTGTGTTGTTTGAGGGTAAATTGTGCAATTGCTGTCACATTATCCTAAACTTAATTTACACTAAAAGATTTGTGTCTGGGTATTTAGAAGAAGGAAGTGTGGCTCCAGAGAGTGGAAGTGCAGTATAACGAGAGTTTGATTTGATTCTGCCTTGTCTTCTGATTTTGAATTTACGTTGAATAAGGCAAGAGATGGCCAAGTTTCAATTTAAAAGATATAGTGAAGTGCTCACTAGTAAAACAAAGGTATTTACTACTTTCCCTTGATGCTTTTTCAGATCCTGCTTCTTGCAAGTGATGTGTCCTATCCATTACTGTAACCCAGTCTTAAAACTATTTATTGCAGCTAAATATAACATCAGCTTAAGACTGCTCCCAGCAAAGAAAAGCTTTTGTGATCATGTATGTTTAAGGTTGTGCCCACATCAATAAACTGGGAGCCTTGGGTTGGTGTTTTGGTTTTTAAATGTGCAATTTTTTTTTGTCACATAGGAAAGAAAATCTTCAGAACGCACTGCCTTTTTTATTGTGTTTTTGACTGTAGATGTGCACTGATTGCAGGCTACTCCATTGAATGTCTTTCTACCACTTTCATTGTGATTCTCAATCATATCAGACTGTCACCCTCAATGACTGGTCCCGTTGACGTCAGACTCATAGCGGCAACAGAAAAAAACTAATTGACTTTGTAATTAAAATCGAGAAAATAAAAAAAAAAAATTAAAAAAAACTTTATGATTATCTTTTTCTACACTTGATGCACCTTGTAGTCACGGCTTTGTTACTTGTTATTACTTTAAGGCAACACATTGAAATGTGCAGGGAACAAAGCTAAGGAGGTGGAGACTTAATACATTTGACAGTTCCCCTTGCCTAATTTGCTATTTGTTAAATAACTAGATATGACACTCCAGCCCACTGTATTAGTGAATTAAACACCTCTACTAAACTATAGACATCACTGTGCTTTATTTCCACATAATTGTATAGTTCCATGCGTTAATGCAATCGTTTCTGTATATTCAATTTTTGTGTCGCGCATTTAAACAGCAGCTAGTTTCTGAATTGTAACTTCTTTGACACTTTATTAAACAAACTGTAACTTAAAACAACTGTTTTCTAACATATCATTATTACTCTTATTTGCTGGGTTATTAATAGAACCTTTGATTAAAATCTACCGGTGTTGCTTGTCAACTCGTACCGATAGCTCATGCCATTTATCCTGCATCGCTTAGAACAAAGAGCATTTTAAGCTTAACTACAGTCAAGCAACTACATGCGTTTGGCATAGGCAAGTATTACTGCAGATATTTGGTTGAGAATAATTGTTCCATGGTATCCTCTCATTATTTCAATGTCATAACAGTAAAGGTTATGTATTGCATGTCAACTACTTTTTTTATATCTTGTAGATGACAAATTTACTTCAGATCAGCTGCTGGCGTTTGCTGGTACACTGAGGGAAACTGCACAACTCTTTCAGTCAGATGAGATGCGTCCAGCTAATGATCCAAAGGAAAGGGACACAATGCATGTGCGAATGTTAAATGATGTTCTGCAGGACCTTGAGAAAAACTTTATCATTCCCCAAGCACCTCTGGGATTTTACAGGTAAGTGTCGAGAATGCAGGCAGAAATGCCTAGGTAATGATTAATACCTGTATGTATGTATAGTTTTGGAAATATTTATACTTTTCATATTCTGAGCACTCACTCCTCATAAATACACTGAAATTCAACTTTACATTCTGTGTCTAATGCTTTTTCTTGATATGAAATAACTAATACACAAGTTGATGGAATACACTTTTGGGAATTCGATGTTTGAGAATAGTGTTTCACTTTTTTTCAGCACACTTTTTGCAAAGATAGGGACAAAGACTCCTTGTCTAACGTAACACAGCACAATATATGTTATTTTCAAAGCTCAGTACATTGCCTTAAATAAATATTTGCAATACTGGTGGAAAAAAGGGGGAATCACATGTTATACATAATTACTGTAAACAGAGGGAAGATATAATATGCATTTAATACAAAAGCAAAGCAGACTTTTGAAAATTATACTGTGACAATGTACTCAAATACATTAAGCAAGTTTTAAACATGGGCCACTACAACAGTGTATATATGTAATTATACTTTTAAGGCATAAAACACGAGAAAGGCATCTTTAAAAGCAAAATGAACTTCATTTTAATGAAGTTAACACACTGATATTCTTTTTTGAATGTCCCCTTGAAGTGTTTTGTGTCCCTGGGATTTTAATTTTACTGCTAAGAAGCAGAAATGCTCAGAGCTAAACATCTAATTTACAAATCAACGGGGCTCATTTTTTAGTTCATTGTTTCTTGTACAAGTACTTCAGAGATACATTAGCAACTGGAAAAAAAAAAAGTCTAAATATGACATTAAAACCATTACCATTTCAAAGTGTGTTATGAAAATGTATTATAATGACAATATGCGTGTTAATTATGACACATTGTTCAGGGACATGTAAATGAAATGTAAATTAAATCAAAGATGACATTATATCCCCGTGGTCCATTGTGAAGTCCTAAATTTAGATGTAAATAGATGCTAATTTGCATTTGTTATCAAATCTCTATTCACACTAGAGAGGGAGGCAGACATGCAACCAGAAACACATTATTCTTCTTTAGATTCAAGCTTTTAATCAGATGTAATTGACTTGAATGCAAGAAGATTAATTAAAAGTGATCCAAACCCAGAGGGGTCCTCTTACTGTTGCTTAAAAGATGCCAAAGCATTGTTGTGTTTTCGCAGAGTAAGTTGTCAGGGTTTTAGTAATATTAAAAACAGCTTGAAACAATTCATATCAGAGATGTATAATATTGAAAATTATCCAGTATATGTTAATTATCTGCAAGTATTTAGAAACAAAGACACTTGTTTTTGTATATTTAGGAAAACAATACCTTAAATTGCAGCTTTTTTTATACATGTGCATGTATACATGTAAATATGGCATGACTAATTTCTGAAATTACAGCTAAAAGTACTATGCCTTTATATCCTGTCACCACACATACATGCCCACATGCATCTATTTCTATCACATAGCTCCATTAATCTGAATTTAGCATCATCACATCTTAAACTCACTGAAAAGGGAAAGGGCAATAGGCTCTCACTCAAACTCAGACACCGCACAAACCCTTGGAGTATTGATTACAAGGTCTTAATAATTCTCATCTCTGTACCTTCTAAAGCAATGACACAAGTGCAGAATTCAAAAAGGGACAAACTGCAGAAATCGGTATGGCTTTTAAACATGTTGTTTTGTTGGGGTTTTTGGGGGGGGGGGGGGGTTACATTTAAAACGGAGATTAGCAATATTATTGCTTTAACAAATCTGATGAAGTAATCAGCTGTATGTGAATGCCGCAGGTCTTGTCAAATTGCCTTGGTAAACAGCTTGATTTTAACATGCTGCTGCTAAAAGCACTTGATGAAAGATAACTCATCAAAATGAACACCCTGCCCCCTCTCATACTCTTCACATGACCTAGATAGCTTTCCAGGATTGCTATTAAATAAAACATTTAGGGTGTATCGGGGTGATGGTCTGGGTTTATCCCCATTCACTATCACATTATTCTCTCAACACTGAAGTCTTTAGAATGCAGGAAAACAGCATTGGTAGTTCACAGGTATAAATATTTATTGTGTCACTGGATAATTTACACACATTACAATGACTAAGATTTACAGGACAAGCTCACGAATGATCTTAATCTTAAACACACACACACACACACTTATAGTGCTTGGTTTATTTTAAATGTAAATAACATTAGTGTATTATCCATACACATTACATTAGCCTATGTAAAAATATAAATCTGCACATTAGGCATATACAGCTATGGTCAAAAGTTTTGCACCACCCTATAGAATGCGCACATTTTGCTTCACAAAGTCGAATGAAACCTGCTGAATAATGTTATGTTAATATATTGAATTACATACCGCTTTGTCCATATACTTAACGAAAACCTGACAAAAATTTTAAAAATTGACATTTCAAAATCTTACATGAAATTCTATACTACTATTATGGCATCCGGTAGACTTTTGCAACATAATTTTGTAATTTCTTGGGTTACATGATAAAATTGTCACAATTATGTTCAAGTCGGTTATTTTATTTCAATTATGTCTCAATCCTAAAATTGTAGGCGATGCAAAACATTGGGCAGTAGCTGTACAGCACTGTAGTAAATTAAGTGATTAACCTAGTGCAATTTCATTTTTCATTGGCCTGTAGGCTACCGGTAACAAATCATGCTGCATTACAAATACTATATAATGCTGTAAAGAAAAAAAACAAACAAAAAAAAAAAAAAAAAAACATGATGTTAAATTGAAACTAAACATTTTTAGCGCATTTTCTTTTACCTTAGCCTACTTAGTACATAAAACAGATCATGGTGACGCATTAACATGCTATGATACTATACAGTACCTCACATATACTGCACACACTTTACAGAAGTAGATAATTACAGAAATGTACGGATGGCTACAAGTAACACATAGCCTACCTACTACTTTTGTTTTCTTTTGGAATGAGTCAAACTTTCTTTTCTTTGCAAAAAGCAATTCAAGACTTCAAATTCAGAATATTGTAGTCCACGTCTTGCATTTCTTACCAGGGGAGTTCAGCAGTATTTCTGAGAGCTTCTTGCCCTTTTCCAGCCGATCGATTTCAGTTTGTTTAAACTCTGTAGAGTGTGTTTATATGCCTTCTTTTAATCATGGTCTTCATTGTAGTGATTTAGTAGCTACTTGTATCTGTTATTGGGTTTATTTTCATCCAGACAGTATAGTAGTCGTTTTTTTTTTTTTTTTTTCCAATGGCTCTCTTTGGATAATGCAATTCTTAGCATCACACTAAATGAATTATGATCTGGGACATATCTGAATGTAGGACATTACGGTGTCTGTAGAACAAGGGATACCTGCCTGTACTAAAAAGCTGCTAGACGCAAGTGAGGTTAAGAAAACCTACGTTCACTCCCCAGTAACTTGCAGTATTAAAATAAGACTTAGTCAAAGCAGATCAGCTATTCGGAAATACATGTGTCTTTGGCTGAAAAAATATGGCAGGAGATAGCTGATCGGGTTAATGTGGTGCTACTGTAAAAAGGGAGTTCATATACTACCAGAAGCGGTGGCAAAATGAACGTCAGAACAACACAGTACAGATGTTAATGTGAAAATTTGTCTCTAAGGGCATGTTATTCTAACATCACGATGAGTTTTCTGACGGTAAATAGCATTTATGCATCACCCGATGAAATACTGTCATGTTAAACACTATTACTGGCACGATAAAGGAGATGGTACCTTTTATGAATATGGACCTTAGGATTTTTAGACAAAAGGACATGTTAGCTTTTGCAATTTGCAATTTTTATTTCTAGAAAACAATTACATAATGTAAGTGTTCAGTATTCAGAATTCAGTTTGAGTTTGGTTTAGGGGTTTCTGTCTGGACTACAATGTCAAATGACCATCTAGAAGGAAGAGCAAGCTGCATTTGTATTGCTGGTCCCTTCTTTCTTTCTTTTTTGAATTAAAGTGTATATTTTTTCATTAAAATGAATGTGGTAGTGCAAGCAAAAGATACATACCTGAGCAGTATATTAAGAGAATGGTTTTTGTTTTAAGGAACATACTGTATGGCATGCAAATTAAACATAAACAAATAATAACAAAATGTAAGGAATGCCCCTGTCTATAGGTTGTTGTTTTGTTTTTGTTGTTGTAAGTGAAATCCTGTAGGCCCAGCAGCATTTATAAGGACATATTTATTGTAAGCAAAACATAAAATAAGAAAACTGTTTAATAATTTATTTTGTCTTTAAAAGGGTGTAGTAATCTGTAGAATCTGTGCTATTATTAGGCGTTAAGATGATAACAAAAATTAAATTTAGCAGGTCAATAGCCCTTGATGTAATCTACTGTGGAATGTTGAATGGGTTATAAATAGCTGATTATAGTACCACTCAGCAAGCCTTTAACTATACTTTAAAAATGAAACATTTTGATGAATGGCCCTACTTTCTGAAAAATTGATTTTTCATGTATTTTATAAATGTATTACATATTTAAAAACAAGAATGGATTGTAGGCCACACCAATACGGGCTGGGGGAATCAATCTTTATGTCTCTGGGAGGACCTCAGAACAAAACAGCCTTCAGATGTATTTAGTGCCAGAACCCACAGTGCAGTCATTTGTGGGGCAAAAATGAGATGCTTTTGGGACATTTTTCTTCACGCTTCAGCATTGAGTATTGATTTTTTTTTTTTTTAAATCAGTTGCAGAAGCCAAAGCGGAATAAATAAGGTAATTCTTCATCTGTAAAGAGGTTGGCTTAGGTTTAGTTTGCAGCCATGACCTTCAGACTTCAAACCCAGTTTAGATCGTTAAGGGTCCATTTATAATTTACAGCCTGTCTGTTTTATTGGGATAAAAGTGTTCTTTAACTTTCAGGTCCTTCTCTGGACTGACTTTTGAAGTGTTAAAGGACAAATTGAAGTCAATTAAACCAATTCTGAGCTCAAATGCAATTAAGGATGCATCACAAGCCATACTGCTTTTATTCTGTTTTCACAAAAAATGTTTAGGAATGTCCATTTAAATAAAACTTTGAAAATGTATCCCCAGTCCTGGCTGTAGACTTTACTACATACCGGGTTGACCTTCTGTGTAGGAATGGCATGGTTTTGAATCTACTTTTCTTCCCTGTTTGGTGATGGATTGAGTTTTAAGGTCCTTGCCTTCCTTTTAGAATCATCTAAGTGGTTATTCTTAATAGGATAGAAACTGCAAAACTATATACAGTAGCTTTTATAAATTAGATCAGTTTGCATAAAATAAAACAAACAACATACAGAATGGTTATAGTGTTAAGAAATTGTCTAAGAACTTATACATAACAAGAATCTTTCATTTCAGAATGCTGTAAAAATTAAACGGCTGCATTATTCTGTACTTGATTCTTGCATTTTGTGGTGTCCCTAGCCCATCTTTTTCATTTCACATTTATACATACTACTAAAGGATTCCCAATGGCAAAGGTTTGGCCTTTATATTGAATAAATGGCACCATAAAACATGGAAATAACACAGGTCATAAAGTGGTGATGCATTTTTTGATTGAATCTACCCCAATACACTGATGTTACTTAGTAATTACGGTAATACCATTTATTTATTTTTATTTGCTATTCTGGTTTAATATTCCGGACATTTTTCAACAACATACATCAAGCTATGAGGGTGAGGTACTGTTCACAGCTACCTAATTATATCGAAACCAGCATTGTGTTGCATGTAACCACTGTCTCTAATGAAAAAAAAAAGAGATGTATCATTTGGATAGAAGCCAGGATATAATATGGTAATTGAAAAAACAGTATATTGGTGTTGTATACAGAAATCGGTTTATTTTGACAGTTGAAGATTGTCTTCCTGTATCTGTTACTCTATTACTGGATGCCCATCCCTAGCTAATAACATTTGAAAAGCTGAAAAATAACACCACAGCAAATGTATAGTGTTTATTTTTTCTTAGTTTCATTTTATATAGGCTCTACAGTAGAAGTGGCAAATGATACCACTAGTTACATTTATCTATACATTGCATTCCATTATCCTGTACTCTTATCCTAGATCTATAACAAATTATACATTCGTAGAATTGTTATAATACAGTAGGCCTGGTCTAGTCTTTGTTTTATGTTTTTGATACTTATATTTAATCAAAAATGATTAATAGAATTATGCATTTCTTTATCTTTATGATACCACAGTTCAGATTAAGCATTAGATCAATTTGGACTGTCAGTGCTTGGATTAGCAAGAGTCAGTGGTATATATTGCTATTATTATTTTAGTTTACAATTCTTTAGCTTTTATTTGACATACACTCTATCTATATTAACGTGCAATTTACAAAGTCAGGTCAAACAGTTTCACAGCAAAAGTCCATTTGTCAATAGATTCTTACTGTATAATATATATATATATATATATATATATTATATATATAATCTGATATATATATATATTATATATATATAACTGATTGAAAACTGCACTTTTGCTATTCCACAATCTTTTTTTGTGAAGAGGAAGTGAGTTGAATAAAACAAAGCAATAAAGCTGTCTGGAACTTCATCTGCCCATCAAACTGAAAGCTTTTGTTTTACCAACACTTATTCCTTTGAGTCTTGCTGTCAGATAAAACTGTTTGAAAACATAGAAGGCTTGAAGAAACAGTGAAGGGTTTTTTTTTTTTTTTCTTTGGCAGGTACTTTTTAATAGACAAAGAAACCTCCTAGCATAATAGAACAAATGGGACAATCATTGGGGAATCACCAGATTTGAAAGAATAATGAGGGATTATGGCATTCACAGATCTCAGTGCCTGTATACAAACCCTGCTTTATACAGTGAAATTGTTTTGCCAACTCTGATTATGCATACCTGATGGATCACAGCCGCCTATAATTTTCACATAAAACTCTTCACACAGTAGTTCCAATGTCAGAAAGGTCAGTTTGGGCTTGATTTACATTCACGTTGCATGTTTCCCTGTGACCACCAGAACTCATATCATAAATTTATAATTAGGCCTTTAATGTCCTTTTGCCCTTAAGGCATCACAAGTGTGGATCTGAATGAACAGATGGAGCATATAAACAGCTCCAGATATAAAGATGTTTCATTTTTAAAAAACAGTCAGTAGTCAACCTAGTTATGACATTTGAAACTTCTTTGGTCATCCACTGCAACTACTGTATTGCAATTTCCCTTCTTATTCCAAAGTTTTGAATCACTTTTGAATATTGAAAACAAAGTACAATAGATACTGCTTATTAGCAACCTCACGGTTCCCAGCAAAAAGTGATTATTAACCGAACGTTGTTGTATTTTGCTTTTATGAGGACTGAAGTCATTGTATTTTGTATCTTGCTCTTAATTTTACTGTAATTCTTGATATGTTTTTTTTTTTTTTTTTTGTATGCTAGGTAAGGGCATCTGCTAAGAAATAAATAAATAAACATTAATAATAATAATAATAATAATAATAATAATAATAATAATAATAATAATAATAATAATAATGTGAAAAGCCATATTTTCAAGTCTATGTATATGGAAAAACGATAAATACTATAGTTGTAGAAACAGCGCACTGAAAATACTTGTCTTGGTTCGTTACAGATAGTGTTAAAAAATGAACACGAAAAACACCAAATATCAGAACAAAGTATTGTACACACAGTACTACAACAACGTACTATCAATATCCTTAAAAACAGTAAACAATTTGTATACAGTACTTACGTTTAACAGAAACATCATTTTAAAAGAAGTACGCCCAGTTGTCCAATGTTTGTTTATTTTACGATTCGTCACCTCCAGCTGTAATTCATTCTCAATTTTGCGTGCGGCTTCGTAACCAATTTCAAAATGAGGGATACAACAGATTTTGAGATGCCAAACTTTTCTGCTACCCTTACTTGTTTAGCACCGTGTTCACGTAGTGCCTCCAAACTCTGAACTCTATCGGCTATAGAAAGGTCTGCATGTTGTGAAGCCATAATGACAGACGACAATCATACTCTATAAATGTACATCTGCGTTATGAAAACAGATACAGAAATAGACGCTGCGATGTGTGGGCGCGATGTATTCGTGTGCGTGCCGTAGCCATAGAAATTGTAAAAAAAAAATGTCATTAAGTGGCAGACAATTGCTAATATCCGAAATCCATTAACATTAAAGTTTATGGAATGGGATTGGTTACAGTGAAGATGTTGTTAATAAACGAAAGTTGTCTTTTTCACGGATGCTAATAACCGGCATGTACCATTTTTTCATTTGATTCTCATTAGTGGTCAGCGTCTAAGAAAGGTGTTTTGTGACGCAAAACATTACAGAAGATTCTAGCTAAAATGTTAACGTAGGACAAAATGTTTTAATAACAATGGGCTTGGTTGTAGCTTGAAATTCCAAGACTACGATTTAGTCTTGTAAGTTTCACTTCAGCAAGTGATTTCTTCAGAGATACACAAGCATTAATTGAGCTGCCCAGTTACTATGGTCCTCATATGAAAGTGTAAAGATCATTCACGTGAACGGCAGGCAGTATTTGAACATGTGTATTGATTTGTTATTAGCTTCTTGGAAGTGACAGATGGTTTTAGGTTTTTAAGCTTTCAGAAAATTCTATAGTATATATATATATTATATATATATATATATATATATATATATATATATATATATATATTACAACCCAAGTATGAATCTCTATTTGTAGAAATGAAATAGAGAATAGAGTGTGAATCGTGTTCCTCCAAAAGCGTTAAGGTATTTCTCTGTGCACTCTGATTGTTAAACATAAAGTCTCTTTTCTCTGTTTTCAATAGAAACATTTTGTATGCTTTGGATGAGAGGACACCACAGTTTTCAATATTAAAAGAAGCTCAAGATCGAGGGAAGCCGAACCATCTCAACAAGACAGTAAACATGGTGCTAAACTGCATGAACTCAGCACAAAAGCACATAGAGACAGGACTGGACCTCTTTGAAAACGTCCCCAAAAGGAAGAATTGACAACCTGGGCTGTGTCTGATCGGGAAGAAAGCAGATACTGCCTACTGGGTAACATGTGTCTTTGATAGTTAAAGATGCTGTATCACCCCTGCATGAACTATACAAATGTCAACAGGGCTAATACATTTACAAGACCACCTTTACCACACATGGGGTATATATATATTATATATATATATATATACTATATATATATATATATATATATATATATATATATATATATATATGTATGATTGAATGGTGGTAACTGGAGATTTGGTGTATATACAGGGTGTTAATAATTTAAGTGACTTCATAGAATCGATGAGGTTTGTGGATTGCTGTGAAGTCACATTCTTTATGTCATTGGGTGGATATGGATCCAAGTTTATACAATTGCTGTGTTTTCTAAAACTGAAAGCCCCGAATGTCAACAGGCACTTGAAAAAGTGAAAAATATGAGCATGGAAGGGGTGGATGTGTTTTTAATGCACAGCATCCCTTTGTCTGAAGTGATAGTTATAGAAAGAAAGATATGCTTTCCCCCTGCTTTTTATGTTACATATCATATAGTCATTGAGTTGAAAAGTCTACAAGCAGCCAATTTAATGTAAAACCATTAAACAGTCAAACTAATATGGCAGCTAAAGATATTACACACCGGGCCACACTCATACATAACTCTGCCATAATTGATGTACTGTAAGAAACTCACCCCCCCCCCCCCCCCCCCCCTCCCCCATATCTATTCAATATATTTTAATTATTGCAGTACTATTGAGGGGTGTACACATGTTACACTGTTGTTGGCTTCTTTAACAATAGTCTAGAACAGTTTCATGGATGTATTTTATTCATAAGGAGGAACTTTTTTTAAGTAACTCTTGACTTCAAGCTTTGTGAATAGGGTTGTATGAGCCGAGTAATAGCGTAAATAAGCTGGGTTCATATTGAATTATTGCTGATCAAAGCATTGTAATGCATTGTGGTTTCTGATGCATGGTATGCTGAATTAATACACAAACCCCAATCATATTGTGCCTTATAGTCCAGCAGTACATTACAGGACATGCTGTGCACAAGGACATCAATAGGCTGTTGTTGCTCACTACACTTAGTGGAGAGGGTCTAAATCAGTAACACTTTTTCCTAGTTCTTTGTTTTGTTTTTAGTCGTTGGTACCACTGTTTTAATTTTAACTACGTTTGTGTACTAGTTTAATGAACTGCAGTCTAATGGTTGTAGCATTTTTATTGCCATGACACTTATTACTCACAATACTGTATTATTTATTTAATGAAAAATAAGTGTGAATAAGTGGTAGGAAGCTCTACTTGCTAAGAAAAAGATAAGAGTGTATTGTCTCATTTGACCAAGTGTAGGGTTCTGAAATAAAAATGAACTACAGAAGTGACAAAATGCAGTAAAAATTCTCCTAAAATGATACCTGCTAGCTTTAGGAAACGTTGCTCAATTAACATGTACTGCATAAGACATTTCCCACGTTGTTATATTAAACACTATACACTATGTTTTGTACAAACATTTGACTTGTTTTGCACTTCTAGTTTTAAATGTGTAGTTTTGAAAGAAACACACTATTTTCATTTCAAGAAACATATATTTCCATTTCAAGATTTGACATTTGGTACTACACATGGTTAAAGAAAGTCATCAGTTTGCTTGCCTTGCTATCCAGGAACTTGTATTGTTTTGCTTCCTACTGTAGGTCATTTCATCCCAGCAATGTCTTTGGTATCAAAGCCTCTTACTGGCTCCAAAGCATTTTAGCCATTAGGGGAAGGAGCTGGTTTCTTTAACCTAGTGTAGTTCCAGATTTCATGTCTTAGACTTAATTGCTTAAACATGTGTTTCTTTCAAAACTGCACAATTTATTAAATGGATGTTCAATGTGTGGAAAACTGTATGGATTTTTTTAAAGCTACAAGCACTTTAATCAATGATTCCACAATAAATAAATAAATAAATAAAACAATCTGAGCCCTGGTTAGCCACATTTACATGTTTACGATGACAAATGAAAGGGGAGGAGGTGGTTCTACCTTTTTGTTATGCATTTTGTATGTAAATGAATCACACAGTCAGACAGTTAAAATAATATAGAAACAGAGATCAACTTATAAACAACATGTAACAAGCATTATATCAAATATTTCAGACAGAATGATTTATCACTTTGAAGACCAACCATTTGAGTGGGGATGCTTTCCAGCTTTAAGATAACCTGTCAAGTTGTGCATCTTCAAAATGTATACAAACCTAAAAGTTATTTCACTCTGTATAGTTTGTCATTTATTATACAGTATTGCTTCCATTGATCTGAACTGTCACATCTACAGTAAACCACATACAAATAATTCAGTAATGAGGTTGTACCTAGATATTAAGTTCCTCTACACCATATTCAGTGAATGTCTATCTCTCTGTATATAGCAGTTTAAGAAGACATTTATAGTAATTGTAAATAAATACAAAATCGTTATTACTGTACAGTCAGTGGCTATTTTTTTATTGAATCTGTGAATTGCATGAGGTGAAATATGATATTTTCAGAAGACAGCATAGGTGTCTGGCATGTTGTGAGCAATTTGTATAAAACATTTCCCTGCCATTCCTGTTCTTATATGTAGCCTGTATACTATGTTCTTATTGTATTCATGTTTTATCCTCCTTGCTGTTGAAGTCTTTATTTTTTAATTCAGGGAGACTATCTTTACACTGAGCTTTTAAAAAAAGCAATACTATATGTGCCTTTAAATCAAAATGAAAAATGCTTTAAAATGTGGGGTTTTAGCTAAGAAAGATGAATTGTACCAAATTTAGAATTGTTTGTGATTCTGCCTTTTAAGATGTCATTTCACTGGAACCAAAAAACTAAAACAATTAAACTTTCAAATAATTGGGTTTATTAACATGGAGTTAATTACAGACTTGAGCCTAGTAGTGTGTAAATCTGTAATTAAATGTGCAGTAACCAAGGCTTTTAGAACAGCTTATTACATGTCATTAGAACATTACTTTACTTTCACTGAGACTCAGCTGAAGCTAAGTTCACTGCCTGCTTTATTGGTAACATGATGTGATGCTGCTGTACCCTTGTGTGTTAGGTGTCCAGGAAGTGAACAAAGATAAGTACTACTATGTTTAACATTGTGGTAGGATAAATTGGCTTCACCTGAGTTAAAATAAAGGTAGAGGTTAAATAATTAATATAGAATGTCAAGCCAAAATATTTACTGTGGTCGCAGGCCATCATCTACACCAGTGGTACTCAAGTCTGCCCCTCGTGATCTAATCCAGTCTAGGTTTTTACTCCAAGCAGATTCTAATGAAGTTAATTGAAGCTGCTAAGAGGCAATTAACTAATTTAGGACCTGGTTGGAATAATGACCAGGACTGGAATTGATCTCGAGGGCCGGAGTTGAGTACCAATGATCTACACTACACAATGACGACAATGGTAAGAAAGGTCTTGGAATAGCATTAAATACAGTCAGTTGTATTTTTGGCCAGACAATAGTGCACAAGTTTGAAATGCTGGCTGCATAATTGATAATCTGTACAACATTCATGCCAGACACCAGATTGTATTTGACATGTATGCCAGAAATTAAAATGGGTTATTAATTAAATATAAAAAATATTTTGCTCATGATTAATCTTGTTATATAACTCATTTGAGTTTACTTTTGATTTGCACTTGACTTGCTTACTGTTGCTAAGCGATACAGGGGAATGAAAAAAAAAAAAAATCATCTCCGAAGCACCTGGGGATTCACCCAGCCCGAGGTTAAAATCACATAATAGAACCTGTGTGAAATATCCAAGTAAAATCTTGTATTATTTGAAGCAATATCATGGTGTGGACCGGAGCACAACCTAGAAGACTAAAAACCAAAAAGTTAAATAAATAAATAATAATAATTCTATGGTACATACTTGGCAATACTTTTCTGAATACTGGGTAATATAGTAGTTCAAGTTCCAGTCTAGCAAATACAAAGTGAAAGAAGGACGGTGTCTGAAATGTTCAATGTCTGGTACTGCACCTCCAGATTGACAGGTGTTCACTAGAATGTATTTTTTTTTTTTTTATGTTTGTTAGACCATTTCCTTTTAATAATGATATGAATTGGGAAGTATGAAAATGCCACCATGCAATTTATCTTCTTGAATAAGTATTCTTGTATTCCTGCCACCAGCAACATTTCCTAGCCATTATTTGAATTTGAATCATGTTTGATACCTGATAGTTAAATTTGGTGATTGAAAATGTATTTGCATGTTGTATAATTTAGAGAAATGAAAGGTGTTAAGGAATGTACTGGAAAGTGTATAGTGCTGTGCTATTTTGAATAGAAATTGAACTTTTCAACATTTTTCTGTCAGAAAAAAAATATTGTCATAATTTGCTCATAGACTTTATTTTCAAATACAGTACATTTAAGAACACGTAGGTACAATACACATGTCCTTTTTGACTTTTCATCATATTTCCAACCTAGTTCTGTTGCTGTAATATAGTATAAAGATGTGTGTCATTCTGCTCTATTGCTATACCACCAAGGAAGTGGAACCAAATATTTGAATGTAATAATATGACTATTCAAGAACCAGGAACCAAAGACACTTGGCAAAACAACACAGACTATTGAACAAGAAACTGTAAATTATGCAAAAGAGAAGACATATATAACATGAAATCATTGAAACATGATTACAAACATCATAAAAATGTAAGGGAAAGCGTATTTATTTATTTATTGAGTTTGTTTCTCGGAGTAGGGATAGTCTACAGTCTCATCTTTGGATCATAAATTTCTCAAAGAAATAAAGAAAGAGAAGACTCAAGCACATTCTTCAAGAGTTAACTAGTGCTTTAGACATCCTTACAGCAGACACAGTGGCAGCACCTGCAATATTCTTGTTAAAAAATCTATGGGATCAGCTTGTGATGTAACTAATTTACAAGCACAAATACTGCATCAATATTGATATTTCTCAGGATTTGGTCATTCAATTACAGTTTTGCAAAACAACTAAATCATTGTATATGGGATGTTTTTATTCTGCTTTTGAGATGAATGTTGATTTTTTTTTTTTTTTTTTACATACAGTATGCAAATCAATAGAACCATATATTTTAACAGAGGTTTGTGTAACATTCTGTTTTGCAAACCGGTAAACATGCTTTCTAGATGCAACTAGAAAACACTTTTGTTTTGTTCTCAGATTAACTATTCAGTAGACCTCCCAACTGCCAAACCTGGAAATGGATAAGGAAAATAACTAAAGTACATTAATTTTATTAAAGCAAGCTTATCTTGCATCCAGTGTTTCTCACATTCTTTAAACAATCATTACTCTCCCTCAATTTAACATCTCCAAGCCCACAGTAACTGGGATTATTGCCTGTTACAAACCCCTTTCTGTCAGTAGGTTCAGTAATAACAATTTTAGCTATGATTGCGGTGTTTTGCTCTGATAGGCTTGTATTGTATTCTACTGTCTAGATCAGTCCACCAAGACTCAATTGAATTGTTAATATAAATATTGTGGGACTTTTCTTGTCAGCTCGTTTTTCCTCCTCTTCTGGTATATTAACTCTCAATTTTTCTTTCTGCAGTGTGCGATTAATTATATAGTAAACTCTGTTGTGGGATTCCTGTGACTCAAACTTCCTTACAAGTGAGATTTGCATCTTTTCCTATAGTGCAGCCAATAGTAAAAGCAATAAAGACAACGTCTTGTAAATACATGACTTATGACATCAGCATACAAATGCTTTTAAATGTATTTACTAGAGGTGTTACTGCGATATTTGCAATTTTCTAAATTTTAAGGCAATAATGTTGATGTTTCTATAAACTGTGCAATACTGACAGCTTGATTTATCTAGGCATATTAATGTTGTTTTGCAATTTGTGTTTTGTAAAATTGTATGCATTGTGTGAAAGTTTTATGGAAATGTTAAGCTAATACATTTTTCAGTAAATTCTCGATCATTTCCTTTGTGTGTTATTTTCTGTAAATCGGAAATTCCTTGAATATTTCTGAAAAAAAGAAACGCCACCTCAAGATGTTACAAAGTTATTTTAGGAAGTAGTTTGCATTTGGTTTTACTACAGATATGTGATCCAGTCACCTGAATGTAATCTAGTCCTAGGATGTGTCTGATTGTAAAAAGAGCTGCAATCCAACAGATGGGTTTCCATTGAATTGTTTTTTTCAGATATGAGAGTAGCAACACTTTACTCAAAAGGAGTTGTACATTTTTGGGACCCCATGGTTTAAGAAACTAGCAACTTCTTATTCATCAGTTTCTCTGCATCTGTCAGCTACAGGAGCACTTTGAATATAAATACACTTGAAGTTTCGAGCTTGTGGAACAGTACATTATAGAATGCAAAGATTGTATAATAACAGACCTCATCAATTCAGTGAAGTGATCATATCGAAACAAAAGGTTTAAACAAAACAAAAAAGCCTAACTGAAGAACCGGACCGTTTACTAAACACACTTTTCACTCTGTACCTTACCTCTGACCAGAGAGGCCTTCACAGACTTTTGGCTTCCACACAGACAACACGCAAACATTTACCCTGCTTTTGTACCTACCTGCTTAATCAAAGGGAGGTGTCCCTCACTTTTGTGGCATTCTGGGAGATGTAGTCTTGCACCAAAAAACCCTGGACTACATTGTTTCTCTTTCCTCCCTCTACTTTCACCCCCCTTGGACCTTTCCACATTTTATTGTGTTACAACATGGAATCAGAATGGATTTAATTAAGAGGTTTTGCCACTGATCAACACAAAAAAAGTCCATAATGTCAAAGTGAAAGATAAAATCTACAAATTGTTCTAAATTAATTACAAATACAAAACAGAAAATAATTAATTGCTTAAGTATTCACCCCCTTGAGTCAATATTTGGTAGAGGCACCTTTGGCATCAATTACAGCCATGAGTCTATTTGAATAAGTCTCTACCAGCTTTGCACATATAAACACTATAATTCTTGCCCATTCTTCTTTGCAAAATTGCTCAAGCTCTGTTAAGTTGGATGGGGACCTTTGGTGAACAGCAATTTCCAACTCTTTCCACATATTCTCAATTGGATTGGGGTCTGGGCTTTGACTGGCCAACTCCAGGACATTGACCTTTTTGTTTTTAAGCCACTCCAGTGTGGCTTTGGCTGTATGTTTGGGGTCATTGTCCTGCTGGAAGATGGATCTTCTCAAGTCCCAGGTCTCTTGCAGACTTCAGCAGGTTTTCCTCCAGAATTTCTCTGTACTTTGATGCATCAATTTTTCCCTCTATCTTCATGAGCTTTCCAGGCCCTGACGTAGAGAAGCAACCCCATAGCATGATGCTGCCACCACCATTCTTCACGGTAGGGATGGTGTTCTCAGAATGATGTGCGGCGTTAGGCTTGCGCCAAACATAGCGCTTAGCATTGAGGCCAAAAAGCTCTATTTTGGTCTCATCAGACCATAGAATCTTCTTCCACTTGGTCTCAGAGTCTCCAACATGCCTTCTGGCAAACTCTAGTCGAGATTTGATCTGATTTTTTTTCAACAATGGCTTTCTTTTTGCCCATAAAGGCCAGTTTTGTGACGCACCCGGGCTATTGTTGCCGTATGCACAGTGTCGTTTCCGTACTTTGATGCGGCCAGCTGACTGGCTACAGCCCTTTCGAGAGGGGCTTAAGGGCAGCAGAAACCGAGTCAGAGTCCAGGGACAGGTTGAGAGTGTGCATAATGGAGGGAGCAATATCAGAAACAGAGATGGACGAGGTTAGTTGGCCAGGGGTCCAGGAGGCATGTGGCGGTAGTTTTTTTCAACAGTAAAGCAACAAATACATTGGACTCTAGGCCCTTTTTAGACCTATACCAGATACAGCAGCAATAATGTCAGGTAATGATTTGCACGTATCTTCTGTTTTAAAAAAAACATAAATATGTTTATGAAAAGCACAACCAAGTATACTGTTGGAATATTAAATATACTGTATAGTAACATGTGGCAAAATAAATACCCTATTTAAAGTTCTTGGAACTTTTTCAAAGGACCTCCTTCAAATGCTCTCATGAACTTCAAATGTATAGTACAGATTTTGCATAAGATCTTTCTGCTTTCATAACCAATGAATTAACAGATCAGGTAATGTTCAGGAATATACATTAATAAACACCATGTCCCTTTTAAGAAATGCACTTAATTCATAACCAAAGGAAGTTATCAAGCTGTAGACAGACAACAACATTTCTAAGATAAGTTCTGACCTTTCTAATATGTCAGACCAGACTGCATTTAACAACACTCCAGATATCTGGAATCACTGTAATATTGCAGGAACAAAATCGAGTTGTGGATTTTCATTTTGGTCTCTCTTTTGATCCAGTTCACTGAACAATAAAAAGAAAAATCTCTGCTTGCAGATAACAATGGAGTCTTTCATTTATGCAAATCAAATGGACTCAGATTTAAAAATTTCTGTTAATAAAACCCGTGGAGGGCTTTAAAAATTTAATAGCAACTAGTAAAGATCCTTTATTTAATGTGGCATTTCAATTTATATTCACGTTAAAACCATATAAAAGGATTTAAGTAGGGCAGGCTCTTTATGATGCAATATGCTTTTTGTTGCGTGTGATTTGCTCAACAAATGAGCTGTTCTAAGACTATCTAAACCAACATAAATTAAAAATGTCTAAATGGATCACTATTATTTCACATACTACACAGTGGAAAGAGTCATGGTCATGTTTGGAGTTGTCAATTGCAAAAGGAAATGTATGTGTGATACGCTGAATGTTTCACGTATTACATCAATCATGTATTAGTACGTCTGTCTGGCTAAAGAAACTGAAAGCAACATAAAAAATACTGTCCTTGTAGGTACTCTATCCCTCTGGTATTATCCTACATAGAGAAATATAGCAGAAAAACTAAATGGTGGCCAGACTTCTTGAAATGGTATGGTGTTGTTAATTCATAGGAATATTTCATGACATTTTTTTAAGGATTGTGATTATAAATGTAGAAATACATTATATATTTTCTTAGGTTAAAAAGCTCTTTATAAATGAGAATAAACTAATACATCATTGCTAATACACTTGATACATTTCATGAACAGCAATTTGTTTTTATTGTAAATAAATTGCATAATTCCAGGGCAATTCCATTATGTCCATACAAATCCTCCTACCTGACATATTTAGTATATTTCTTGTATTATTTTTTTTTTAATTATTTTTTTTAGCAAGTCAGATAGCTATAGATATTATAGATATCTATTATATATAATATATATATATATATATAATATATATATATATATATTATATATATATATTATACTATATATTATATATTATATATATTATATATATATTAAACTGGACCTTGAAACTAAGAAAAGTATTTACGTAATTTGTTTAATATAACTCCACTTAGAAACGTCCAACACGTGACACGCGCATCCGCTCGTCCACGAGTCATTGCCCTATGCCTATGGGCGAGAGTAGAGGGCTGCCTGTATCCAGCCAGGTGAATGAAATTGATAAGAGAGGAAGCAATGATGGCGGCGACCGCTGCAGAAGAAATTGGTCAACTCTACCGTAATTCTGAATATAAATTCACGGCATTATCTCTTAAAATTACAAGGAGAAACCAGGACAGGACCTGGAAGTTGAGGTTTATTTACCTGCAGTGTTGTGAGTATCGAACACGTACCAATGTGCACAATCAACATGTATGTATAAATATGTTTCCGTAAAAGACGTTCATACCCAGAATACAGTTTCTAACCTCGTTCGTTTTTGCAAAAATTCCTCCTTGTGCCGTTTAGGGAAAGACCAAATATGATTTAACAAGCACCCCTGAATTTTAAATCGATAGCACAAGCTTGCAACGAACAGTGACGTAATTAATACAATATAAGAAGAGTTGCAGTGCGTTTAAAAACTAAAAGCATGAAACCTCTAATTACATTTTCTTGTCACGTATTTATGCTACCACATGTATTGAATATACAGTCTAGTTAAAACAACAGCAATGATGTCCAGTTCACTTGAGATTGATATTTAGTGAAGCACCAGTCATTCGTGCAAGTGAAAAAAAAAGCGCTTTGAAAAGTTCTGTTGCCTTGCACATTCAATCCCATCTTGAGTGACCTTGGCTTTATATATATATATATATATATATATATATATATATATATATATATATATATATTACAGGGAGTTTAAGTTAATTAGCTTGAATTACATGTTGCTGTACAAGGACAAATGACCATTACATGTCTTTATGGTAATGTACAGAAATAGTTACACCTGCGTGTAAGAAAACTCCTGAAACACAATAATAATAATTAATAATAATAATTACATAATAATAATTAAAAAATAATAATGATTTCCTACTAAATTAATCTCTGCAATGTTCACTTGGCAGTCCCTTTGGCAATCCTAGAAAAGTGACTGAGCTTCGGTTACCATTACACTAGCCCATGTAAATAATAATCCAGTCTATTTGTCTATCTGTCTAAATGAGTTAACAAGGGTTGGGTTATAGTTTCTCCTAGTGGTTTCACCTTACTGCGAATTTGATTTTTAGGTACAGTTGCATTTCTGAGAGGGCTTGTTCAGTAAAATCATTTTCATATCAAACACACCTGTGCAGTATACAGTACACGCAGCCAATAGTATCTCAATGTATTGTGTACCAGGGGTCAATATAATTCAAGACTGTTGCATAGAGAGTGATGTCATAACTGTTTAATATAACTCAATAACATTTCTGGATGGAAGCAAAGCAGTATTTTCCCATTGCATCCTTCAGACGTGTTTTCCTTCCACAGCAGCAGTTGATGTAATGGCAAAATAAGCCTTATCCTTAATTACAATTACACTGAAAGTTAAATAGTGAGGCCAGTGTTTTCTTTTTGTTTATAAATAACTCAATATTGTTCCAAAACTAAACTATTAGAGCAGCCTTTCCTCTTAAGAGTTATGCCTTAACATTTGCCAGCTATATTTAGTAGTAATTATAGAATCGAAAATATGCATAAGCGTTTAGTCCTCACAGGTATAGAGAATAGTTTTAGGGCAGAGGACTAATTAATGGTTTGTATAATGAATTAGAATAGATTGAATCATTATTCAATCTCCTGATGTGACTAGAGTCTGAAGCAAAGGTTATATTGACCAAAGGTAGGTAGCTATAATGTGGAGATAGTCAGCTAAATTGTTAATTGATGATTAATTAATTGATTAACATGTTTAAATATTTTCAGTAAAAGTACTAGTGAAGTTTAGTGTCAAGAAGTAGTGCTTGATAGCACAGTAGTCGCAGGGTTTGTAGTTTCTTAGTTATGGAGGTTAGTTTGGTACTTTGCAGTCTTTCTACTGTACTGGCATATTTTTGCTACTGCTGGTTCTGTATTTATCTTCCATCTACTGTGTAAGCATGTAGTTTTATTTTTTTTTTTATTTTAGTTTTTTTTTTTATTTTTAGAATTAAACATTCTAATTCTGTTGTAATAGCTAGTTGAATCAGAATAGGAATTGAAAGAAAGTTGCAAATTAGATCAAGTGGACAGTTGTGTAATTTAAAGAAAGTGGTAGCATTTTCACCTGGACTGACAAAACATGGTCCATTGGAACACTTAAAGTTTCTTGTTTTGGTGTTTAATGACATTCAAATCTAGGGCTATAGTACTAGAATATTAGCCCCTTCCCAGAGTTGTATCTGCAAGGGAAATAATGGAACTGAATCGAATTACAAGTTTATTATTTGCATCAGTGATCTGGTAAGATATGAATTTGTGCAAACAGTACATTTATCGCAATGAACCAAAGCTAGTATTCTCTTAGGAGTTTAGACAATGTAGAAATTGCATTGACAAAATTGTATCTTGTCAAAGTAGATGTGTGTGGATGATGAAAGTATTTTGTGGCACAAAAGTTTGAGAATGAGTTTAAAACATTTTAACAAACATGTATTAGAATGCTGTCCGCTAAACTGATACACAAGTCTGCTATTTGTCAATGATGCACAAGGTGCCGTTTGGTTTTTTGTTTATTTTTCCTCAAATAGTGCAAATTGTACAATGGAGTAAAATGCTATTATAAACAGGAACTTTGTTGTTGTTGTATAAATAAATAAAGATGCATCGCTGAAGCTTACGAGTCTTGATAGAGGAGGTAGTTATATTTAATATATAGGCCTACCTACTGAAAAGTTAAGACTGTCGTAAGATGAACATCTTGTTCTGATTTAGTTCTAACTTTTTTTTTTTTTTTTTTTTTTAAACTAGCTTCCTTGTAACTATGAACAATTCACTTGGCAAGAAGGTGATGAATTCCCACCAAAATGGTCAATAAAATTCACAAAAGTTTGCAGTAGTTCATGCAATTTAACCATGCATTAACCCCCTTCGTTAGAGAAGCAATTTGATGTAATCAATAGGTTTCATTCACGTTCTTTAATTTACTAGTTTCTTCTGTGATTGACAGTGTGGGATACAGACTTTACATGCTTCAGTAATCTTAGAATCAATATTCTTGGTTTTTACAGACAATACGCATTTACACACTATTGACTCCAACACACATACCCTGTCACTCTAAAAAACACATTTTATATTCTTTATAATGTTATGTTACACTACCTCCCAAAATTCAGAGCATAATACCCATACTATGGTACCATACTAATAATACCCTTCCTTCCAGGTCCCACAATAGTTGTAATTCTATATAACCTTTTTTTTTTTTTTTTTTTTTTTTTTTTTTTTTTTTTAATCATACCACACAGGCCAATTATAAATAATTTGTTTTCTGAGCTAATTATATATTTGTAACTGTATAAATTGGGCAGTTGGCGAAGTGCTATTAATACTAGCACTACCATAGCCGCTTTTTGAATGGCTTTTGCAATTGAAATTTAAATATCTCTGCGTATGACTATCTCTTACATGTCTGTTCTTAAGTGTTACTAAATATTTGAATTAAATACCCATTTCAGCTGCAGAATTGTAAAAATTAATAAGTTATAAGCATTTGTTTCTGCAACCGCCAGACCTGTAGTTTAGGTGGCATATTGAAATCAATACAATATAGCTGACAATTTAGTCTGGGCTTTGTAATAAAATCAAAGTCATTGTGAAAGAATGTATTATATACTCCTGTCGAGTTCTGAAACACTGATGAAAGTCATTCTATACATATTATTATTATTATTATTATTATTATTATTATTATTATTATAATACAAGGAGTGCACCGGAAGGACTTCATTTTGTAGCTAGCCCTGGAGTTAGGGCAGAAACATTTTGATAAGACATAAAATTCAAAGCTAATTCAACATCTGCCCACTGTAGCTGGGCACTTTACCAACTGTCCTGGGATTGCGGCAACATTACATTTTAATGTTTTACAGTTAACTGACGAACTGAAATTTTCTTACATTCTTTTTAAAACTCCATCGCCACATACACTTTGATGCAAATTATCAAATTATTGTAGATGATAATAAAAAGTAATAACCCAGTGTGTATATTTTGTCCTTATTTTATTTATATGCTGTGTAAATGTGTACATTTTGGAGGCTTTCTCTGCACAACACCCTTAGGTAGCCACAAGGGATCTTTCTTGTTCAGAAAGAATGTTTGCAGCGCTGTTTGAAAAGTACAAACTAGAGGTTGTTTCCTAGCTTTTGGACTGCATACTAAAACACAATCCATAAAAGGGCAAAAAACAGTCCCCTTAACATGCAATACCTAATTAATTTATCAATCCATAAGCATCGGGCAGCAACAAACAGAAGGAACTGACAGTACCTGGCCTTCAAACTCCCTTTTCACCACAAAGTTTATTGTAATGTGAAGCTGCCATATAAGCACTCTTTAATTCATTAATTGGTTTATTGCTCTCCATATGCAGTCATAACAAAAAGATATACAGTATGTCCACTAAAATGAGTAAAATCCAGTGGTATTAAGTCTTAAACTAGAGCCGTGCTTCTTTAAAGCAGATTAAACATATTGACACCTCCCATCATTTACATTTTTTTAACCTGCCATTATTGCATGTTAATTGTGCATCCATCTGTAAGACACTGAAATTACTGAAAGTACTGTAGACTTAGTCTGTATACATTTTTTCCAGTTTATTTGTAATCAAACGACTAGACTTTGAATGAAGCGTATCAGGTAAAAAAAAACATGACGAGATGCCTGAAGTGTAATTTTATTTAGCTGTCATTCTTAAGATCGTTAGCTTGTTTGTGTCACTTCGATACACATTACAGTTACTGTTTGTGCCACTAGCCCTCCGACTTACAATTTCAGCACATTCAGATGTCGTACCCATCTCCTTTTTAATGTTTTTTTTGACACCTACTGGCTTATATATACACATGTACATTGTAATTCTTGTCACAGTGACAGGCTTTGTAATTAGTGAAGCACAGTCAGGCACTTAAAAATAAATTAAAAAATGTTGCTTTGCTGTAACCTGACATGTAATGTCACCATAAATGTACTGTTATCTGTACAAGGTTTATTATAAAAATACAAACTCTGATTATTAGGTTCCAGACTGAATACATTTTGTTGGTTATAATAGCAGTAGTGGATTTAAGATATTGATATAGTCAGTTTATCTAACCAGTAGGTTCATATTTAGATTAGTTGAATAGTCCACATTCTAAATTTTATTTTATTTTCACACAGCTAGATTCTGTGATTATTTCAAGGATAATTGATTATAGGCATCTAAAAGTCCTAATCAGGTTTGACATTTTTCTGGTAGTCACTGGTGCTCTGTACCGGTGTCCTAGGAAATAAGCTGATCAGGAAATAAGTTGTTATAAGTGAGTAGTTTTGAGATTTACATTTATACTGTAAATTTACAGTATAATCGTAAATCTCGAAAAAACTACTCACTTCTAAATCTTTTGTAGTCATTTTTGTATTACTTTAGTATAAATACATGTTAATTTGGATTCATATGTTGTTTTTTTCTGACTTTATGTGAACGAAAAGACACACAAGCTCCTGTTTTCTCAATGGAAATAGTGATATTTCAAAATATCACTGTCCTGGTCACAAAAGCAAAGTTTGTGGGGAATAATAGCCATTTTCTATACTTTTGAGGCATAAGCAATTAGGAAATAACACTTACTACACAGGAACAAAAATTGTGTTACATAGTGTTATCATCATGCATGTATTTCAATTACAGGTTTGGGAAGAATACATTAATTAGTTAAAAACAAAAGTTAACGTCTTTGCAAAACGATGGTAAATACCTGTAGTTCAATACCAACAAAGATGGCTATTGTAAGAAAAGAGAGATCATACAGTATATGTAGGTGTACATTTTGCCACATCTAAACTAGTAAAGTTTATAGTTATACTAATATTAAAATGTAAAGATACAGCCTTGTCATACTAATATTTAGGATTCAGCATGTCATTAGATCTGGATCTGAGCAATATAGTGAGGTCCTGCACCACAGACCTAACACAGACATAAAAAAAAACAAGACAGCTGCTTCCGCATCCAGCGCTCAAAGAATATCACAGACATTTACAGAGCTTTTTGAGATGTTATAGTAATAAAATAATGACTTGGATAACATTATTGAGGAGTTTGGTGATAAAACAAATGATCAGGAGATGATTTATCGGTATGCACTACTATGAAGAGGTATGTGATAAATACAGCGAACAAGGGGTGGAGCTTGTCTGGAGATGCAGTACTGAGTGTCCTGTTGATATGCAGTGCCTTTTAAACCTGTTTTACTGTGAAAAAAAATACTTAAACAGCATGTGTGAAAATAAATTGGACCTGACGTGTGCGCTGAATAAAAATGCACCACTAAGGGTTAAGAGACCACTCAAGAGGGTGTTCAATAGTGGTCTCTTAAGAGGGCTCATAACTTAAGAATTTTCTGTTTGTCTCTGATATGCTTTCCTGTAATTATGTATGTCCTACATACACTGTAAAAGCCAGCAGATATAATATGAACATAAGGACGTATGTAATTTAACATTCATTTAGATAATGCATTTGCAAAACATATTTTGTGAAAGTAATGAATGCTTGCCTGTATCGGGTCACACAAAATGTTTTAAATCCCTTGCAAATTTCAGTGTCTGCCAAACCAAAACCAAAACCAGCATAAGCATAAGATTACCGCACATATTGTTTTCATACTCTAAGTATGGCTTGAATTTTTCGGTGTTGATTACGGATAAGACAGCTAAAATGGTTAATGTATGGTTAACAATAGCCCTGTGTAAGGGTGCTTAATACAGGTTTGAGTCTGTTGCTGGGTAGAGAATTGTGGTCGCTAGTCGCGTTAGGTGGGTGGTCGCTTAATACAGTTCGATAAAAGCACAAATACCATTGGGAGGAATTTAAAGTGGTCGCTAAATAAAGGTGGTCATATGAACTGGTTTGACTGTGCTTCATGTTAAACTGTGTTTGTTATGTAATTGACTTTTAAGCACAATGATAGTAGTTTGTGGATGGATAGTATATTTGTCTTACTTTATTTAACTTGAAATTAGTGCACCTTATATGCAGTGGATCTAAGTTCTATAATACTGTCCCTGTAATGAGGTCAGCGGAGACTTGGTTAGTTTAGTTGGTAAGGAAATTGTTTTGCTTGAGGACTCAATAGCTAGTGACATGCAGGCTGAATTGCTTCATTTTGTAAACCAAGCTTTTTTTTTTTATTTACAGGAATCATGTTTAAAAATAGAATTCCTCACAGATGTAATTTTGCTAACAGTCTAAGCCGAAGTGTTAATTAAATTGTGATTTAATGAAAGAAAAAAAATGTAGGTTGTTCTCCAAAACACACCTTGTCTGTCACGTGCTTAAAATAAAATAAAACCGCAGTAGTAAGGAAGGATGTCGAATAACCTTGACTTGAGGTACTGTTAAACTAATCAAATACAATAAAAAACTATACACTCTGTTTTTAGAAACTTGCTTTATCTTATACTTCTTTTAAGGAATCAAAACCAAAATGGTTTCAGGTTAAGAAGTGAAAACTGCGAACAGATCTTAACGGTCCTATTAAGAGAAGCTGAACGTGTAGTTCTCTACAGTCTTTGACTCAATCATGTGAGTAAGTGAGTTGTCACTAGCAGCATTGCTATACATGCGTGAAATAATGTCAACCTATATTTAATCCCTCAAAACAGCCCTCTGTTTTAGCCCTGTATGGCAGTGTTGCAGTTTACACATTGGGAATTTGTTAGATTATATAGCCTGAAAAAGAGGAAAGTATTTGTTTTTTTTGTCTCCCTGTAGACTTCGTCTCTGTTGCATCAATCTTGGGAACTGGAATCTTAGGTAAGTGTAATGTGCAGTATAATTTAGGATTTCTGTCCGTTTAAAAAAAAAAAAAAGGTAATATGCTGATAGTTAGCAGGAAACCTTCTCAAATGTGTAAATATTCTTTTGGTTTAGGGTACAAGGGATATTTGAATGTTGTCAAATTTATCAATTTTGTTTTGTTTTTCCTTCCATACTGCTCTTATTTTTTTTCTCCTGCCCTAATATAAAATGCTGCAGCATACTTTTGTATTTGCATCTATCCGTAGAGATGTTGGGAACCCATATGCCCCAAATTCACAGACTTTTTAAATACTTTTTTTTTTTTTTTTTGTATTCCTTATTGCAGTATGCCCTGGAATAAACTAAAGCCCAAGGGGTTTCTTCCTTTTATCTAAACGCAACCTCATTTCATTTAAGAGATTTACTTTAATGGATGTAAGTGTTGTAAGTATTGAAAGGAAGTCTTTAAGTTGACCTTGAGATAGCAATAATAGTTACAATAACAGTTTTGAAGCCACTAGATATGGAATGCAGTTTCTACATATTATCTCTCTCATTGAAACAATTTCATATTATCTTACCTTTATGGTTACCACAGGAAGACAAATTAAAATGTTCCTAATATAATCTTTATGTAAATCACAATTTAAATATTTTGGCACATATGCAGTAAGCCAATTTAAGTACAGCAGCAGAGAAGAATCTAAACTTGTAATTTTAAGGTTACTTTCTCATTTCTTATACTTTTCCATTAGGTAATGATTTCCTCTTATAGCTGTAGTTTAGGAATGGTTACCATTATATTTTTGTTTTTTTTAAAACCCATGTTTGGGTGATCATTGTTCTTCAAGGGAGTTTCTCCACTACCTGGAATTGATCAACTTTTTACCAACTTTTGTATTGGATAATTCATTAAGGGACATGCGAATAGGCATTGCAATATGTGACAGCGTTGCATTTTATTGACTAAACTGGAGATGTTACTTTTCAGATAATGACCGAAAAAACAAGTACAGTAGTCTTCGAAGCAAGCAAAGTGCTCTTATAGCTGAAGTGCTCTCTCAGTGTTAGCCAAATATCAATAAATATATATTACTTGTCATGACTCATGTGCGTCAACATATGAAATGAATGTAAGTAAAAGAAAAGCAATAGGCAAGTGAATGTTAATAAACTAATAATAAAGTAACAAACAAACTAACGTTAATAAAGGAACTGACATACTAAATTAACACAGCACCCCTACACACGTTAAATGCAGCAGCAATATACAAGACATGCACATTTTTTAACAGAATGATGAAGCGATTCACCAGAACGGCAAACACCAAATTGTGTCTGATTCAGGTTTTTTTTTCAAGATCTCAAACAATTTCCAACTTTTTGTAGCAACAGAAACAGCGACACATTTCTCAGTCTGTTTATATTTTGCAGCGGTAAGGTGCACTCATGGAAATCAGAATAGAAAATGAGTCCAATGATATGACGCTAGTTCTGGAAAGATTTCATAAACCAATCAGTGTGCCTCAAGACACTCTCACGACTGAATTTAAGTTTGATGACGAGTTGTCATGTTAGAAAACAGTACTGTATCTGTTGTGAACGAACCGCTATCGGTGCCAAGAAGGTGTTCTTTTAAGTGAAGTTCCTACTTTTAGCCAGAGCATTTACAATGGGTAAAAACCAGCTTCACCAAAAGGGTGTTCCCTTACACAGAGTGTTCTCTTGGGAGGTGTTCCTATACACAGAGACTACTGTACTATTAATACAGCCTGTGTACATTCATGGGCATTGAGTTAATCCATGGACAATGAGCTGATCTTAGATTTAGTAGTTCACTTAAATCACAATACTGTATTAAACTATTGAAACTAGTTGTATTGCTTTCTTGTTCACTTTTTCACATTTGGGGGCAAAAAATGAAATATAGGCTATAGCATTATCATGAAACAAAATACGTCTTGAATTGTAGTTTTTTCTTTACAGAAAATATGCTGGCATATTACAGAGTATGAATAGCTGTACAACAGAATTTAGAAAGTGCACAGCTGTTCCTGGTCGGGTAAAGAGGAACCTGTCAGCATGGTGTAAATGGCTTTCCCTAATGAAACTAAGTGGAAAAAAATGTATTTAAATGATGTATAATCAGTAAAGATGTATAGAACTATATATATCACTTGGAACATGGTGTCAATATTTAACTGAACTAGAAAATATTAACAGCTGCCTGTGGTATTTTAAATTGGAATGCATTGCTATTTATGCAACTCATTTACTGGATATGGATTTTTGCAAAGCGTTTAAAAAGTAATTTGATGATACAAATGCCATACAATCTCAAGAATTGTCATTTTTTGCTTTTCTGTAAGTTCCAGTCAGAATTGCACATTCTGGATTGCAGCCGTTTCTGGTATCTTTTGTAATTGATTTTTCATGCAAGTATGCAGTGACTACTAATTGTTTATACCTGTTACTATAAGCTAGAGGGCAAATTGACAGTTGAAAACATTAGAACCAGGATTCTATTTGTAAGGAATGATGAATAAATGGACTGCAAACCATTTTTAGTTGCGTTAATCTAGGTGAAGACAAAAAATGCATTTACAATGCTATAGACTAGGAGTGTCTAATCCTGGTCCTGGAGGGCCGCTGTCTTCCTCATTTTTGTTCCAACTGTACCCTAAATTAATTAATTGGGACAATTAAGCTTGTAATAAGCACTTAATTGATCCAATTAAGTAGTTTACGGTACAGTTGGAACAAAAACCAGGAGGAACATTGGCCCTACAGGACCAGGATTGGACACCCGCGCTATAGACAAACCGATATCTGGTAGTAACATTGCTTTAGTTTACATAGTCGGATTGCAGCTGAAGTAAATTGCATTTATGCTCCGAACCAACCTTCAACATGTCATGGTTGGTAGCAGACAAGCTCATGCCCAAGGCAGATACAGCTGGCACCACAACCAGAAACTAAGAAAACAGGAAATAGAATGAGTAGTCTCATTGCTATACATATTTTTGACAAATTGTAAAATGTTTTTTATCACCTATGTCAAGTAATTTACGCATTTTTTTGTTACTATATATTGGTTTCTTGCTGCACATCCATAATAAGAGACCATGGAAGGAAGAAATAATCCATTAAGTCCAACGTGATTATTAAATGGGCCATAAGCCATCTGATGAATGGAAATGGCACTAGATGGATAGTATCATTAATAACCGGGTTTTAACAACCATGCTATGCTATCAACTGTACTGTAAAGCTTAGAAAGGGGCCCACTATTTAAGGTTACTGGATATTTTCTTCAAATGCATAGTATGTGACTGCTGTTCCTTAATTTTCTACTGGCTAAAAATAATCCAGCTGTAAAATGTATATTTTGCATTCAGGTCCATGTGAGACGTTGGGAACCAGCGTGAACCATATTCTCAGAATTTGTTTGCATTTTTACTCTGAATACTCTCGAGAGAATTGTGTTTTCTGCTCATGGCTGATACAAATTCCCTGCACCATATGTGGATCTCTAGAACAGGATTCAGTTCAGTATTCCCTCAGGTAGTGATTTTCTTAGGTTTGTCTGGCCTGTTTTCCCCTTGTCTTTTTACTGTGATATCACATTCAACAGTCATTTTTTATATCTGGTTAGCTCATTGGGCTTGCTATTGCTCTTCCCACAATATGTCGCCCTACTATCACACTTTGTTCAAAGTCAGACAGATCTCTCCATCAAGACATGTCAACCTGTGCTGTATAAGCTGTGTTTTGACCTTTTATACCTGCTACCAACAGTAATTTTATAAGATTAGCAATATTTTAGTCTGCAGCTATAATGCTGAACTATAGGTAGAGAAGCCCATTCCACTGACAAAGATTTGCTGCCACGTTTCTTGGCCCACACATTAGGAACATTTTGAATGGGTGCCACATTTAAACTTAAAAGACCACGTTTAGTTTATTACTAAAACTGTTTTGAAGAAATGTAATCAGTTAAACATTGATCAGTTAAGTTGTATTTGTCTGTTTTACTTTTTTTTCTTGCCACTAGGCTCTGTTGATTTACCTGTTTATAGATTACTGCAGCGATGCTGAGTTGCTCAACGGCATTAAAAAGATACCCATTACCATTTTTTTTTTTCCCATTACATTAGTTAATCATTTGTTACCCAAATTCAAATACTCTCTGTTAAAGCCTTTGGAGAAAGTTATTTTAGCGATTACTTTGGGAAGTGTGTCTGAAACACAAAACAAATTTGAATTCAATCCAAGACAGAGACTGACTGCCAATGTAGACCTATGGCATTATTAATTCTTATTCCTTTAATATAGTTCAGAGTTGGTTGAAGAAAAGTATCTTATAAAAAGGCATTTATATTCTGTAGATTCAAAAAGATTGGCAAATAAAACCTTGGTG
The DNA here is from genome assembly GCF_017654505.1 of Polyodon spathula. NCBI lineage: Eukaryota > Metazoa > Chordata > Actinopteri > Acipenseriformes > Polyodontidae > Polyodon > Polyodon spathula. The sequence goes on from NC_054544.1 coordinate 37,704,567, forward strand.
CTGATTGAGCGTTTTAGATTGCTATCAAATGGGCTCTCATTTCAACTTCACTTAATGTCTGTTAAGCTTTACTTAATGGTTAATTGATTGCATACAGTGAAGATTTTCACCGTTTGATTTTTGAAAGTTGGAACTCATTTTCAAGTTAATAGAGTTGATCTTGGATCGTTACATGTTGTGCAGTTTGAATAATAATAGAGACCTCTTTTCAAAGCACAACCTGCAATTTGATTTGGTGATTTGAAATGACTTTAATTGAAGCAATACGTTTCTAAACCTGCAGTATACCAGTATTTGTTTGTTTTGCTTCATTACTTTTGTTGGTTATTATGTTATATTCAAGGTTCTGTACTTTTCTTATTAATAAACTATTGGTTTTAATAAAGTTTGAAATAGCGTCTTTTTATATCGGTGTTATAGCAGACACCTGGGTTTTGATGAAACGCATTATTGTTCATCTGTACATGAGCATTGCTAAATCCTTACATTACCTTTCAGTATTAAATAATTGAAAAATTCTTAAGCTAACCACCTACAATATTTATGTTTTGAAAGCATTACATGTACATTGTGCATATAAAACGTATATTAAATACAATATTATTTAAGGAATGGATGGCGTTTTGTTCATGGAAATAGATAGATTTTATTGGTCACACATTACATAGCCCTTCCATGACTGAAAAAGTCACCAACCTACTTTCACTGTATTAGTGGTCAGATGTCAATTTGACATTGGGACAGATGCCTCCTCCCCAGAATGTCATTAAATAAGCAATAACAGTTCCTGTGAACTGTACATTTCAGAAGTTAATATAAATGTAGTACAGTATTACTATATTTTACTAAATTACTGATTGTACATTTTGTTTGATGGACATTGACAGAATGTTTTTGGTTTCTTTTTAAACAATCGATCATTCGTCCTTGACCAAGACATGCTTGAGTGACTATGACTGAAGCATACGCACTTAATCACCTAATTGGTCAGACAGTTGATTGGACACTGGATATGGAGTGATTTTAGCTATTGAATTGCAAGCTTGAAAAAGGAATAAAGAATCACATGGGGGGGAAAAAAAAAAAACAAAAGTGCAGTAGGCATGTTGGAGGCTGGACTAGGGCAGTGTACTGTGGCTCACCGTCTTGGGACCTCATAGGCAGCAATTTCAAACCTGGCGAGACAGATTGACATTTTGCAGTAACTTTGATGTCAATTGTTAATCTGCACTATAAAAAGTCACCTCGCCTGCTCTAAAACACAGTGTGTCATTTTTCGATGACATCTAGTGAATTTTATCCAAATATAAGTGACACGTTTCTTTTGATGCTCAAATGTAAGTGATACGTTTCTTTTGGTGCACAAATATGTGAAGTTTCTTTTGATGCTCCATACATACACTGCTTCCAGGGATTTGTTGAAGGGGCCAGGGTTGGAATGCAGTTTATTAATTAACTTTGTTAAATAAATGTATTAATTTTATGGTCCTTAAGCTTTCAGGAACAGAAAGTATTCTCATGTAATATGTAGGAGATCGGAATTCTGTCCTCAATACTGCAGAGGAAGAGGGGGAAACAAAAGATGCAGGTAGATTGAAGTCATATAATAAGGAGATATCAGTGCCATTTGCTGTTTGTTCCTTTCTATAAAAAAAAAAGGGGGACAAAAAATGTTAAATGTTAGTCTGATTTACCTTTTAATCATAGCTTGTTCCTATGGAAACCAGGCTTGATGTGATATGTTGTGTTAATTGCAACAGGATACTGTGAGAATTCTAGAATCTGTTGATCTTGAACAGGGGAAGTCATATTACACATAATCTGTATCTTGTATGAAGATTTTTACTGTTTGGTAGAAGCACACTTTTAAAAGTTTTCCGTTAGTGTTTGGTGTAAGATACCCCTGAGCTTGATTTGTGCAACTAACAGGCCACAGGAAAACTTGAAATGGCTCAAAACGTCACTGTGGGAGGTGTACATTTTATTTACTGCATTATAAATTCCAAAAATAAAGCATGATGAAGTAAATAGAGGTGTAGAGAAATGTTAAGCTTGTAAACTGCAGTTAATGCATAGCCCATAAAGCAAAAGCAAGTGAAAATTCTAAACAAATGTGCAAATCTAACTTTAGTAGTAAAAAATGCAATTATTTGTGAACTGTTTCTATTCATTCTTCTTTGGCATTAGTAGTTCATCTGCCCATTTAACAAAAAAAACAAAACATTTTCTAATAAACATAGCAACAAAATAATGAATAGGAAATATATTTGTTCCCTTTTTCTTTTTCTGTTCTTGCTGTTTTCCCTGCTGTCTCATCAGTTGGTTGGAAGATTCCTCACCATGTGAAACCTGTCAGATTTCTGACGAAGAAACAGATGGTTACAGTATTGTTTTTATTAGTACCACAGGGAACATTAACAGCAGGCCACTGAAATGCAGGAGTTGAATTGAAATCAACAAATGTCAGTGATAACTAATCGGGGTCGACTGGGCTTAAAGAATGGATCCATTAACTATTTTGGACGCAGGAAGGAGGGAATAGCCTGCTAATGAAGATAAATTATCAGAATGTTGCACTGTTGAAAAAAGGTTGTTTTGTAAAATAGTTTTATTAATTGAAGTATTTCTGTAGATCTGCCATTTGGTTTATCCATGGTATTGTTTCTGAGAATGAGATCCCTTCTTGGGATGTATAACTAAAAACTCCAGAGGATGCTATATTGAATACTACTGCATGTACTGTACTGTGCACCTTGTATATAAAACGTGCAACACATATTTTAACTGTAACAAATTATCATAAAATGTGCAAAACAAGCATTACACTGTATTGTGTTTCCCCTTTTCATAATGCTGCCATTGGTAGCCATAGTTAGAAGCCAAATCTATTTGCGTTGTGCCTTATTACGAGTACATGAGTGCTACTCTAACGGCATTATGGGACAGATAGATACAATGCACCTTCTAATCAATTTTTCATTATAAAGAGCAGCCTTAAAAAGGAGGGGCACTGTACTCATAAGAGTTTTTTATAAATACCAAGATGGTATGTGTTGTTAAATACTGAATTGTTAGTCATCCCTGCATTGATATACATACTTCATATTCATCCAAAGGCATACATTATTTAAATTTCAGTTTGTTTACAGTTCACAATTGTTTTTAGCTGGATATGAGCTTTTTTCACATTGAAACCTGCTTTCCACTTTAAAACAACTTATATTCCATTGTATATCTTAATTGGTTAAGGATATAAATAACCTCCTGAAGCCTTTAAACATAAGGTATTTCAGCTGGATTTTAATTCAGATGACTCGCAGCACTGGCAGGCATTCCCTATTGAGAATTCAATCTACCTTCCAAAAGGCTCAACAACATTGATGTTATTTTCCAAAAAATATATATTTTTTAATTTGAATGGTAATGTGCTTATAAATTTGTGTACTACTTACCATTAATCTCACTTTTTCAAGTATTTGCCATAATTGGATCATGGATACTTTCATAGCATTTTTAGTACTCCTATGAACATAGAGATGAACACTGCTTTTTACACCAATATGTAATCACTGTTGCACAGGTGTTTTATGCAGGTAATAGTTTTTTAATAGCATTTTATTGTATCACTATTTCAAATTTGTGCAGTGGGGCCTAAACATAGATGGCAAATGGTTTATTTTATATAGTTTTATTAGTAATGGTACATGGGATAGACCTTGTCTGCCACAATTCCCGGTTCATATTTTGCTGTCAGTGGAATGATAGTAACAGTATGCACAGACCAGCAACATGCAGCTCAGACCATTAGAGGACATGTAGTTCCCTTAAGATGGAATGACATGCTGAGGGGTGTATGATAGAAAAAGATTAAGATTTGAGGAGCTTTGTCCTGCCATCATATTCCTGTGGGATTCCTTCTGCACACTTTGTTTTCCTATTTTTTGTGACAATCCAACATTTTGTGTTCACAATCCTAGATTATACAGCACATGATGATCTTCAGCTGCATTTTTTTTTTTTTTTCAAATTTGGTAGACGTGCTTTAATAATATTTTGTCATTCGTTTTCCAAAAGGTATTGTGTTGGCACATAGGCTCAGTGCATTGAAATGCTATGTTTCTACTGCCATCTGTGTTTGATATTTTCTTCTGCTTCAGAGACATTTAATGTGTGTAGTGCCAGTGTTCTGTCAGAAGGTTGTATAAAGTAGAATTCATACTATTCGGAGACTCCTTCCCCCCGCCCCACAAGATTTTCTTTGTTACTGTTGATGAAGATGTTACAGTTGATATGTGTATATATATATATGTATATGTGTATGTGTAATATATATATAATCACACCTCATTAATCCAAATCAAATTTGATGTTTGTACTGTATTTATTAGATATTTAACAGATAAGTGAAAATGACGTGTTCATTCTAGCTAGGTTAATTTTCCATCACATAATACAACATATAAAAACAGAATGGCTAACATCCATTTGATGTAACGGTACAGCAGGACAGCACCTGGTTCTTTTTATAAGTAGTTCACATTTTCCTGCAGTAGGTACAATAGAGAACATTTTAATGAAAACAACGTCTCTTTTTACTCTGCCAGTTAAAATGAATCAAATTATTTGTTGTTTCTACAGTAACATGGTGTGACCTATGTATAGGTTAACACTTTGCAGATTGGAAAAAGAAAAAAATGTGTATTTTTTATATATATATATATATATATATATATATATTTATATATATATATGTGTGTATGTGTCACATGTATCAACATGTATATACACATATATATATATATATATATACCCATATATATATATATATATATATATACACAGTGCCTTGCAAAAGTATTCAGACCCTTCCTATGGTGTCCCATTTTGTGAAATTACAAAATGATGCATACACCTTTTTTAAACTTAATAGTTTATTCAAAACTTGAATGCTCAAACTGAAGACTTCTATAGGTAAGATACGTTACAGTAAATGTCAGCAAAAACTAAAGAGAAAAAACTGAAATATGTTGATTGCATAAGTATTCAGACCTGTCAACTCAATGTTTGGTGGAAGCACCTTTGGCAGCAATTACAGCAAAGTCTTTTTGGGTAAGTCTATACCAACTTTGAACACCGGCTTGGTGCAATTTGTGCCCATTCTTCTTTGCAGATGGGCTAAGCTCTCTCAAGTTGCTTGGGGATCTCTTAAGGACAGCAGTTTACAAGTCTTTGCACAGATTCTCAATAGGATTCAAGTCAAGGCTTTGACTGAGCGACTCCAGGACATTCACGTTCTTATTCTTAAGCCACTCCATTGTAGCTTTGGCCCTGTGCTTTGGATCATTGTCCTGCTGAAAGGTGAATTTTCACCCCAGTTTAGCAGACTGAAACAGGTTTTCCTCTAGTATTTGCCTATACTTTGCTCCATCCATTTTTCCTTCAATCCTAACAAGCCTTCCAGTCCTTGCTGAGAAGCATCCCTATAGCATGATGCTGCCTCCACCGTGCTTGACTGTAGGGATGGTGTTGACTGGGAGGTGGGCTGTGTTGGGTCTAAATAGTTCCAATTTACTCTCGTCTGACCACAACACCTTTTGCCATATTTTTGCAGGATCACTCTGGTGCTTTGTTGCAAACTCCATGTGGGCTTTGTGATGACTTATTTTTATTAATGGCTTCCTTTTTGCCGTCCAGCCATGCAGGCCACTTTTGTTACGTCTTCTGGATATTGTTGACTGATGCACATTTTCTCCCATCTCAGCCATTGAACTCTGTAGCTCTTTCAAAGTTGTTGTTGGCCTCACAGTGGTATCCCTTTCCAGTTTCTTCCTTGCCTGGCTGCTCAGTTTGTCGGGACGGCCTGATCTAGGCAGTGTCTGGGTGGTACAATGCGCCTTCCATTTCTTGATGACTGAGTAGACTGTGCTCACAGGGCTATTCAGAGACTTTGATATTTTTTTGTACTGTTCTCCTGATCTGTGCTTTTCAATCACTTTTATCCCTGACTTGCTTTGAAAGCTCCTTGGTCTTCATGGTTAAGCCTTTACTTGAAATTCACTACCTGACCAAGGAACCTCACAGGTGTTTTTGTTCTGAAATAACGAGAACCACTCATATTGCACACAGACAGGGGCCATTCAACTAATTGTGTGTCTATTTTTAAGGTCATTTTTTACACCTGAATTAATGTAGGTTTGCCACAGCAAAAGGTTTGAATACTTATGCAATCATGACTTTTCCATTTTTATTTCATATTAATATTTTTGTTTGCTTTGAATGTGTGGAGTAGGTTGTGTATGTGACATATAATGCCTGCTTCAAAGTATCATGACTGCAAGCTTTGAACATCAAAATGTGAAAACTTTGAGAGGGTCTGAATACTTTTGCAAGGCATTGTATATAAATATTTTGAGTCACTTTTTAGTACCCATACACAGCATTCTGACAGCTGGCTTATCGACCATGCCTAATAGATGGTCACAAGGGTAAATGCAGAGAGCTCAGGAAGTACTGAAACGGGCCATCATGAAAATCAAATCTGATGTGTAGTGACTGATGGCTCCTTTTTACACCTGTTACTTTGACTGGATCAAATCAACTATGTCAATCTATGGCAGAGCCGTTAAAAAGAGCTGACTGTAGTAACCAAGAGCATTGCATTTTCTCAGCTATCCATTTATAGAAGCCTATACATTCATGATAGATAGCTGTTTTGTCTGACCCTCAATATGATGTTAATTTTTATGTGGAGTTTTACTTTATACCCTATATCAATGTTTATTTGGAACAGCTGCACTAGAAAGTGGTCCATTCCCAGTATTTAATTACTGTTTCTCCTCCAATCATAAAGAAGCTTGTGTTCCATTGGGTGGACATTAATTTTTGCTAATATGGTCATGTTGATTTCTCACAGCTGGTCTAAAAAAACTGAAATAAAAATAAGGTTTTAATAATCCTTTTGAAACTTGAATCTGGAGTTTTGTGGACTGAAAGGCAGCTATACTGTCATTTTTCCACAGAAAATGAGAAAATATGTACACACTGAATGTACTTGTGTACAAACGACAGGCCCTATTCACAAAACGTACGGTTTAAGTTTTGTCAATCTATGACCAAATCTAAATCTATTTTTTAGGGTCCTCATTCAAACTCTTTATCCTTATTCACTTATTGTGTCCATCTGTCTTTCTGTACAGTCTATATGGTAAATATGGTATCTACCTTGAAATGACACAAATCGCCTTCAAAATGTCATCAGAATGTTATCACCTGTAGAGCTTTCAGATTGCATTTGGGTATAATATTTGGGATAAGCTGTTCATTTTAAACTATTTTGTTACCTATGTAAAACATGAATGTTACATAGTGGTCTACTGTGTGTGTTTGCTCTGCTTTTTATGTGGTAATAGGGTGGAGATTGTTCATTTTTAAGAATTGGAGCTAATTTAATTAGATCTTTACAAGTTGATTATTTACTTTCAGTGACCTTTTTATTGATTCACCCATGGAGTTTGATCTAGCGGATCAAACGTTGACGTCAAGAATAATTACATTTTTTTTAATTGGGTTTAGGAACCAGTGTTTGAGCTCAGCAGAAGCAAAAGCCTTGTTTAAATGAGAAGGCAATAATTTAACCCCACTGATTTTAGTTAACAAGACTGATAATTGAAATCATGTATCAGATGGTATGCTATTTCTTGAATCCACTTGGGGCAGAGGGACACGATGATTGGTGACGGATGTGTCTGATGTTGCTCAAACATGATTCTATTGATGTATAAACATAGTTTTAAAATGGTGTCAGGATGTGATTTGAAAAAAACAAGTAATATATGCCAATTGCATCTAAACTTTGTAGCTTTACTTAATATGCAGCTATTAGTAGATGCAACGAGACTCTAGTATGATGTAAAAGAATAAAGTATAGGTAACTTTGTTTTATTTTTAATTAGGATTTGAGTGCATGTTTGTGTGTTTGTAAGTTTTGGCATCTTAAATCACCATTCGGTCGTAAAATGTATTGGCGAAAGTAATCCTGCTTGTTCAGTACTGTAACTTGTTCATAAAGTTTATTCAAAGCCTCCTGGCTTTCTTAGAGACTGGAGCACAGTGCTTATGTTATGATATGTAATCCGTGTGCATCCAGTTATTTGAACCTGTCATTCAAACTTCATTTGTTATACTAAAATTTAAATGGATAGATTAGATGTATAGGACTGTGAAGAAGCAGATTTAGTCAACATTTGAAAAACAACGTTCAAAGTGCATGTTCAAGAACTGATTTTTCTTTTTCATCAAACAGAAAAAAAAGGTAAATTACAAATACTGTATTTACAGAATTTACGGAGGATTGATTTGGAACTGAGATTAAACATAGCTTTGAAAGCTAACATTCAAGGTCCTTTACCAGAGATTAGGGACCTCATATTGATTTAATCTAGCTAATGGAAATCTCAGATCAATTTTCTATATTGTTGCTGCCTCCTGTCAACTGTGCATTATACAGTATATATTTGAACAACACATGGTATCACTGTCTCGCTTTTAAAAATACTATGTCCGTATTTTTTATAAGCTCTTGTGGAATTGCAGATAAGTAGTGAACAGTTTCTGATTCACTCTGTTTTTAATTTGCAAGTTTAAATTGGCAGTCTTTGCCAAAACAAGTTACACTTACTGCATATATTTTTTTATAGAGATAATTGAAGCAATTTAAGTTTCATAAGTTTATTTAAAATAAGAACCAGAGTATGTATTATTTATTAATTTATTTTGTAATAAAAATGGTGTTATGATAAAGTGGTTTCAATGAAAGATACTTCAACTCAGCTCTAACTTTCACAAATATATATATTTTTTAAATATGTTTATCTCCTAATGCCATTCCATTATTTGATAGCTCTTTTCGTATTGTTGGTGACAACAGTATTTACCAGAAGTAATATAAGAACACTGTACTTGCTCAGGAGAAAGGATTGCCTCTTATAAGCACACTGTAAGTAAGTAGCAGTTGATTGCTCATCACAAGACAAAGAAGAAATTAGCTTGATTTCTTATTGGTAAACCTGAATCGTACAACATCTGTTGCTTATCCAAACTGAGGCTTTGTAAACAAAATATATTTGATGAAAGTGTGACATTTGGAACCACATCCCTTAAGAATTTCTCTCTTTATTTTGTTTAAAATGTGATGTCCATAAGCCACAATTATAATTAATTGTTCAGATATCAAAAACCTTTTTAATGCACTGTACTTCGAAAAAGAAAGAAAAGCATAGACAACAGAAAGTTAAAGAACAGCAAAAAAAGCAGCAAAATAACATTAGTCCCCTTGTTCACATAGGATGACCTAGTTAATGCTTTGTTGCTAAAAGTAAAATGTGTAGATCAAGCACGCAAGAAAATGCATGCTGTACTTTGGTGAAGAATAGAAAAGTAGGGTATACATTTAATATTGAAACCTTCTTTAACTGGTAAGCAAACCAAAATCTATAAAACAATAATAATAAAAATAAAATAACTGTAGTTGTGAAGAATAGAAAAGTGTGTGTGTATGTGTGTGTATATACACACACACACACAGCTTTGGAAAAAATTAAGGGACCACTGCAAAATTATCAGTTTCTCTGGTTTTACTATTTATAGGTATGTGTTTGGGTAAAATGAACATTTTTGTTTTTTTCTGTAAACTACTGACAACATTTCTCCCAAATTCCAAATAAAAATATTGTCATTTAGAGCATTTATTTGCAGAAAATGACAACTGGTCAAAATAACAAAAAAGATGCAGTGTTGTCAGACCTCGAATAATGCAAAGAAAATAAGTTCAGATTCATTTTTAAACAACACAATACTAATGTTTTAACTTAGGAAGAGTTCAGAAATCAATATTTGGTGGAATAACCCTGATTTTCCATCACAGCTTTCATGGGTCTTGGCATGCTCTCCACCAGTCTTTCACATTGATGTTGGGTGACTTTATGCCACTCCTGGCGCGAAAATTCAAGCAGCTCGGCTTTGTTTGATGGCTTGTGACCATCCATCTTCCTCTTGATCACTTTCCAGAGGTATTCAGTGGGCTTCAGGTCTGGAGATTGGGCTGGCCATGACAGGGTCTTGATCTGGTGGTCCTCCATCCACACCTTGATTGACCTGGCTGTGTGGCATGGAGCATTGTCCTGCTGGATAAACCAATCCTCAGAGTTGGGGAACATTGTCAGAGCAGAAGGAAGCAAGTTTTCTTCCAGGACAACCTTGTACTTGGCTTGATTCATGCCAAAGCTGCCTGATTCCAGCCTTGCTGAAGCACCCCCAGATCATCACCGATCCTCTCCACCACATTTCACAGTGGGTGCGGGACACTGTGGCTTGTAGGCCTCTCCAGGTCTCCGTCTAACCATTAGACGACCAGGTGTTGGGCAAAGCTGAAAATTGGACTCATCTGGTGGTGCTTCAACAAGGCTGGAATCGGGCAGATTTGTCTTTTGTGAAGGGCGCATAAATCAAGCCAAGTACAAGGTTGTCCTGGAAGAAAACTTGCTTGCAATCCCATGTTGATCATTAAATAGAAGAATTGTACTATTTAGCTCATGGCTGCTACAGTATGAAAAAACAATCAAACGTAGGGTATACATTTAATATTGAAACCATCTAGGAAACCAAAATCTATAAAACAATAATAAAAAACAAACCAAAAAAACACTATTTGCAAGGTCAAATAAATTAGTATGCCAGTGAAGTTTTATTTTAGAGCTATTTTGTATAGCAAAAAAAGTGTAATGCAAGAGTCAGAATTTTTAATTGTATTTTAGTATTTCTTTTTTTTTTTTGTCCTAAGGTTTTTACTTCTCTTACAGTGATAAAAACTGATTCTGTAGAAATACCAGACATGGCTAGATATGAAAAGGTACAGAAAGACTGAGCTACAACCTTTTGTTTATTGCCTTTGTGATTTCACATTTATTCAGATTTTTCGATTCACCTCTTTCAGCCCACTTAGCTCTACACAGCTCAGTATAGCTGCCCCAGGCAATGCCCCCTGTGTGCTCCTGTACTTTCCATGATACATATAGTTGTGAGCCCACTATTTCACAATACACCGATTATCACTGTAGTAGTGGCTATTTTGTAACTACTCTAAGTGAATAAAAATAAATGTAACTTGTGTTTTTTTTCTCTGTGGGATATGGTCTGCAACTCAAGGAAGCTACAGAGCGTTAAAAAAAGAGCAAGGTTCTAGCAAGAATGAAAACGCACATCATGAGAGTAGTACTGTTATCCTACCCCTAAAAAAGAATGTAAAAAAATAAAACATAAAATTTGCCACTCCTATTTTTTTTGATAAATTATTAATAGCACACTCGTTGTAGAAACATTATCAATAACATGTTCCCTATACAGGTTTACCATTAATATTTACAGAAAATTATGATTCTCTACTAACAAATACAAGACAATTTTATACCTGAAACTATAGAGGAGTATTGGCATATGCATATAAAGTTTTCGCGTGTGTGTTTATATAAAATGTAATTTATAATTTAAGAAAACACATTTCAGTACTGTTATGGAGGTAGCATGTATTTGTGTTGGCATAACAGTAAACGTGTACATTTGAATTAACGTATTCAAATGTGTTATATATATATATATATATAATATATATATATAGATATATATAGTTTTGAATGAATTTCATAAGCAGTGCAATTGTATACTAGTTTAAATGCACATTTACATCACAAAGTAAACTACTGCAGCCATTTTAGGTGAAATGTGGGGGGAATAAAAAAAATAAATAAACCTTGCTTATTTAGAAATGAATGGAAAACTATTATGACAAATAAGTATAATGGGAGGAATAAATTAGGACTCTGTTCCAGGTACTGAAAAATCTCAGTGCAAATTAAAAATAAATAAATAACAAAAACATAAATAAAATATTAATAATAATAAGCCCTATATATGTTATTAAAGTTACCTTGCTTGTTGATAGCTGTGCTGAGTTTCACCAATGTCTTTGAACTCCACTGGGTGGGAAGTACGCAAGGGCCACATCATGTTTGAAGTTGTTCCTGCTTTCGTTATTGTGGTTTTCCCACAGATTCTGCAGGTGATGGCCATCTTCTATGGTGTTTCCCTTTACATCTTTTTTTGTAGCCAAAGTACAGCCACACAGATGGTTTTACCTTCTTCTGCTTCAGCCATGTTGAATGAGTCATGTGACTATTGTTTTCTACGATAATTTAAAAATATCCACGGTAGGATTATCATGAATATTCATACTCACAATATATCGTACTATCAAAAAACCGTTTCCTCTATAGTCTCCAACCCTGTTCCTAGATATCTACAGCATCTTCTGGTTTTCGTTTAGATCCAGTTCTTATTTAATTGAACCAAATATTGGCTTAATTAGTCAAGATTAACATGTGTTCCAGATCTTCAGCAATTGATGACATAAAGACACCTATAAAACCTGCAGGATTGGTGCCCTACAGGCCAGGGTTGGAGACCCCTGGTGTAGAGACTCTGATTGTTGGGGAGAGTTTTGGGCATTTAATTGATTATTTTTTTAGCACAAAAGGCAAGGGATTTCTGAAATGCAAAAAACAGCTAAATATGCAAAACAAATAGCATGTCTCATGTTAAACTACTGCCATTCTAATAACTCTGTGGACATAAAGTTTGCAGATGGTCCAACAAGTATTATTATTATTATTTGTAAAATAACTTAGTGACAAGGGTTTTAAATGGCAGGGGTTTCATTTAGACCCCATTGTGTGATAAAGAATTTGTTTGCCGTTCTGTTGTACCTAAATCAGTCAACATTACACTTTTTTTTTTTTTTTTTGAAACTGTGTAGTCCTATAAATATGTGCACTTGTGTATGATATGGTGTGTAATTACAGGATTTTTTTTTTTGGTGTGGATGCATCCATTCATGTAACTGAAATAAATTTTCAATAGGAAGTGTGAATATATTGTAACGAATAACATATGAAGCAGTTAATTCAGTAATTGCTGTGATCACACTTGAAACAATATACTGCGGTACTGGGATTTACCTACTTGGCAACCATGTTGGGAATATCTTGGAACAGATTGATGTTAACAGATGGATCACGTCCTTGGTGTTATGATGCAAACTATCTCAGAAGCTCAGTGCTGACTAGATTGGTGGATGTTTTTAAAGGTGATATCAGCAATAAGTAGTCAGCATTTTCATCCACATTGCGTTCCAACCATGTCCCTAATTGAACAAATTTAACTCCTGACCAGGTCCAAAAGCATGTAGTCATTTGACTGTAGATATACTTAGTAAGCCTGTAATCGAGCCTCATTGAAGGGTTGAGTTGCCTACAGTACTTGGTTACACCATGCGTATTTTCTCCTTTCTATTTTTAGATATATTTAAAAATGAGTATTGTGTGTTCAATCATTAATTGAGCAACACCTGAAGGAATTATGTAATCGGAGCATATCTTTCAATTCAACAAGTGTTGGTAGACACTTCTCAGAGTGTAAAAATGAGATCGGGTTAGGGACGAAGAATAAACCTGTACTAAGATAGTGTCCTTTTAAGAAAGCGAGACTTTATTTTTTTTTTCACATTTTCTCCAGAGAGAGACAAAAACAGTATTACAAATAACTTAATCAAGGAAGGAAACTGTTCAGAAACATACAGTGCTTTATTTAATTTACTCTGTGGAAGGAAGGCTGGGTAAAATTGTCAAAGCTCTAACAAAAACAATAAGAAAACTAATATGCAGCACTTTGAAGAGGTAATATAACAAGTATTCAGCACAGTGATTAAAAGTACTAAGTGTTGTGCCTACAACAGCATTGTAGTAGTAAAAGTGTTTTGGCTTGCAGTTCAGTTTGTGTTACTTATCATTATAAAACCTGCACTTGATATCATAGTGTCTGTGTCTCTTTTACAAGCATATTTCTTCTAATGAACCTGATATGAAGAATATGTTTCGATGACAGGTGCATCTTTCGTAATCTTAATTATTTGATTGTCTCTTGCTTAGCAAGATGCCTACCCAGCAAGTAGACTGACCGACGGTTTCTGATACTGCAACAGCATGGAGTGCTCAGTGGCAGGATTACTCTGCAGACTCGCACAGCCAGGGAGATAGTCATGGACTCCGGGCCAGATGAGGATGCTTCAGTGACAGGATGTGGTGCTGCAATTGTGTATACTAATGCAGATCCTGTTTTAAAAATAATGTCATCATCCTTCAATGTTACTACCCAGACAGGTGCTGAAGAGGTCGATTTCCTAAGCACCATTGATGCAAAGGATAGGAAAACCTTTGGTTTAACCTTCCATGAGGCAATCTGGAGGCCCGTTGAGGCTTTATGGGGTAAGCCAGCTTTTGCTGCACCACATATTCCCAGAGTAGACAAGCTCTGCAGGATACCGGCAAATGTATGTTTAAATTGCCGAAGGTGGACACCATCATGGCAATACCTGACCCAGGTGCATCATACAGATCTGGTCTAGATCGAAGACAGAAAGGCTGGTACCTTCTTGAAAAGAGGCTGCTCCGCCTCCACTTGCAGCATGCATATCAACCACTACCAAGTACTTGCTGCAAAACACCAACACAAGATATATCCTAGCCCGGAGAACATTGAACTGGTCATGCAGATTGCAGAAGAGGGCAAAAATGCTGCAAAAATCCAGTTACAGGCGGCATGCAATAGCATGGATATGTTTGTCATTCATGATGTCACTGGCCACCATCATAAAAGCAGTCTATAGACCTGAAGGATGCCTATTTCCATATATCCATACACAAGGATTTCAGGAAATACCTACTGTTTGCCATCAAGAACTGGCAATTCCAATTCAGTTTTTCTTTTTGGTATCTCCACAGCACCCAGGGTATTCACCAAGATAATGGACGAAGTAGCAGCACATCTGCGAAGCAAGGGCATCCACGTTTGGTGGATGACTCATTAGTACGGGCTTCACCCAAGGGAATGGCTGTTACACAAAAACACGATATCTGGAAGAGTGTATCTCACGGAAAAGAAGGTGAACACCATTTGTCAAAAAGCAAGTCTTTTCAGCATAGGAACCAAGTTAATAGCAAAGGGTTTTCAACAATTTTTGGTGCACATTGCATCATCAGTTTACCTGGTAAGAGACGCAAGGCTACACATGACACACACAAAGGTGTCTCCTTT
Source organism: Polyodon spathula (assembly GCF_017654505.1). NCBI lineage: Eukaryota > Metazoa > Chordata > Actinopteri > Acipenseriformes > Polyodontidae > Polyodon > Polyodon spathula. Next base: position 37,719,768 of record NC_054544.1, read on the forward strand.
CATTATGGAATCCAACCCTTCCAGATTCACACCTCATCAAAGTTTCACCAGGAGCTGCAACAGAGGCATGATAGTGGAGACTCTCACGTCGGGTGAAGATGGGACTACAGCTGTCCCAACTACACCTGACACTTCACGTGTATACAGACGCCTCGCACCTAGGGTGGGGAGCAGCACACTTATCAGAAAACCAGGTTTAAGTGTCTTGGTCAAAGACAAAAACACCTCTTTATAAACCACCTGGAGCTGTTGGCAATATTCCTAGCACTGAATTTGCACTGCTTTTAAACAAAAGGGCTAGTTCTTCCTGACAACAACAGCACAACTGTAAACTACCAAAGAGGCACAAAGTCATGGACACTGTGCTTTCTAGCCATAAAAATCTGGAACTGGTGCAGGATACTGGACATCAGTATTCAGGTAACATACATACCCGGGCTCAACAACAGACTCTCAGACCTACTGAGTAGAGAAACTGTAACTCTCGAGTGGAAAATTCAATAAGAAGTATTACAAGAGGTATTCAGAATATTGGGGCACCCAAAAATAGACCTATTTGCCACAACATAAAACATCCAGATGCATCCAGTGTTGCTCCCGTTTCCAGGAAAAACAGCCATGACAACAGCCAGTCTATACATTTCATGGTGAAACAGCTTAGTGTATGCTTACCCTCCCATGCCACTAATCCCAGTGGTGCTCAGGAAAATGAGAGGCAAAGCAAAGCCACTTTGATTCTGGTAGCCCCTTACTGGGCCAAGAGATTCTGGTTCTCAGAGATCCTGGAAGTAGCAGAGGATGGACCTGTGCACTTACCAGTGAGCTGTGATATGCTGTCTCAGAATATCTGAACAAGTAGTTAATATCTACTTGCTTCAAAGAAAACCTCCACTTTTCAAGCTTATGCAGGAAAATGGAGTGTGTTTTACTCTGGTGCAGCTCAAAACATCTGCACCACACAAAGATATCTCTTCTGTATTGTTATCCTACCTAGTCACCTGTTCCACCAGGGTCTTTTCAATATCCTCCATCAAGGTGCATGAGGCAGTAGTATCCAGTATTTTACTTGGGTGGGAAAATCACCTGGTAGGTTGCCACCCAGCAGTAACTAGATTTTTTAAGGGGGTTAACCACCTAATGCCCCCCAAGTAAACGGCTCATCCCTCAATGGAGCCTCGGTCTGGTAGTGAAAAAACTTATGGGACTACTGTTTGAGCCCATGGTGACATGCAATAAAAAATAATTGACATGGAAAACAACATTTCTAGTGTCAGTGACATCAACAAGGAGGGTAAGTGAGCTCCAAGCACTAGTGATTGATGCACCCTATTTAGTCATTGATACAGGATTATCTGTAGCCCAAATCCCTAATTCCTACCTAAAGTGGTAACAAGTTTTCATATTAAGCAGATGTCACAAAGACGGCCGGAGTGGGTGGCATCAGACCAGAAACGGGAAAATAAACAGAGAGGTGGAGTTTGGTTGAGCTGAGCGAATGGCTTCGCTCAGCATTTAATGGGTGAACAGAACAGATAGAAAATAAAGGGTTGTATTAAACGAAAAACACAAGACACGGCACTGATAGCCAAAATAAACAGACAAACAAAATGGACCAAACAGACAAAACACGGTGAGCTTCTTTTAATGATTATTATTATTATTATTCTCTTTACCTCCATCTCCAATCCTGTTCTCCACTCACCAACACACAACCCTGAGTGGGTGAAAACAAGCTGCTTTTATGCAGCTGTACCATGACTCGACTGCTACTCAATCATTCAACTGGAGTCGCGGTACAACTGCACGTGAATTAATAAAGTGCAATTCCCCGTGCTCACATATTACTACTTTTTACTTGCACATGAAGTGCTGTGCAATCCTCGTGCCTAAATACAAATATACATTTTAAACACTCGTGTTACACAGACCCGTTTATATCCCGTGTACCAATGAGTATACACCAACAATTAACACACCACACGCAACATATACAGAAAATACACACAGGGGCGGGCACTTTGTCACACCAGGTCTTAACTTTTCATGATTTTTACCCAAAAAACCCCAAATTTGAAGAGGAGACTAGATACCACCTAATTGATATAAGGAGAGCATTGAATTTCTTTCTACATTCACAGAACTATCAATAAAAGAGCATCAGGACAGCTTTTTGTGTCTTAACTCGCACACTTGGGGCAAACCTGTGTCAAAACAGATACTTTCAATGTGGATTACATCCAGTATTCAGTTTTGTTATGAACTGGATAAAAAACCTGTTCCAGGACTTATTAAAGCCCATTCAGCCACTCCTCTTACTGCTACTTGGGCAAAATCCATCCCAATCCAGGACATATGCAATGCTGCTACCTGGGCCTCTTTCGGGACCTTCATAAAACATTACAATTTAAATCTGTCTTGCTCTCAGCCCACCTTTACTCACTCTGTTGTCTGTGGCTTCTTCCACTAATATCTGGCCTGCCACCCTTTATCTATTTCCTATGAAAACAGAGTGGCAAGAACAAATGTCAGCCAATGGTTAAGAAAACATACCTAACCAGGTTACATATCCTGTTAATCAGAATTCCAAAGAATTAAAACTGAAGGTTGTCCTTGCAATCTGGCAGACTGCCTTACATTATTGCTGCCAAGCCAAGATACTCCCTTCTATGAACTGGCACTCCATCAACCACCGGTCACTTATTTAAGTTGTTACTTGAAAGCAACACTGGCACAAACCCAAATGATCCATTGCATAGACATGATTATTTATACTAGTAGAATGCAATGTGTTTGTTGTAGGCATATGCTGCTACATAGTTCTACAGTGACATTCCAGCAAACTTCCCAGAGGATTTTTTTTTGTTTTGTTTTAAATAAAGAAAAAAATCATAAATAAATTCAGCTACAGTGCATTTAAGAGTAATTTGTCTTTAAAAGCGTGTACATTTGTAATCACTACTTTTTCCCCCATGCAGCCACCCTCACCTAAAGGGAGTTGATGATTTTGAGTTTCGAAACATCATTATAATGTGGCGATGCAGCCATTGAGATGTTTCAATGTACAGTATAATATCCTGTTTTAGGTATAAATATAATTAAAAAAAAAAAAAAAGCAACTAATCTTGCAAGTTTTTTTTTAATTCTTAAAACACTCTGGTTAAGTACATGCCTTCAATATTATTGGTGTCACTTTGTACATCAGTAATTGCTGTTTAACTGTATACACTATGTGCTTTTATTTAGACTGACCCCTGCACTTGGAAGGGTTTTCAGAAATTATTCTTTTGACTGTTCGTACACAGATAACAAACCCCTTTTACCTTTTCCTCTCCAAATTGCCATATGAAAGGAAAGTAGAGTCTTGCCTAGCACCCACATGCTGTGACTGACAAAAGCTTAAGTAAACAGTCTGCTGACATAGTGAGCTGCCTTCCTACCTTCCAAAATGTCACCACAAGGTATCCCTGCTGGGGCTAGCTCGGAGCACTAGCAAAGGAATATTTAATGAAGAGGAAAAGGTTAATGAAGGCAATGAGATATACTATATTATCTAGGAAAGTATTTTCCATTGTTATCTGTTGAGGCATAAGGGCATGACCTTGTACGATATTAACATTAAGTGGGGTTTTAATCTTATTTTTGCCCTCTAGACTTCCTCTTTTAAAGTTGTATTTGTGAGAAATGTCACTACTGTCAAATTTTTTTTTTTTTTTTCTGGCAATATTTCTCCCAGTCATCTGTAATGTGCATACAGGAGACATTAATGCCGGTATAACCAGCAAGCTTTATTGTGACTGTTATTAATAATGAATTACACCTCTAATTTATAATTCCAAACACTTTTTATGAAACGCAATTATCCTCTTGTAGATAAGGTCTTAGTTGCATTCAGTGGTCATTCAGTTACCCCAAAAATGTTAATGTCTTACGTCTTACTTTTTTTGTAAGGATTTTATGTACTGTGAAAACGTTTTATAATTCTTGGTCATTCACCACAATGAATGACAAACCATAAGCTTTTATTTTAATAGCTCAACTACTTTCAATGTATTCTTAGCTGCACTTTGTTCAGTTTGATCTGTTAACATGTCCAGATGTGATTAATGCACTGACACGATTAGCATATATGCCAGCCAATAGATTGTACTTTACAGGAAGTGAAATTTAAAAAGAAAAAAATATAATTAAGCATATCCATGCAAAGTTTTCACATTTTGTTGGCACCTGAGTGTGCTCCACGATGCTTTCAAATTAGACTTTATATGTAGGATCTACACAAACTACTCCATATTGATGACGTTAAAAAATGCATATAGAATATAAATAAGTAAGATTTACAGAGAAAAAGATTAATCTCAGTTGCATAAGTATTCAACCCCTTTGCTACTGAAGCCCTAAATCAGCTCAGGTGCAAATGATTTGTTCACAATTAGTGAAATGGTTTCAGTCTGTGTGTACTCAAAGTGGTTTAACTTGTACATAATTTCTCAGAGGTATATAAAGACTTTCAAACTGCAGCTCACATAGTGATCCAAAAAAGCAACCGTGAAGACCAAGGAGCTTTCGAAACAAGTCAGGGATAAAGTGACAGAGGCACAGAGCGGGAGAAGGGTACAAGAAAATTTCGAAGGTGCTGATTATCCCTCTCAGCACAGTGAAGTCCATCATTAAGAAGTGGAAGGTGCATCACACCACCCAGACAATACCCAGATCAGGTCGCCCTTCCAAACTGAGCAGCCAGGCAATCGGGAAACTGGTTTGTATGTCACTGTGAAGCCAACAATGACCTTGAGAGATCTGCAAAGTTCTGTGTCTGAGATTGGAGTCAGTGTTCACACATCAACAACAAGCCAGTCCCTACACAAAGCTGGCCTGTATGGACGGCCTCATCTTAAAAGTTTGGAGTTTGCGAAAAAGTGTGTAGATCATGCTGCAGACGTGGAAAAAGGTTTTGTGGTCGAAAAAAAATCATACTTTTCTTCTAAATTCCAAGTGTTATGTCTGGCGCAAGCCCAACACTGCATATAACCCAGTCCACACCTTCCCAACTGTCAAGCATGTTTGTGGCAGCATCAGCAAGGACTGGGAAGCTTGTAAGGATAGAAGGGAGAATGGATGGTGCAAACTACATGCTAATCCTTGAGCAAAACCTGTTTGATTCAGCAAAGACTCGGAAATTCACATTTCAGCAGACAATGACCCAAAGCACAAAGCCAAAACCACACTGGAGTGGCTGAACAAAAAGAGAATTATACCTCATTTCCATAGTCATGCCAACTCGAGTGCACTCAAGTGCTCCCAGATTAGCCTGAATTTTGCAAAACTCGAGTTGAGGCGCAACACGAGTTGGCTAAAAAAAAGCGTTTCCAGGGTTTGTCAAGTTATTACGTGAGCTGGACAAGTCACACTCATGTTATCGCGAGAAGTGGCCAGATAGCAACCAGATTACTGTATCATCGTTATTGACATTGTAACATGGTTACCACCAAACACATTCATGTCCTAAAATCGCATCTAATCTGTCATAATTGCAGAATGTTTTGAGATCATTTCCGCTTTTGTTGTTGCATACACAGTCCTTGATTTTTTTCACTACATTGGAGCGCATTCCTACTCACACCCATAGAAAGTAGAACTTGACTTTTTGATTTCAAAAAGATCCTTGAAGCTGATTTTGAATGACCCGATCTCCCCAAACAGTAATCGGTGATAATGTTTCATCATGATTCCACGTTGCATAATGTGCTATTTTTTTTTTTTTTTTTTTTTTTTTTTACAGAGTTAAATTACAGGTAAGCTATTTTGTTTTTCTATCCATAATTTGCAACTGACACATGCTTTAGAGATTGTTGCTAAGACCCGAGATTCCATGATTTAATGACGTATTTTCTGCTCAGCCCAAATTAATTCGGGCCAGCCTGCATATTGAAATGGTACCAAAGAACTCTAGTATGAGCCCGAATTGGAGGCCAACTTGAGTTTTACAAAAACATGGAAACGCAGCATTTTAAACATTTTAAAAAATTGTTAATACCGCATTTGTTTCCGAAATAAAATGTGTGTTTCTAGGAAAGATTTCTATACTGTGCATAAATTAACTGTTGTAATTTATTTGTAATTATTTATTAGCCATTATCCTTATGTAACCTCATTATGTTTTATTCATAAAAAAGACTGAACCATCCTTTCAGGTTTACCATGTTAAACTTTTCTGAAATGAGATTTCTTAAGAAAATTCAAATAGCAAATGTAACGCAAAGAGAAATGTTTTTGGAGAACCATTTGCCATTAACAACAACAATAACGGCAATAGTGATCATGATTATTTAAAAAAATAAATATATAAACTCTCTCTGTAATAGTGAAGATGTTTTTTCTTTCAGTATCTCTATTGGGATCAGCTATGTCCTGGCAGGCAGTGAATCATATGCGGAGTTGCTTCATATAAGGTGAGTTTTTATTATTGTTAACATTTTAACAGTTAACAGAAAATATTTAATAATGTACATTAACATGTTTATTAGCTGTTTGTTTTTTTTGTTTTTTTTTGTTGTTTTTTTGGGGGTGGGTGGTTGGTCAGTTATTACTACCCTTATAATAGGTTACAAACATGACATCTTTCTGTTAAACACAGCTCATGTTTTGCCTTCTGTAGTCCACGACACACCATTAAGAAACCCTATTCATGACATCAGCAGTGCCACTTATAGTTTTTACTGTGCTCTGTTCTCCATATCAGCATGGTTGGCATCACCTGGTTTAAAAACCTGAGCCGCCACTTAGAATTCTATTCCAATTCAAAGTCCATTTAAAAATGGTGACATCACAATTGGCCACATACCTCTGCCACTTAATGGTATTCTCAACCTTTTCCCTCATTTCAGTGAAATTGACAGTGGACTAAATTGATAATGATTAGTATACAAATATAACTGGATTTCTAACTTGTGTACTAATAATAAAGAAGCATATAATTGTGTTATAGGACGGTGAATATCTGTGTATAGGTTATATCGACTCTCCTATCGCTTCAACAGTCCGTTCAGTTCTACTTGTACTGAAATTCCACCATACAAACATTTGCCATCCTATAACTGTATAATATTTAAGTGTATAAGAAAAATGAATAATCCTTGACATTATTTGATATGAACTCAACTATGACCATATGTCATGAAGGTTTTATTGTCATTCCAAACTTGTTGTGACAACATGTTTTGATATAGTCACGAAACCCTCGCATTTAGCTTGGACTAAGATCAGAAATAGTATGCCATTGTTATATCTCAAGGCTTTCCAGCACATATTGCATTGCGGACCTGTTTACTTTTTTCCTGCTCTTCTGTGTTTCATGAAAAGACAATGCAGATCATTACACTATTGTGATTTATTTTCCATTACTTTATGTTTGTTACCCCTTTGTAATCCGAGATACCAGGTACCTACTGTAATGATAACATTGATTACTGTACAGTCAAAGTGTAACTTTTTTAATGTACAGTACTTTATAAATATGTAAAAGGTATGTGAGATACTGAAACCCCTTCTTACACTCTGGGAGTATGAAGCAATATCTCATTTACTGTATGCCTGTGTCTCCTAGGAAATTCTGTAAGAAATTGCTATTGCATGGTAACATTTGCTCATTAATAAACCAGGATTGTCTTTGCTACTTTGGGACATTGTGAGATTCGCAAGTAAAGGACAGGCCTTGCTGTCATCAGTTGGCAACAATGACATAACATACAGTGTAAATAGATAATGCTGATTTAACCTGGGATCTCACAGAGTGGTGTATAAATAATAAAGGAGATTTTATGTAATTGGCCTTCTTATCTCCCTCCTACATTCATACAACAAATAAATGCTGCCTACAATATATGCAATTTTTCCTTTCATAAAAAATTGGTTCAAATTGTACTTTATTACCCTGTTGATAAATCTGCCAGCATGACCACTTGAATTGTAGTGAATACACAGGGGTTGCACAACAAAATGTAACAGACACGTTTGTCAGGAGGGGCTTACTATTTATTTGTGCTATTCTTTTAAATTTGTATTATTATTGATCATATCAGAAGTTATTTATGTATCGTTATTTGAAACAATAAACCTTAATTGAACTTTGCCAGCCTTTTTTTCTTATACAGTCTCTCTTCCACAAAGAGAGGAAAATCACTGTAAAATGGTGACACTGCATCATGATAAACGTGCCAGGCAATTTACACAACACATGTCAGCCTTGGTAGGAAGTTGTCAGGTCAGGTGCATTGTAGACCCTGTAGATTTTTTTTTTTTTAACAAACACATCTACAACCAGTCATTTGAGGGAATAAAAGCTATCGCGTTTAATAATTAAACGGAATGCCATTGTCAGTAAGTGATTGCAATACAAATACAAAAATACACTGGGGACAGACTTGTCTGCTGCTTAATGTTAATTTGATAGTTTATGGATTTTTCGAAATAGTAGTAAACCGGCATTTCCATATTTTAAAGGTGTCAGGTTTGCTCAGTTAAAACATTATTGAACATTATTTTGGGAACATTTTATTTTGAGATTTTATATATATATATATATATATATATATATATATATATATATATATATATATATATATATATATATATTATATATGTATATATAATGTGTGTGAATGAGAATCAGTGGTTGGTTAACATCCTTGCACCACCAGAAAGTCTATCTGTGTCATGTGATTGGTTCATATCACTGACAGTCCTGCCATTTTATTTTGTTGTGAGGAGTGCGGGGGGGAATGCTGAACACCGATTTAATATTTATTTACTTGTGCTGTATCGTCAGTATTTAAACAAAATATAGGAAGTCATATTTGCTATCCAACCTTGCCTCACTTATTTTCTTGACTGATTCATATATTAAATATGTACTGCAGACTCAAGTCATAGTGGAAAATTAAATGCCCCTCTGCTTAAGACATTGTAGCCCCCTGCCAGGAACAACACTAGTTATTTTTCTAAATATTATACCTTTGTGACGCAGTATATCGGAAAATTATATTATTTTATATTAAGACATTGTAGCCCCCTGCCAGGAACAATAGTCTTCTCCTAAGGTGAATAATTTTTCGCTATAGCCCTTCTCTCCAGTCAATATTTAGTATCTATATGTAGATATAGACATGTAACTTAATTTGCATTTTTAGCAAGGTACTGAAATGGGAATTGCTGTGTTACAGAAACCAAATATTAATATGATCTTGTATTGTTAATGCAAAAAAAAAAAATAATCACTGTTTTAAGTTTATCTAAAGTGATCTCTGATTCATTATCATATTTCTTTTGGCTGTTATCTGCTTCGTTCATGTCTCTGTGATGTACCCAATTGAGGTTTCTTTTACAGTTCAAAGGAATTGCAAATGAACACATTTATTTAATAGGAACTCTGTGGGGCACAAAATGCATATATTTAAAGTACTGCAGAGTTACCAGAAATTACTTTTTTGCCTCTGAGGGTAATAGTGTAAACCTACTGTCGACATGCATGTAGATATTGTAGCAGTTCAAATATATGGTTGGCAAACATTATTTTAATATATGCAACGCATGAATTTGAAAGAAATGCACATCCTTTGAGCATGACTCAATACTCCTCAGTAGTGAACTGCATTGCCCACCAACGTCTGCATTATCAGGACAGACTATGGCTTTTAGTGTTCAATGACTATAATGGATGGTAGTATAGATAGGAAGTTGTGCCCATTTAAATTTTTCATCCAGTGAATCCAAAGCCACCAAAGCACCTCATTACTTGTCTCTTTGATTGTAAACTAGATAAGTTATATTTGATAGCTGGTGATAATTTTCAGCTTGAAGTACATTTCTGAGACAGAATACGAGTGTCAAGTGATCATAAATTATTCTCTAGATTATTTTGCAAAGAAATGTGTGTATTTTATAATGCTGCATTTTAAATTGATGAAAAGTTGTACTGTAGCTGTACATCTTTTTGACTGCATGTTGATAAAGGCAACTGTGATAAAATAACTTCTTTAGAATTATACAAAGTCTCCTTCAGTACCGTATGTTACTATTCAATATTCGATATTAAAAAATAAAAAAAAGCATAATAGTTAAAAACAAAACTCTGCCTTCAGGATGACATGGAGTAAGCTACTTATTGGTCATTAGAAAATGATTCAGTATAGTCAGCCAATCAGCTTTCAGCTATGGCGGCTATTTAATGCACGTTGGATACCCGCTGGAATGTCACCACATCACCTGTGAATCAGATTTAAAATCAATCCATACAAGTACTGGCTTTTTTCTTTTTGACTTGCTGCATTTTTAAGCATCTATTGGACAATAAATACTAAAAGACACAACTGGTCCAAATTAATTTTATTATCCATCAAAACCAGCCAATCAATACTTTGCATCAACAAAATCAACCAATCCTGTGTCTACAACTGCCGAGTAGCCAATCGCAGGCTGTTGGCTCAACTGGAGCACAGACACCACATCTTTCAACAACAACAAAGAGACATGGACGTTTCAGTAATATTGCTCCATTCAGATATATGGCACTGTTCAGATAAACTATAAACAGCCCCGACAAAGAGAGTTATTTGTTTTTGATAATTTTATTTAGTGGTCCTTTATGAAATTGTTTGGGACTATTTTCATAAAACTATTCTCAGCGGAAGGGTACCCGATGAATTATTACAAGCTCAATGTAAATGTAGGTTTTAAAGTGTGTTTTTTTTTTTTTTTTTTTTTAATTAAAGAAAATAGCAGCAATGTCGTCTCAAGGGTTCTACTGTGTGTTAGTTGACCTTGACTTTTGTTAGTGCCATGGGCTTGGGATGCATAACTCCAGTCGCGGTCAACTAGCACACGCTAGAGCCTTCGACGAAATTAACTTTAGGTCATTAACTTTACAATAAACTGGAAGCGAGATAATTGTAAGGAAAGATTCTGAAAATCTTGAGTAACAATTAGGAATTATTAGAATTGGCGTTATTGAATATAGCTGGTAGGGAGATACTGATTTAAGTGCTCCACCAAAATCACCATACCATAAATAGATTAGTAATAAATAATTTTTAATTGACTGATAACTTAAATATATATATAAAAAACAGATCCTGTCTAGGACAGTATGTGTATGTATATATATGTATATATATATATATATATATATATATATATATATATATATATATATATAATGTATGTATTGTACTTTGTGTTCATTGTATTATGTATGACACTTCTTGCCTTTTGGAAGACTCATAAGCCCTAAGTGTAGCATTCTAAAAGCAGGTTTAACAGTTTATAAAAAAAAAAAACAGAAAACTGAATAATAGGGTTGAAGAACAGCTAGGTTCGAGCTGGGCATGAATTAATTAAATGTGTTCCAAAAGCATTTAAAATGTTATCGTAAAATATGAGATGCAGACACACAAACTATATGCCTCCTTGAAGCCCATTTACCATATGGGGATTTACATTTTAAAATATGATCTGGACTGAGTGAACATCATCCATGATTGCTCCACATTTTAATTAATATCTTGTATTAACTGAGTGGAACCTGCTGCCTGCCATGGACACAAAAACGCAGCTCAAGGTAATGTGAAAAATGTGATGTAGCTGTAATCATTATCTATTCAGAGATATTTGCTAACGTTGTCTTGGTAATAAATATTTATGAGCTGAAGATTTGTTTACTTTGGGTAAAAAATTTGCAGGTTTTTTAAATTTGTACACCTCCACTGCACTCATTTAAAAAAAAAAAATAAATTATTACGTGCCTGGGATAATTTATATTGAAGAAAATGAAGCTCAAAACATAGCCTGTTTTATTCAATATCTCATTCAGATGAATTGTAAAATGCACTGATGCAAATAGTACTAAATTGAATGTTTAACTTAGTTTTATTTATCATTTTTCAAATTGTACCGTGTCACTGTTCACTCGGATTGTTGTCTGACAGGTTGGCATGCAATTCATTTGAGAATACTTTTAATTAATGTAGTCAGAAGAAAAAGCTGTGGTGTGTTTTTTTTGTTGTTTGTTTGCTTTTTAAATTAAAGAAATACAAAATAAAAACGCATTGTGATATTTTATTCTGTTCTCTTGTTAAATAGACATCCAGTATGTTTATTTTTTATATGGCATATTTTCTATTTATTACATATTTGCAGTGTAGTCATGTTTAGTAAGAAGTGCAGGCTGCAGGAAAAGGACTACAGTTAACTTAATGTGGTTCAGAAGAAGGGCAAATCATCCTTTCGTCATCCTAAGCTAGTGTCCAAAAAAAGAATTAAAGGCATTTTTGTGTTGTGAAATGGTTTCATGTTTTCCTAAAGCGCATTAACATGCAAGAGGGCCTCCTTGAAAGAAGGATCATATACAGTTTATGATTGAGATGTTTTCATTGATTTATGAGTGTAAGTCCCTGTGGTGCTTTAGTCATCCTACTTCAATAGCAATACAAAGTTGAACCTATAAACTTTTATATAACCAGCCCTTTCTATAACTTTTTTCAACCACGCTTTATGTCGCTTTTATTTTGTGTAGTCACATATGTTTATGCATTTAAATATTTTATCAGACAAGTATTTGAGACACCAAGCTGAAAAGCAAGTTGGACTGTAAATTAGGTGACCAAAATTATATTGTTTATTAGGCAAAGAAGGGGGTGCCCAGTTATAAGATCTACTGTTTTTATTGCCCACGGCAACAGCCCATAGTTCCGTGATACGTACGGCATTCACATTGGTATCCATTTCCAGTGTGTAGAAAGTAACTCAAAGCACATTTGAAGTAATTATTTTAAAAAGTGGTTGTTTTGTTCTGTCTTTATTTGGCAAATTAAATCATCTTTTTTGTGACCCAGAACAGTTATAACCATGTTCAACAACTTGGAATGTCTGTTTTATTATTTCAAAATTTTAGATGATACTAAATAAATACTTCTTTACCAGGCAGTCATTGTTTTACATTCTGTTCAGTGAACCTTCACTAAAACTTCTGCCTTCAGACCTGCTTGGATTATTTATTTATAATTTATTATATGGTAACCTTTTGTGAATGCCTGATTTGAAATGAATGCTAAATTTTGTCATTAAGCATGTTGTATTGTAACTACAGAACAACCTTGGATATAATTAGACACAGTGTAATTGTTACATAATAGTAATATTCATAATATAAAAAATAAATATTAGCTGTTTGTATAATTGCATTAAAAGTAGTCTATATAAATAACACCAATTCTCAAAACACAAAAAAGTAACTCTAAAGTAGTAAGTGTTGTGTATAATTTACAAAATGTATTTAAAGTTTATAAATCTTTTACTCTTTTTTCTCAGCTATGTCTGTTATCCCATTCTTTACATGGATCCTTGCTCTGGGAATACTTCTAGCTCTGGTTATTATCCAGGCAGTCACATTTTTGTTGACACTACTGAAAGGAATTCTGCTAATGGTCACAGTGAGTATGCTTTTCATTTAAATATGTTTTGCAGATGTAATCATACAGGGTTGTACAAAACCCACCATAGGCAACCAACTTGGATACAGAAGTGCCAGCGAATTTAGAGTGTCTCTCACCCTTTTAGCAAAATAAGGCAGATCTGCTCTTTTGGCCATTGTGACAAACTTACTTTCAACAAGGAGATGCATCTTTATGACAGAAATCATGTATGTCAAACATGTACAGTATAGTAGATAGAAAATATAATATACCTAATAAATAAAGTTGTCTGCTAGAAAATTAGGTACCTTACATTTCTCTTTTTCCCATCTGTTTTGTACTTGTTGTTCATTATGTCAGTAATTATTTTCTGAAGAAATGTTTACACTACAGTAGACAGTAATAGGGCTGTGTTTTAGGGTCTGACAGCATGATCTTAATGAACTGCAATTAAGAAATAAAAGTTTTAGATAAGTTATTTATAAGGCTTAAATAATCTGTAGTGTAAGCATTTATATAAATGTACCCCCTGTGGTAAAAGCCCCTGACTGCATTCAAACACACTTGTTTTCGACGTGTGTATCTAGGTCTCAACATCGTAAATGTGTGTAAAATTTATTATGAAAAAGTGGCAACTTAAATGTGTTTATAAAAATCCTCTGTTCCGTGGCATAACGTATGCATAGCTTTTTAAATGATTGTGCTGTACACTGAAAATTTAAAGGCAATTCCGACAGTCCAATATAAATCTGCATTATAACGAGAGACCCATATTAAAACAAATAGGCTAACAAATACTGGACAATCATTCCCTCATTTTATCTGGGTTGTCAGGGTTCAATATAAATTCTCTATGCGAACCCACTTTTTCTCATTTTTTGTATAAAAAGCAACACACAGTTTTCATTTGTACTGCGGAGGTTAATTTCTTCTCATCAACTTCAGTCTCCAATTAATTTCATGAGTCTTCCCCTCCTTTCTGAAATGCACAAACCCACTGCATTGAAATAATCCATTCCCAGCAACAACATAAGAGGCTTGTTGCTAGGGAGCTGATGTCACTGCCTTGTGGCTTTTGCTAGTGCATTGCTGAAACACGTGAATACCTTGTTGCCTAAAATAAAAACCGTTTCAGCAAGTAGAAATTTAATTTGCTTTGTGTTATTGTGCAGTGTGTGTGTATATGATAACAGTACCATATTAATGCTTTGTTTTTAATTGTTTTATATATTTGTGTTTGTGGTGTGCAGTATGAAATAAAACAAACAGTAATTCTAAGTGAAACTGCCTATGTATATTGCAGCCAAGGCATATGCAGTTAGACTGTAAAAATAGGGAGCCAACTCCAGGACTGCAATATGTTTGAATCTGCAGTATAGTAAGGGGCAATATTATTAGGGGTGGGTGCTAAAAATGGGTACAAAAATCATAAAATCACTCGGGTGAAACAATGTCGTATTTGTCCAAACATCAATATTTTTCAACGTAACTTTCAGGAAGTATTGTAAGGTTTTTCAGGTCACAGACTATCAATTTGTATACATTTATCTTTGAAAACACTAAGTGGAATGCATAATAATAAATTTATTTAAAAAAATATTCTGAAAAAAGGACGCTTTCCAAGATGCCACTGTAAAAATGTGATGTTTTGTGAATTTTTATAGGTCAGATAATACAGCCAAAAAATGCCTGGTCCTGGGGGGACAGCCTATTGAAAAATACTTGGTCCTGTAAGGGTCAACTTGTTAACAAAGTAAACATTAAAAATGGGAAATGATCTATCATTCAGTAGTTCTGATTTTCTCCCCCTAGATGCAGTAATGTGCAACTGTCACGATTCAGGTTTTTACATACTCTTATGTATATATTTGTCCTGCACACACTCTTAAACTCGGGGGAGACGTTTAGGAGGACAGAGATGTTTTAAACTCCTAGTGGTTTATGTTCGAGCACTGGACGAGCTGCGTGTCCATACAACCTTTAATTAATCACACAGACTCATTTATTTTGAAGTTTTACCTCTTCTCGGTTTTTTCAATGCTTTAAAAATTGGATTGGTTGGTTGCGCAGACCACCGTAAATCAAGTAAAAAGCAGTCTGGGTGATCCAGTGCTTTACAGGTTTAACAGCATTAGTACTTCAATAAGTAACGCAAATATGATTATTATATATTTAGCCTCTTAGGCTATAAAATGCAAAAAGCTAAACACGGCTACCGCTAAATTCTAGAACATTCTATATATGTGTGTCACTCTCTTAATAGTAAAACATAATTTATATACCTATAGCAATGCATCAATATAAAAGAGATATTAAATTCAAATATATGCTTACCTTCCAATATATGGAAGTGTAGTGTAGGATATATTGAAAAATAAGAACTGTCTTCAAAAGACAGAGACTTGACTTTGACCAAACAGCAATCAGTTTTTCAGAGATCCTCAGAGCATGGATCACACAACTTGTAGTTAGCAAGTTGAGCGATACTTGACTGGGGTTTTACCTTGGTTTTTGTAGGATTTTCCATTGAATACATCAGGAGTCCCAGTTAAATCTGATCTTTGAGTTAATGATGTTTTCTAGAAGGATCCGGTCAGCTCCTTTTAAAACCAATTAGAGAACTTCTTTCCAAAAATATTGAAACATGATTTCATCGCTCTCTTTTTCCTAACCCTCCTTTCTCCAAAAAGTCAGGTGAAACAAAGTTCACAGGATCCCTGCTACAATATAATGCAGTATGATACAAGTTTATATCTCAAGCCTTTGAATAAGCATACAGTGGTCAGTTCAGTTACTTCCATTTAAATTTAAGCTATATAATAGCCTTATATTAAGTTGTACCATGCTTGGACTAAGCTTGACCTCTCTCTCGGTTTCTAAAAATTCGCCTGCACAAGCAGGTTTTCACACACCTTGTTTGCTTGCCAAGGCTAGTGTTTTAATTAACATGAAACTCCACTGTAAGCACTTTTCCAAATTCACCGCATAAAGTCATTTTTTGGCAGATTCAAGAGACGCCTGGACTGGTATCTTTTCAGATAATACAAAAAAGTGTACATCCTAATTTTTATAACTCTGCTCTCATTATTTTCTTATAATATAATGAGATACATATTCCTGTCTTTCTTAAAGCACCTTCCTTTGGTTATCATTCAAGGTTAGCAAATCCCGCTTGTAAGAGCCAACACCGAATCTTGCTTTGAAGTGCCAAAGACCAAGCCTATATCTTTTGAAGGTCTAATGCCCTTCCAGAATTATACTATATGTCTGAGTCAAACATCTACAGAAAAACCGCAGACCCCCAAAGTATTTATTTCACTTTCAAACTCTACAGCTTTTTCTGTGAATAACTACCTCTGTTTATTGCTGCAGTAAAATCTTTATATACACTAAACATGTATATTCTTTGATTTAATTGATATTGTATGTCTAAAAGACCTTTTTGTTTAGTTGTAGAAATTGAACTAATTCTTAAATAGATTACATTAAATGAACATTATTTCAAATGTGTCTTAATATATTTACAATAATGTCACCGCCATGCTTCTGTTATAATAACTTTTACTATGTTCTTTCAACAGTTTAACTTTAAATGGCATTATAAGATGTATTCTAATTAAGTTACTTCAGTATAACAGTTGCTCCTACAAATGGTAATATTATTTTACTCCATTGATAAATATTTTAAGTTTTGAATGGAGGGTCCAGTTATTTATATCTAAGTGTAAAATCTGTTAAAATATTAGAATGGTATAGTATCTTAGTGACTGAAGTCTGACTTTCACTGTTCATACAATCCAGTCAAGGCAGGTTTTTAAGACAGCCTTTGCTTTTTGCCAGTTTTGAGACAGATTAGTATTAAACACTATCATAAGCATTTTTCAGTACTCATTATTTCAAACCAATATCTAACTTAATGTATTAACACGTCCTACTCTTTCCATTCCCATCACTTTCTGCTAGGTTCTGATTCTTTTGCTATATATAGAAAATGATTATTTGTAAGAAACTCCTATCTTCTGTTATCAAAAGGTATTTCTGTTCATTAATATTAACAAGTTTGCTCATTATAGAGAGGAACTTGGCTGTTAAATCGCTGACCATCAAAAATCCTCACCAAAACCAATGAGTCATTTTCAACGCTGCCTGTATCACGAGCAGGTGAGAACCAAGGTTACAACATTAGTTTATGTACCTTTAGCAAGTTTACTGTTAGTTACAGTTTATACTGTTTTTTATTTTATTGTCTTGCTTCTTTTAAATACAGCATTCTAATAGCTGTATTATTGTAATCTAAATAAAATATTTACTTCTAACTCAGGGGCTCCTTTTAGATCAAGTCTTAATACTTTTTTTTTTTTAAATGAGATACATGACTGTTCAGTCATTTAAACTATACTTTTCCCAAAGATCAGCCTGTTTCCCGTAGCTGTGACAGGCCTGGGACAGTTTCTGCTCTCAGCGAGTCAGTTTCTGCTCACAGGTGTGGGTGACAGTCTTTAAAAGCCTGATACCTGCAAAAACTTAAATCTTGTTAGCTGGGCTCCCATCTCAAACCAATATCTAACTTAACGCATTAACACGTCCTACTCTTTCCATTCCCATCAAACACTAAACATTTTGTTTGATTGCAATCCATCAACCTTCTTTATTTTTAATGAGAACAGTAATTATATGCTTTGTCATACAAAATACCCACATAAACCTTGATGTGGTGAATTGAATATCATAATTATTTAGATGGTAGTCATACTAAGAGGGCAGTGAGCCTTCAAAACAGTCAAGTAAGACTCAGAGCAACAACATGCCAGTATTTTAATAATGTACTGTATTAAAAGAAAATATCTGTTCTACTGTAGCTTAAATGTGTGAAGGATTAACAAACCCAGCTCTGTCTCAGCCTGTACCCTAGGATTTCTTACACAATTAATTTAGGAGTCTAGGAAAATTACACGGATGGCTTTTTTCTATATTAGAAGGCACCCCTCTAAAGTTGATTTTAAAAATGGAGTGTGTCAGTAAGCCAATACTGGCCTTAACTTGCATTTTAATTTATATTTTACATAAACACTCTCACATCCCATCTGGCATAACCAATTTCTGTTTTGAAAACAGAGTTGTCATACAGTACTTGTCTGTTTTTGGTGTAAAAGAAAATGAGCATTTATAAAATACACAAAAAAAAAAAAAAAAAAAAAAAATTAAAATGCTTTTCATTAATATGTATGCATTTTTGCTACACTGTTGGCTTCCTGTAATGCTGTGAAGTAGTCTCATTAAGAGAACTGTAACCTTGAAGATTACATTCTATGTTTGTAGAAAAGATTAGGTGAAAATGTTGTCTCTATTTAGGTCAGAGTTTTCTAACCTAAATACTACCTTGCGTTCTGGTATGCAGGCATGTGTAGTCAGTGCTTTTACGAGATGGAAGTAAACTCCATGCATTAACTCGGTTCTTGTAGGCTACTCAGGGAAGAGAATTGTTAGTCCTTTTCTTGACCCAGGAAGTAAAAAGTCTTCATGATATCACGTCCTCTGGGACCTTTCCAATTTAACCCTGGGTAAGGCCGTATGCTATTCTCCATTTTCTCCTTGGCTGTGCTTGTGGTAGCATGGCTTTTCTCTTGAAATAGCATTTCTCTTCAATTCACAGGTGTTACTTTGGGGTAAGTGATGTGTTTTCCACATTGATGCAGGAGGTCCTGTATCTGTTTGTCAGGTTGGGACTCCTGGTAAATTGAGAAAAGTCAAAGCTAACACCAGCTCAGCAAATAACATTTATGTGGGCGTGTCTGGACATCATCATCATCATCATCAGGGTAAGTTTAACTCGGGGAAAGGATTGTCGTTCTCAGAAAAGAGGCTGCAGCTTTCTACCCTAGGAGGATGATAAATCGGCAAGCAATCTTTCTAATATTCTTAGTCAATCTCTCTTCATCCGTTCTTGAAAAATAAATATGAGACTTCATATGAGACACTCTACAACCTGCTATCCTCATGGAAACCTCCACTGCCAGATTCCATGAAACCCCAACATCAAAGGATGCTCGACGGTGGCTGCAGTCAGCAGATCTGACGGAGGGGGGAGTCTCAAGTGCAGGACATCAAGGAACTTCTTATGTGCACATATGCTTTCATGCTGGCCTGGGGAGCTCACTTTCAGCAAGTGAAAGTCCAAGGAAGGTGGTCTGAAATTTCACAATCGTCTGACATAAATTACCTGGAACTACTAGTTGTCTGCCACTTTCTTCCATTCCTCTGTGGCAAGTTGCTAAGAGTGTTAATGGACAACATGACAGCAGTTTACCAAAGAGCCACCAAGTCATGGAAACAGACTAGCACTAAAGTTTGGACACCTCTGTGTAAGATAAATTATTTCCCTAGCTTCTTACTTACCAGGCAGTGACAGTGTAGTACCGGATCATCTCAGCTGGAAAATTAACTTTTAATGAAGATCTACAAAGAGTGGGGACTTCCCGAGATAGATCTGTTTGCCTGCCAGGAAAACGCTCAACTACAGAGGTTCTGCGCAAGATTTCCTCAGGTGGATGCAGTAGCGTAGATGACCTAGCGAGCTCTTGGATAGGTCTCTTGTATGTCTTTCCTCCAATTCCTCTGCTGCCAGTAGTAATTCGGAATATAAGGCTGGACAAGGCAGAGATGATTGTCATTGCTCCATTCTAGTCGAAGGGCTTCTGGTTCACAGACCTCATTACTATCCATGCAACCACAGATTCACCTGCCAGTTGGGTGCAATGGATCTTCTGTCTCGGCAGCAGGGAATGCTTCTCAACGACAGCCTAGCTTACTTCAAGCTAACAACGTGGAGCTCTCGTGCCTAGGACTATCTACACGTGTTTTAAAAATCCTCATGGTATCCAAAAAGTAATCAATGCAATAGTGATTCTCTAAGAAAGGGAGATGGTGTGAGCAGAAGGCATTGTCTCCTTTTATAGCACTATCTTTTTTTCTCCTTTCATTTTATTTGAGAAAGGACTGGCTCTGTCATCTCTTAAGGTCTGTGCTGCTTCAATTTCAGGGATTTTACCAGGTTGGGATGGACACTGTTGTGGATCACACCCTCTTGTATTAAGGTTGTTTAAAGGTGTTTTAAAGTATCAGCCTCCATGTAGACCCACTGTGCCTTTATGGAATCTTTTTACACCGTCCATTCCTTCCCCTGTTTGTCTAGTACGGTGGAAAGTGAATAATAGCACATGGCCTTACCCAGGGTTATGTAGGGGTGGTGCCAGATGAAGTGACAGCCCACAAAACAGCAGATCACAAAGGAGTCGGTCAGCAGTCTTACAGCTATGCCCTTTTCCCCAAGATGGCCGACTTCTGGTTTCGTCCTTATCATTGAGTCCTCCCATCCCTGTGAAGGTGTACCACCAACATTACTTAGCACCCTTCCTGGTCGGGAGGTATATTTGCAGCTCGGATTCCTTCTCTCCTGTTCACAGCATATTAAGGAAGAATTTCTTGTTGGGAAATGGACTGTGGTTCACCTTAGGGATTTATTGTTAGGCATCTGAGTTTTATAGCTTCCATGGAAACATTAATAGTTGCAGCCCAGTATGTGTTCTGAAAATGTGTTTGTGTGGCAGTCCACATTTTATTTTTTTAGGTCATTGATTGTCAATGTCAGATTCAGTGCCATGCACTTCAATTAAAACCTGTAAAATCGCTCTGTAGTATGTTTATACCATTTTAAGCAGGGTATCAAGTAATGCCGTTTACTATTCTATATTTAGTGATTATAATAAGGTTGTTCATCCATAAAGAAATGTCAAACTTCCAAGTAAATCCAAATCCCTTTAATATCTGTTTTGAATTGTGGTTTACAGTTTGATCTTACAAATGAAAGCACTGACTGAAGCATTCTACTGAAGTTGCAAGTACTGTTTTAATTGCGCCAGGTATTCCTAAACATGTAATAATGAAGAAAAAAAATGATACATTTTTACTGTTTGCTGTTGTGTTTTAAATGTATCTAAAAGTCTGTGTCAGTTTAAGGAACATGCAATATTAAAATTGCACGAAGGAAGTTACTTAATTAACTCTATAAACACCACAAACCAATTCAATTATGACAAGCGTTTTTTAAGTGTTTCTCAGGCGTGATCAAAGGAGATTTGACAACAAAAAAATGTACGCAGTGAGTTAAAGGCTGATATTTGTGGTAATTTTACAAAAACAATGTCTGACTCGGAGCTAACAAGTGAAAAGTCAAGTAGTGGGTTGTCTGATGCTCGGAGGAAGATTGAGGGATTTACTACATACAGACCCGGTCTGGACTAGTCAGTTGAGTAAAGTGACAGGCAGCGTTCTGACAGGTACTTTTATTCAACACAATGGCAGTTTGTAGAAATATTCCTGTATCTGTCTGAATTGTCTGATGCTCTGTCATTTTTCAATCTTTTGTGGGGTAACGATACTTGATGAAATATGAACAGGAACAGCGACCAGTTTCTCAGAAAGCATCCTAATAAAGCAAAATGTGGATGCTTGCTAACTTGTCAGAAATGAAAGCTTTTTTGGGAATTAGGATGTCAATGGAGCATTATGTGATGAAGAGGCGATACGATTCATACTGGTCTTCAAAGCAATTTCTCTTTGAACTCCGGGTTACCCAATGATAATAAATAGAATTTGGTTTGTAGATATATGGAAATGTTGCATTTGATCGATTTGAAGCGACAGTAGAAAAATCCAAGGTTCTTCCGCTGATGAACAAGCTGATAACAAATTTTCAGCATCACTATGTGCCCGAATAGGAGCTATTAATTGATGAGGGAATGATTCCAGCAAAAAATCTGTATTAGTGATCAAATGGTATATAAAAGATAAGTCTGGAGTTTGGGGTCAGATGTTTTCAGATTTGTGAATTGAGTACAGGGTACATTTTACATTTTGGGATTTACACTGGAACTGAGAAGATTTTGGTTTTGTGGGAAAAAGCTAAGGGGGCTGGGGGTTTGGACTAGATTTCTGCCATGTACTGTAAATTTTGAAGTTTTTTTCACATAAATGCACATAGTGTCATTTAAAACATGTGAGTAGTCACTGTAAAGGCAGTGATTGTTTACTGAAAGTTGACTTCTGGAAGTTGGGAGTCCCGTGATAAAAAGCCTGATCAATGAAAATCTCTCATTTCCAACATTAATTTCAATATACATATTTTTTTGTACTTGTTCCGTCTCCCCAGGAAGGAGGAAGTCAGGGACTGTTGTGGGAATCAGCACGTCTGCTTTTTACAATAATTCGATATAAATTGAATCTGAGCTTAGCAACTTGAAAATATTTCTACAATGTTTAGTTGCATAAATTGTACAAATACCTCAGTTCTGGTTATATTTGCATAAACAGTGTTAGTCTTGGCAAACACATGTTCATGTGCTTTTGAAAGAAAGGTATCTATAATAATAATACCTTTTCCAGTGACCAATGCAATTAATCAGAAAAGTTACATTTGGGGGAAAAAATGAACAGTTTTTTTGTGTGTCTGTTAGCTAATATTAAAGCGCTAAGCTGGTGTACCTGGTGGGTGTACAACACAGTTTATACCAATTAAAATCTTACTTGCAAACTAGTAGAATGGCCATAAAATGTTCAATCATTTTAATATCCTTTTTTTTTTCTCCTAAGGGTTGAACATCCCTCTGGGGACCAACTCTAATTATCATACAAATTAACATTTGCTTAAAGCTAACACTATCGTTAAAGGATGTTTTATTTTGTAAACAACTAATTAAAAGGTTTTTTTGGGGTTTTTTTGTGAGATCTGAACCTTGGATGTATATCCATAACCTGTTAAGAAACATGTATTTCAGCAGTCCCTGTAAAAATCAATTCCTAACTTTCTAAAAATACTTTTTTACATTATTATAAATGATTTGTGCCCTGTCATTAATTAGAAAACACTGCCCTTCATCCATTACTTATTAGTGTTTCTGGTTTCAGAATAAGCGATTACTGAATGAATAAGCCATTACTGTCACAGCTAACACATGTAAGAAGCCCCAGAATCTATCATGATTGACATGTAAAATCATGAATTTTCAAAAAAGCCTGGCACTCCTAAAGCTAAAATCTCCAAGTCTAGTCTATTTGTTTAACCAGATGTGTCCAGCTCTAGTTTTTTTGAGACTTGCTGATCACTTCTCATGGGGGAATATAACCAGGTTCACCACCATCCACCACAAAAACATGTACATTTCTTGGTCAGTAGGTTTAAACCACTACAGAAAAGGAGAAAAAAAAAAAAAACATGTCAAGTTTTTGTGAAGGACATTCTTCTGATTTAAAATGAACATACTAGAAAGATGTTTGCCTATAACAGAACAAGCGCACCAAAGTGCGCTTGCATGTGATTATGCTCCTAGAACTACTTATAGACCATGGGAAAGTGTTTTGGACAAACTGTTTTTCAAAAGAATCTGCAATTGTGCATATTCAAATTTTCCAGTCAATCCAACTAGTCATTCACAAGTTATGTAAAGCCCCTTTCACACTGGCACTCGTACCCAGGTCCTGACCGGGGTTCTGGCTGCCTGGGTCACAATCCCGCATAGTGTGAAACCATTTACCTGGCTCGTACCCGGGTTGACCCAGGTCGCAGTGACCCACCTCAGGATGTGGGTCGACACTCCTTGACCCGGGTTGAGCGAGACAAAATGCATGCAGTAAGAAGACAAAATAGCAAATCTCCACGCATGCGTGAAGATTTCGTTTCCACAAGAAACATGTCTGTTTAGCCATGTTTTTGTTGATTGAGACACACCATGAGCCAGATTGCAGCAGGGATGAAGAAACATTTGTTCTAATCAACATTTGGGCCGACGGTTCAATCCCGAGAAACTTGGATGGAAGTGTCCGTAACAAGCTGCTTCCGGGGCATTGATACGTGCATTGTGTACTTGCGTCTCTCACTCAGGTCAACCCTGCCTTATCAAAAGCAGTGCGAAATCGCATAGCCGACCCACACGACACCGGGTCCTGACCCAGGTAGAGCATGCTAGAGTGAAGTCAATAGCTTTTGTAGAAAAAGTCCACATCCTAATATCCATACAAGAAAACGTTAACATTTGCTGCATGCTAATTCTCTCCCAGTTAACAATGCCTTTTAATGAAACTTTCTTTTGGTGCCAGAAATGCCATTTTCTGAAACAGTTATACAGAGGCTATTTTTTCTACCAAGGATGTACTTTTTACTTTTGTATTTAAATGAAATCAGAAATGAATCTATATTCATTTATCTGATTTCATTTAAATACAAAAGTAAAATAGAGTCCAGTTTGCCTTGGAAACCTGGGAGCGAAGAAAACCCCAATGTGTTTGTAAATTGACACACAGTTTTACTCTCCTATTTACTTTTACCCAGTTTCACCCTTTGCTGAAGTTTTAGATAGATTTGAACAGAAAAAAAATAAATATGCAGTTTAAGTTGTTATTTCCACCTGCCTAAAGTGTTCTCTTGTATTTTAAATTATAACACAACTGCAGTTTAAATATCTGTTTGCCACCTACTGGCACAAAAATACTTTCAAATATAGTTTAGGGTTCATTTAGGTTTTGATGGAAAACTATCCAAACATTTATTTTCTTCTTTTCTTATGTTTAAAATATCTATTACACTTGGCAACGACTGTGTAGCGCTTATGTCTTTTTATGTTTTTTTTTTTTTTGATAACAGCCTCTTTTGTGTGACATACAGAGAAATTCAGAAAACTGACAAAAACACTAAATATCAGTTTACAATGTGTGTATTACACATACATGATCAACTTAAATGTTGTAACAAATCTAGTTTATTTATTTGGCACTCTTAACCTCCAGAGTACCATTCGCAAAATAAAACTGTGACATCAGATGTTCAGTTGTGTACAGTAGGCTTTATTTTAACACCAAAGCATCATGAAAAAATGAATTCTTAAATATTGACCTGTGACACTTTGCAATTACCGTAATTAATAACAAATTTGATAGCGTGTAAACCAGTGCTGCTCAGCATTGTATTCTTAAAATACAGGTTCTAAATAAGTATTTTAAAAAAGTGTTGTGATAGTAATGTGACATTTTAAAACCATATTTTTAAAAAGTGATTTTTGCATTAACATGAGTTGAAATGTTCTGCTGAGATTTATGTTGCTGTCTTTACTGATAAAAAATAATACAAGAAAATGTGTATCTTGTTAGTGCTGTAAACATTGTAAAACACATATCACCATCTTCTAGACAATGGTAAAAAAATTGAGGATCCTTGATGTCGCAATGAAAATAACCTTGTAAAGCAAAATGTAAATGAATGGGACTGTGAGTAAGTGTGCCCGTGTCTCAGGAATTCAATGTGTGATCAAAATACAACCACATGAAGCAGCTTCAGGGCACAGACGAGAGAAAAAAAGAGGAGAAAGATGTGAGGAAAGAACTGTGGTCAATGAGGCCATTAGAAATCGAACTGCAGCATAAACTACAAATGCTTTAGTTTTTTGTGGCGAAGAGGTAATTAAAGATGGTAGAAGAATAAAAAAAAAAAAAAAAAAAAAAAAAAAAAATCTATAGTGGTGCAGAAATAATTAAACAATGATTTTCAAAAAAAAATTACAAAATAAAACTGATACCACTAATGAAAAAATCTGGAACTGTGTGCGAGCTGTAAGCAACTGTGGAAATGAGTGGGAGGGGGTGGGCATGCTTGCAAACAAGGTTAACCGGGTGGATTTCTTTATGTCCATTATTTTATTTAAAATGTCACATTTAATCTATATTTAACCACTTAATAAGTGCTATCATAATTATAGCATGAAAAACAACACTACCCGTGCTATGCTTCCATATTGGGTATGGATCTGATACAGTTTAACAATTTAATACTTTGTAGTTGTTTCTGTGGATAATTGAGGGTTTAGGTGTATTGTTTTAAATATAGTACAGAAGCAGACATGCTGAAGCTGTGCTGATCGAAATAAGGAATATATAAAATAAGTGATGTTACCACAAATTTGACCCATCATTAGAACACATCCAGTGATGTAATTATGAAAGTGGAAGTCCCTATCTTTACGCAGTGCAAAAGTCCTCAGTAGATTGAGTGTTACTGTAAAAAGATGATTATAAAGTACAGCCATGATAATGCAGGAAGGTTAGGTAAGGGTTCTGCAATAAAGTGAAAATGTTAAGCAATGCAAGCATATGTTGTCACTGGATTCAACAAACCTGTTCTGAATATTTAACAATTTGTTCTCGATAGCTGAGAATATTTATTTTATCTTAGAAGATTGTGTCTTTTGAAAACATATTGTCATATTTTCTATGTGACCTAATTTTAGAATTTTTGTATTACATCTGAACTCAAGAAGGCTCCATCTTGACATTTTGTTTCCTGGCTTTAGCCTGGTCCCCTCTGTTTTCCTAATACAGTGACACGTGCATCTTTGTAGAGGACAAAACAAATACAATAATCTGTCGCATATCCAACTGCAGTTGGACCAGAGTAAAGGCGGATAAGTAAAAAGGTGGATAAATGAATTGTGTTTTAAATATCATTATACACAGCTGTAACAATTACTATATTCATTCAGTTATTGTTTTGAGATTCAGCTTTTATTAGGGAGCTTCCCTAAATCCATGTTTTAGAAAGAGACGGTATTAATGCTTGTGACAGGGTAGCTGTCTGCCGTGTGAGTGTGTGCATTTGCTGCTGCGTGACAGGCGGAAGATTGAGAGGGAGGTTGATATGCCCCGCAGGTGAATAGAATTTATTTACATGTCAACACACTGAACAGCTCACATGACACTACAAGCAATGGTTGCGCACAGAGTACATAAAACACAGTGTATGAAAACTTTGGTAGGATCTACAATCTCTGAACTAATCTTCTCTGTTCAATAATAAACTAACGCTGCTGAAGAGCTTGGTCATGGCGGATGAAATGTTAGGGTGGATACACGATGGATTACTGTAGGTCAGTCTTAAAGAATGAACTGCTAAGAAGCTGGAATTTTCAAACATGTGTAGCATTAGTCACAGATAAAACCATATAATTAATAACTTTTCCTGTGATCAGTTTTACAAAATGCCATTTTGTTTGTGAGAATGTCCTGAAGAGATGTACAGTGACAGAAGCGGTTTTTATGTACACTACCAGTCAAAAGTTTTAGAACACCCCCATTTTTCCAGTTTTTATTGAAATTTAAGCAGTTCAAGTCCAGTGAATAACCTGAAATGGTACAAAGGTAAGCGGTAAACTGCCAGAGGTTAAAAAAAAAAAGTTTAGGTAACCAACAAATGAAAAATAATGTACATTTCAGAGTTATACAAAAAGGCCTTTTTCAGGGAACAAGTAATGGGTTAACAACTTACAGCTGTTCTGCAGCAATGGAAGTAAATTAAGCCTTGAAAGTTGATGCTAACAATTCCTACAGGTTTCCCAACTTTTGTTGATTACTTACAAACCCTCTGTCTGTATAAAAGCAGTGTTGGAACAGACTGTGTTACTACACCCTCTTAAGCATTATTTGAACAGTATTGTATTGCAGGAAGTAGTATATTGCTATCAAAATGGCGAGAAAAAGGCAATTAACAAAGGAAGACAGACAGACCATTATAACCCTTAAAAGTGTAGGTCTTTCCTTTGGAGAAATTGCAAAGAAAGCCAAGGTGTCAGTGAGTGCAGTTTCCTACACCATCAAAAGGCACTTGGAAACTGGAGGAAACTCTGACAGGAAGAGGTCTGGCAGACCCAAAGCTACAACAGAATCAGAAGATAAGTTTCTGAGAGTCAACAGCTTATGTGCTAGGCAGCTCACAGGACAACAGCTTCAAGCACAGCTTAACACTGGTCGAAGTAAGCAAGTCTCAGTTTCAACTGTGAAGAGAAGATTTCGAGCTGCAGGTTTGACAGGTCGAGTGGCAGTAAGAAAGCCATTGCTAAGATGGCAAAATAAGAAAAAGAGGCTTACCTGGGCCATGAAGCACCGCCAGTGGACTACTGAAGACTGGAAGAAGGTCTTATGGACCGATGAATCAAAATTTTTGAAATCTTCGGTTCATCACGTAGGGTTTTTGTACGCCGTCGAGTAGGCGAAAGGATGGCTCCTCGTTATGTGACACCAACTGTCAAACATGAAGGAGGAAGCATGATGGTCTAGGGCTCTTTTGCTGGATCCAGAGTCGGCGACTTGCACAGAGTGAGTGGCACCCTGAACCAAAACAAACTTCTTCTGATACTGTAGTACTGAAAACACTGATAACAACTATTAGAACATAATTATGTTTCATCTTAATCAAGCCAAACGTCTCTGTCAAAACAACGTTGCACTGCACTTAAATACAAACATAGGAAATGTTTAAAAAAAATTATTCAGACAATCATGCGAGCTTGGATGTTAATTCTGCAAAGAAAATAAATTAGACAAAATACTTTTACAACTATATATTAGAGCAGATAGTTTACCTGCTGAACTGCGTATGCACTCCTTGAACTATATGGGGGGGGGGGAACGACACTATACTGTATATGTATGTTTTTGTGCTGAATCTTCAACAGTCAGAAGTTCGTTTCCAGCAAGAAAGCTAATTGTTTTACGCACAAAAAAATGGTTTAACTCAAAATCCAAGGAATATATACACATTAACATTTTTAATAAGTCTGCAAAATATATTTTTGCATCTTGGTGAACTAACGAATTTGCAAATTTGATCAGCATTTAGAGCCTTCCTATTGTATTGTCTTTAAACTGTGCTTTGTTTTTTTTTTTTATAGTATTGTACAAAATTGTGCTATTTCAACTTCATATTGTTACACATATATATTAATAAACTGGGTGCATGATTTACATTTTCTTGGAGAGATGAAATTAACTGAATCTCAATAATATGTAAAACAAACGATCAGCTACAGTAAAAGTAAAACTATTTTCACTGTAACTTACATGCTGTTGCTTCACTTCAGCAGAGAGATTGGGGTGGCGATCTGATAAATGCTTAAGTAAACTGGTTGTGTTTCCTCCCTTGTTTTTGACTTCTTTCAAACACCTCCTACATTTTGGATGTCAAACTTCAACTGGATTGCCGCTTTAATTTAATGGCTAGCCAAAATAGTTCCACACTACACGTGTGCTTTAGAAACCAGCTGTTCTCCCTAATCCGCCATGGTGTTTCTTGGGCAGTACTGTAAATTAAATTTTACGAGAACGCGTGGCGCAGGAAAGTTAGTTTCTCCTGGTATAAACAAAAAAAGTTCATATTGTTTTTAAACACAATTAAAGTGTTTTGAAGTCTCAAAAAAAAAAAAGACTGGATTGAAAAACACGATATATCACCAAAAAAAGACGGGCTTGAAAAAAAACTATCTTTTTTTTAATTTATTTCCCGACATTAGGTATCGTATGAATTTTGTAGCATGATATTTCGCTATACCGAAAATACCGCGGAACACTATTTCACACAAGGGTGTTCTCTGCTTAGAGAAATCTAAAGTCAGGACTTAAGGTGATATAAAATACTGAGATGCATATGTGTCAGACAAGTAAAGTAGTAAGGAAGACCCATGCAAGTATTCTTGTTGTCACTTTTTTAATGCAGTTTTGTTACATAATGTTTTACGTACTAGAATGACATGATAGGTAAGACACAGGCAATGCATGTTTGAGAGAGCACTCTGATTGGCTAATGACATTCTTGAAGGGGTAGAATAATCTCCGGGGGACCACCGGTGGCCGCCTCACCACACAAACTTACTTAGCACATTACTGCACAAATCTTTGAGTTTATTAAAAAGCCACTTAATTTTAAATCATGCTTCTACTGTACCCTTACTGACATCCCATTAGTTTTTATTCTTTAAAAATGTGGTGCTGCTTGCCAGTTTTTCCTTGTTTTCCGAAATATTTACCAAATAAAATCAGTCTGGCCGAATGAACGCAGTAGCGTTATCTTAATTATTAACTTTCCACATGTTGGCATTGTACTCTTCATAACATGATATTGCCTACATGTCATGATATTTTAGATCTGACGGTACCTTCTCTAAATTCTGAAAATAATTGTATTTTTAAAAGTATTTTTGCAAAAATCAGATATAAGCATTTTAATATATTTGTTGAAATATGGAAAACAGAAAAGTGTGTTTTTTTTTATTTATTTTTTTAATGTTTTTAAATTTGAACTTTACCCTGCTTGTCCCCAACAATTAGACTTAAATTTGCAAGTGTATTGATCAGTGCTTCTCTGTGGGGTGTCCCATTTGTTTTCGATTGATCTGCACTCCCTCAAACCCCTGTGCTGCAGCAAAGTATTCCCTTGATATTGTATCAACAGTAAATGCAACCTATCCAAACAGATCAATGACTGAAGACTAGTGGTTATTGGATGAAATACATTGTTTTTGCGCAGTCTGGATCGACGCAACAGACGAGTTGATGTAATTCACATTAGAAAAAAAAATCTCTGTGGAAACATTTAAATCTATTGCTTTTAAATTCAAATATGTATTACTAATTCAACCCAGTATCACACCAGGCAAAATCACATGGAAATCATTTAATTACGTGCATTACACTAGGCTCTGAAAAATAACTGGGAATAAACTCCATTGCTATCAGACAGATTCATAAGACCTGACCTCGAAAAATACTTTAGAGCAGGGGTGTCAAACTCCAGTCCTCGAGGTCTCTGGCAGGGTCTTCTGGTTTTCATTCCAAATGAAGCTGTCACTTAACTTAATTGGTCTAATTATTTGTTCAAATGGACATCTTTAATATTTTTTCAAGGTCTTTCACAGTTGATGATCTAAAAAAAAAAAGCACAGGTACACTACCTATGAAACATTGTGAGGCCTGGAGAGAAGTGTTAAATGTATGCAGTTAATCAAATAATTAGACCGATTAACTGAGATTTCAGGTGAAACGAGAGCCAGAAGACACTGCGGACCTCCAGTAACCGAGTGTGACACCCCTGCTCTAGAGTGATGTCGATAATACCATTGATGGCGGATGTGGACTGCCTGACTTTCTTGTTATGAATAAAAAAAACACAAATTAAAACCTGAGCTGGTGTATGCCTCGGAAGATTATGCACATTATCTACTGTTTGATTCAATAATTCATAATCCATCAAATATAAAAGTACATTAAATGTTGCACCACATCTGTTATTGTGTGCTGGTGTCCGATATATTTCCAATACAAAAAATACAATTGCACCTTTAACCCTAATGAATAATGACAATAAATAGTTTCTTACACTGGAAATGTAGCCACACTTCAAACTTAAGTCCTTTACTATGGGTTTGTGCTGTACATTCAGGTTAATTGGGCTTATTATCTACAGATAAAATATTCTGATATGGTGGATCAGTCAAAATGCACCACCTACGACTTGTTACATTCTGCTGCACCTTCCTACTGATTTGAGTCACCAAGGAGACATTCATAAAAACAATTATTTAAATGAATAATTGAACTGGCTTTCAGCAACATGTTTTAAAATCATTTGTATTTGTGAAAAGCATGCTTACAAGGGACTGCAACAGTGGTTCAGCACATAACCAAAATATATTTTGTCAAAAAACATGCTGTATTAATTTGAACATTAAGTGGAAAAGTGTAACTAATTAAAATGAATACATAAGCGATTTTGCATATTGAGTTTCTTGCTGTGTGGTATTTAAAATGGTCCTTCACTAATGTACATCTTCTAATTGCACCTTGTCCTTCCCTTTAATAACAGGGGATTGGTTACTGAATGGTAAATCTAATGCAAGTGCATGCTTTGGCTAAACTGGTATGACCTTTAGTCATTTAATTATTTTCATGACTGCAAACCAATCAGTGCTGATCTACGGTATGTAGAGTCAATTTAGAGTAGTTAATTATGTAAGTTAAAAAATGTTTTATTTAGTGTGCCCAATTATTTTACACCTGATTTCACCCCTACCCCCCACCACCCCCAAAACATTTTTTTGGAATGTCCAATTATTTTTTCTCCTCACTGCAGCAATTCCCCATGTAGCTCAAGGTTCAGTGGGAGTCCTCTGATGCCACAACCAAGCCTTTTACACCCAGGAACTCGAGAGCAAATGTCAGCGAGTTACCATCCTCTGGAGGTCAAAGGCCAGCCCTGCCGGTGTCCGCTGTGAGCTCAGTTGGTGCCTGGCCAGCAGGGTTTACCATTTTGCTTCCCCAACCCATGAGAGCGCTACAGCCAATACGACTCTCTCTTCAGAATCCCCAGAGAAGACCGGCGACTTCACACTGTTAGGACTTGTACTTGCGCTTTATGACTCTCCTTGCACACTGCGTGACTGTGGTGAGCCATTCAGACCATTTTTTACCTCCACATTAAGAGTTGAGTTTAGGCTGCATGGCCACAATGGTGCGTACGTTGGCAGTGGTGGTACTTTTTTATTTTTTTCTGAAAGTGTACAAAGGAGATGGTCTGAAATTACCTTGAAGGTAACTTTGGCATGCTCAGTTCCGTTTTAAATCTAATTGGGAGTGAGGAGGGGCAGTGGCAGTAGTACATCAAGTTTATTAAAGTTAACTGTTGAAGCTGAATCCAGACTATGAACTAATGAAATGAACCGCAGCGTGGGGAGGGGGAAAGAATGAAGTACCATCCAGCTACACGTTCTACGTATTAAACACATCAAATTGTATAGGTTTTGTTTGATCTGAGCAGCAGCCAGCAATACCTTCTGATTTGCTGTTACCATAGTAATTGTAACACCACAGAGGCAAAACTTTTAATTATTTATTAGGAACAAAAACAACTGCATAAGTGCTATTAAATGACATTCACAAAACGAATCGCCAATAAGCTATTACATTGCCTTTGGTTCCCCTTTCCTGGCTCAACATGGGGGCTACAGCACAATAACACCAGTTTCTTTTCATCTTTTTTCACTCACTCTACTGTGATGAACAAAGGAGTATATTTACACCTCTCACATTAAAGAACTACCCTTTCCTCACATCACATTTTACTCCCTCCCCCCCTAATCCTACATTCTGAGACAGTTCTCTTCTGTTTTGTACACCTGTGGCTGTGAAGATGAATGGTGGGCATCAACAGTATTGCAGTCCTTTACTTCATTTTGTTTCCTGGCTATTTACAGTCATCATATTGCAGCAGCAGGTAAACTGCAGTATACACTTCTTCAATAACTGGGTCTGCTCATTTGTTTGTCACTAAAATGAGGTCTGGTCCTGTAAACAGGTACAATCTCATCTGTGCATGACAAACTTTTCAAAGAACATGTTGGCATTTAAGCACTAGATTACAATTTATTCCAAAGTCAATGGGGGAAACAAGGCTTTATAAATCACGTAGTGCTGAAATACAATTGCTTAGAAATAAAATACATACAGCACAAGCAAATGTTACTTATTACATTCTCTTTCACGCTTTACATAAGTCAATTTCACTTAAAACAAGGTTATTAAAAGTATTTATCACAGGATGAAATATTGATTTTGAAGCTACTGATGTCTTAGAAAATGTGGACAATTCCACAGCAAATATAAAACCAGAATACCAGAAGGATTTATGTGGCATTATTTTTTACCATAGCTGCTGACTGTTGTTACCCAGTGAGCAGACAGACACATTTATATATGGATTTAGAACAAAAATAATTAACTACCACTATGTCATCAATAATATGAATATTGCCAGAATAGCAAAAATGTGTAGTGAAGATACCAGATAAAAGAATGGAGACATTTTAAATGGCCTACTGCAATTGGAATGTTCTATCTATGCATTTTCTGACTTTTTTTTTTCTAAGTGCGTTCCAGTGTATTAAGTTTTTTTTAAACAGGCCATAAAAAACGGTCTCCATAAGGTCATAGTGTCTTTGAACCCATCCTGTTCTTGATATTATGCTTTAATTACAAATCTGAAGTCTTGTGAAATGGGCCAATACATGATTCGGTCAGGTTATTCTTGTGCTGTCATTTTTAAGTTTAGAAATTACAAAGTGGGACAGCCTCGTGCATTATAATAGAAATCAATTCATTTGACATAGTTTAATATTGAAAGTAACCCCACCCACCCCTCCTCCAAAAAATAAAAAAGAGATGGATTCGAACCCTCCTAGGTAAAGGGCTTTTCGTTATGTCTAGGAAGTTTACTTAAAGGATTGCTACAGCAAATAATAATTTACTAATAATTTAACTTTTAGAGACATCCACTAAAAATAGATTTGTTTTCAGAGCTTTGGTTCATTCTATGGTAGCACAAAAGCTTAATAAATGTGGCCTACAACATCCCTAATCAATAGAACACCTTATCAAGAATGTCAGCCTTCCTTGACCTGCATCTGGAGTGTTTTAGAGGCTTACAAGTGAAATATATTATCGCTGCAGAAAACAGAATATGATGATTACTACAGAAACATTAAACATGACAGTAGGTGAGTTGAGCATAAAATGTGCGGCACCACACAAGTTAGATCACCCCATGACCTGGAAATATTATCATTGTATTCATTCTTGTATGTATATAGTGCCCTGCCAAAAGTATTGTTGTAGTTGTTTGTTTGTGTGTTTATTTATTTTGTTATTAAACATATGTTCAAAAATACTCTGCGCCTCATATTTCTTTCCAAATCTTCCATAGTTTTCTGATGACATGTACTGGTGGTGCGTGATACATCTAAATAAGCTATTTCTATTCTGCTGTGTCTAATGTAGGAAACTGTACAGTACTATCAAGCTGTAATCAGATTTACAAAATTGTATCTGATTTGCAGGCCATGAGGTTGTGTTCTCTGCATGATTGATTATACCTATGCAAAGTTATCAAACACTGTAAAATGGGTTAAAACAGCACTGAAATAAGACATGAACAGGTATGGAATTTCTGATTGCTTACCCCACATTAATGAAAGTACATTAGAATGGAACATTCTGTGTCTGAGGTGTGGGTTGTGTTTCAAATCTCACAAAAAAAATCACTTTCATTTCTTCAGCCACTTAATATTAACATGTACTATACTACATGTAAGACATTAAACACTAGTATACATGAATGTGAATTTGGGAATTCAGTAAAATTAAAACAAATTTCATTCAGGATACAAACAACAGCAACAGTATATTCCTTCTACAAGTAAATAAAATATCTTTCCTGTTGAAGAAATCCATTTTAAAGCACTCGCATAATCGATATCAGTTATATGAGTGTTTTAAAAAGGGATTTCTTCAACAAAAGTTTTTTTTTTTTTTTTTTTTTTAATTGCCTCATGTGATGGAAAGAATGCTGAGCATAACATGCGCTCCATTACATATATCTTAACCCTGACTAACGGACATTACTTAATATATTGTGTATGGTAAATAACTAATTGTTAAAGTAATCCTGCAATCCTGGGTGACCATTATGGGTTAAAAATTAATATTTTAGATTGACTTGAAACGGGTGTTTTAAAGACAGGGTGGAGAAAGAAAGAAAAAATATATGTTGTTTTGAAGTTTAGCTGTGGCTGGTTGTGGTTGGAATAGAAAGTACATATTCATGACAATATCTCAGGCTGCTATAAACACTTTTTTTTTTTTTTTTCTCAAACTCTTCATAATGTTTCCCTATAATAAGGCTTTAGAAATGCTGTAGTTTTAGGACTTACTGTTTTGTTTTTTGCTGGTGTGTTGGTTGTAGGGCGTCGCCATCTTGGGGAGTGCGCGCGTGTTCACAGGGACTTTAAAATATAATCTGGAACAGGTTCAGTAAAAGTATTTGGGGGAGTGTTAGATTAGGGTTTGTATTGTTCTGCTTTATGTATATACTGTATGTTAGCGCTTTGATTTTTTATATCATTGCATGTATGAATTCTATATTGTGCAAGGCATTACCTGAAAGAAGGAGGTGTGTGTGTGTGTGTGTGTGTGTGTGTGTGTGTGTGTGTGTGTATATATATATATATATATATATATATATATATATATATATATATATATATATATATATATATATATATATATATTTATACCCAGGGCCAGTCCAGGGGAGTGGCTAGATGGAGGAAAATTAAATATAGAGGGAGCTGAGATGATTGGGGAGAGAGGTGGCAGGCTCTAGTTTTTTGGGGGTCTGGAGAATAGCTGTGCGCTCTGGAAAAATGATTCAATACCAAAAAAAAAAAAAAAAAAAAATTATAAATAGTTGGGTTGAGTTTAATATATTGTTTTGTTTGCATTGTGTATTTTTTTTGCTTAAGTTTTTGTTTTCAGTAATACATATTTGCATTTTTTTTTTACTTCTCCTGTCTGCTTCCTGCATCACACCAGCCATTTGACCTCACTATCGAACACCCCATAATAGCTGAAAGTGCTGCAAGCAATCATAAACAAGCATCAACCGTGCTATGTTATGTAACACTGACCTTTCCATGACAGAAAATTGCTTACAAAATAAAAATGTTGTCACATTTAGTCAGCATTATCATGGCTTCCCAAAGGCGACTTGGTGGACAAACCGTTAATACATTTACTTAATGCATTTGCCTTTAACCTTGCATCTTGGGAATGCCTGCCCGTCAGTACAGCAGTCACATTTTTGTGTGATATATCTGGAAAATCACTTATCCAGTTGTCATGAAACTTGGAATTAACATTATTTAGTTTAAATTATTGAGAGTATTAGATTGTGGGGATATAGGAGTGCTGGTCTGTCTGTTGATTCTTCCATCTGTATATCATACGTACATTTGGGCATATATTTGTGAAATAGTTATCAAATTGTCATGACACTTGATAACTCTTATTCGACAGTATTCTGGATATACTAGTGATTCATGTCATTGTCATCAGCTTCTTCACCACACTGAGTTCACATTTTCTATTTACAGCCGTTGCGGGGGGACTGACTGACTTGTTTACAAAAGGAGAATGAATTAAATTGTATATTGATTTTTTTTTTTTTATTAGATTACTTTTTGAAGAATCACTGTTCATTTGAAATCACTGCAGATGTTTTTTTGTTTTGTTTTTAAATTATTGTTACTGTACTTCCTTTTGTAGGTTGCTGTGACATTCGTTATGGGCTCAGAAGTTAAGCAGGAAATCGGCAATGAACTCTCCTTTGTAGGCAGACCTTTTCTGATGGGCACTGTGGCACTAGGTAAGATGTGTTTTTGTTTTCAAGGCAACAAGGCAAGGTTTTGCTTTTGATATCATAGCTGAGGAGCTTGCAATTACCCTAGCCTAATTACAGTCCTTATGTTTTGGCAGGAAGTCTTGGGCATACATTTTATAATTCCCTTAAAATTACATTGTATTATTTAATGAATGTAAATTACTTTTTCGAAATAGTAGTTCTGTGATTTAAAAAAAAAAAAAAAAAAAAAAAAGAAATCTTGAGCTACAAGAGAATAATAAACACAGTAGTTTTTATCTTTAGTTCTGTTGAAAATTATATTTTCTACCGACTGAAAATTTAAAGTTCATATTCCAAGTTTAATATAGTTACAGAACCCATTGTGACTTTCTTTATCCAGTGAGCTGCCTACACAGTAGTTTTGAGAAACTGTGCTATTGCTACTAGTTTCACTGCCCTACCGTCTTCAGGAAGTTCCTCTCAACTATGTTGCTATTTTAAAGAGTGATAGTTGAGAATGACTTTTATTTTGACAAAAGCATCCAACAATGTGTTGAGAAGCTTTTTTTTTTTTTTCTCCAAAGACAGTATGAGAGTTTGAAAATAGTGTGCTAATGTATACATGTCCTACAGATACTATAGAACCTAGGGGCAAGCCACAGAAACTGTAAAACGAACCATTATATAAGCATGGGGGTTCATTTGAGTGGTTAGTAGTATAGATAGGCAGGTGATCCTGCTTTGTAGAAGGCCTTTATTGTAGGTTTGAGTTTGGTTGCTGTAGTACAGCTTCAGTATACAATGTAATGCAATATAAATGGATTATATTGTGTGCTTGCCA
This sequence comes from Polyodon spathula, assembly GCF_017654505.1. Lineage (NCBI taxonomy): Eukaryota > Metazoa > Chordata > Actinopteri > Acipenseriformes > Polyodontidae > Polyodon > Polyodon spathula. Next base: position 37,758,172 of record NC_054544.1, read on the forward strand.
GCAAACAGACTGTTTTTGTGTTTTAGGAGGTATTGTCAATGTGATGCCATTCTTATTCTCAGAAATCTCCCATAATAAATCTCAGGTTTGTTTTATTTTTGTATGCATTCTTTGTCCACAGTAACCATTTGTTATATGCTAAGCACTCGTGTAGCTGCAAACGCTTACAACGAAATAAAAATGTTAAACAAATGATTCTTTTGACAGCCAAGAACCACAGCTTACAAAGCAGTGTAAACTGACTAATCAACACTAATGTTTATTTAAAAAAAGCCATATTTAAGAATTGTAACCTACTTAAAATGACAGTACAGTTCCTGGGGAATGGTGTTATGGGGGAAATGGGAACCTTTTAAGTGGTTCAAAGTTATTAAGGTCCTTCTTTAACAAGGGAGCACTGTATCTAATAAAATTAATGAAAAAAAGAGACCAATTGTTCAAAGCTCAAGCTTACCTGTAGCTCACAATGGATGTAAATGCTGGTATGGTGGTAGCTTTACTACAGTAATTGTTGTTCTGTGCAGTAGGTCAGTACTACTAGCATAATTACACATAACAATGGAAGTGTTAGAAACAGCCAGCAGGACTGGAGTTCATCTTTGTAACTCAGGACAGCAAGATTCTGTATCACCGAAGGTTGTGTTTGTTTAGTGTTTTGCTAAAAGTTTTTGAAAAACCTACTCTGTGTCTAATCAGAACAGTCTATTGGGTTTGTAATCAACACGTTGTTACTCCTGAGAGTGAAAGCAGTTGTTAGAATAGAAATAAAAGGGGCTTGGTCTATGGGATCAAGTCTTCAATTTGTTTTGTTTCTGGAGACATCCCTGCTTTTATATATTTATTTATTGAGTCTTTGTGTCCAAAAGACTAATTACAGATGGTATCGTAATTGCGTGTTGCATATGTATTATACAGAGCAACTAGAATGACTATGTAGTTCAAATGTGACCAGTCCACTTTTTATGTATTTTTTTCAAAAAATATTATAGCAATACTATATATTAAATGTATTATATCCCAGATTAATATACTGGGGAATGTTTTAGACAAGATTAATATTCTAATCTTTTTTGTGTTGTTTAGCTCTTTTGCTTACATGTTAATTGTTTTACAATTGAGATTTATCTCGGTATCGTCGTGTTGAAATGTACCTTTCTTTGGCTTGCTTAAGGTTTCGTCTGATTTACTTTATAATATGTTATAGAATTATCAGGTGAATTTGCAGTGCTGTAAGTCTTTGTGATGTATTTCAATATTCCATTACATGTGAATTCCACATTAAGAGGTGCTCAGTGTGCTCCTCAGGGGGATCAATGTAATTACTTTCATAAGGAGTCCTCTTGTTTCGTAGATTTAGTTTTGGAAATTTAAACCTGCATTAATGTGACATTTTAAATTCTATCAGCATTAAGATTATTTATGAGAAATCTCTAGAGGTGACAAGTTCTGTGATTTAAAAAAAACAAAAAGCATTGTTCTTTTGCATAAGCTCATTAAACAGTGTATTGAAATTTTAAATGGTGCGTCTTCACATTTACATGGAATATCTTAAATGTTTCAGTATTTGCTACATTTACACAATAAAAGGAGTTTTCTCATTTATAAAGTATTGACATATGAACTATATGCAAGTTTCTTGAGTGCTATATATACAGCATTAGAGCCTCCTTTGGACTTTTCCCTTGTTTTTCTATGTATAGCTTTTGCTTTTCTTTTTTGTTCTTTGTTCATTCAGTTGACTAAAGTGTATTTCTCTACTATGTTGTTTAGTGAGCAATCAGTAATCTGCTGGAACTAAATTGTATGTTTGCACATTGACTCTTAATCTTTGGTGATCATAACAGAGGGATTTGATTGTACTCAACTGGTGTTTTTTAATTATTTTTATTGTCATGATAAACTTCCCTTAAATGCAGGTACATGATAATAATATATTAAAATATTAATAAAGCACTTCTTAAAATATTTTTTCAATTAAATTCAAAAGACAATCTTTTCTTGCTGTCTGTAGTTGGTGACCTCTACAATCCCCTTGTTAATTTGGTAGAATCCCTCAAGAGTTTATTGCAATGTACATTACTTTCTGTAAAAAATACTAAGTTTTCCGTAGTAACATTCCCATTGAGTTGCATTAGACCTTAGAGTCTTACATGATCCTGTTTTTTTTATTTTTTTATTTTTTGTAAGTGAAGTTAATGGAACTTCAGCTTTTACCGTAGCTCTTGAACCCGTTCCAGACTCTGCTATAAGACCTCTAGTTGGAAAAACTACAGCATGTTCTCTTGACGAATAGATGCTGATTAAAACTGTGAGATTTTTTTTTTTCTCACTGCTAAATTAAAAGTAGTTTGTGTTTTTAAAAAGGCAACCACATTTAAAACGGGTCAATATCTATTAACTAATATTACACAGCTGGCAAATCTCTGGTTTGTTTTTGGTATTGGGTTGCAATTGCATGCTGACTGTCCACTGTTAAACAACCCGACCTTGTTTCACACAAAGGTGACCTGTACTTATATTGTTCTTTACATTATTTCCGTGCAAGTGCTAGTATATCTTTTCGTGCAAGTATCTAATAAAGAATAATAATAATAATAATAATAATAATAATAATAATAATAATAATAACAATAATAATAATACGTTGATGTAGTCTTCCACGCTACAATAAATAAGTTGTAGAAGTTATCTTACTAATTGCATACCTTAAAAATATCTTTGCAAAAATGTTAAGTAGCTGCATCCTAATTGATGCATTGTTTGTTTTTATGATGCTGTGACTATCTTACTGAGGTTTAGTGGGGAAACTTGCACAACAGCCAGTACTTTTTATTACTTACATTAGTGCTACATTTGCAGGGCAACTTTTCTTGCCTCTTTTCAGGGGGGGAAAAAAAACCAAAACTTTTATTACATCTGTTAACATTCAGTCTAATGGTACTCCTGAAGTGTAATATCCTCTCAGCTTTTTCCCACACCTCATAATTTTTCTATATAATTATCTAACCACACATAATTCTAATGACATCCTTGTACGAAAGCACAGTAAAATAAAATAAAGACTATTCACTGTTCAATCTTGCCCATGCACAGCAAAACAAATTAAAATGTAAATCTGAACTCCAGGATTCTGGAAAACAACAGTATAAAGTTGTTGATTAGTTTCTCACATCTGTTTATAAAAATGTGACAAAGAAAGATTGCCTGCATGAGACGGGATATAAACTGTAATGATAAAAGTATGTTTCATTTAACTAATTGAGGTATTGTCTCTTCAGCTGGGTATAAATGTATGCAGTGGTAATAACAGTGTTTGCTACTGCATACATTTCAAATGCAAGTTAACTAACATCATTGTGCTGTCATTTAGGAGCAGATCTACTGCTATGTTGATATAAAGTAAAGATATATATATATATATATATATATATATATATATATATATATATATATATATATATATATATATATATATGTGTATTATAAAAAAAAATATATAATATGGTTAGGCCTTTTCCGGAGTCAAATGTTTCTTACAAAGAATTGACATTCTATTGGATCTCATGTTTTTGTTAATAAAATATTAATCTCATGTAGCCTTCCACACTACAAACTAAAAAAAATGACAGTTATCTTATTAAATGCATTCATACAAAAATAGAGTAATTGATCATACGTCCTAAAATTTCCCGAGCTTGATTACATATTGGTGAATCGATACATCAAATTAGTGTCTCCCTTTGTCATGTTGTATTAAAACATTGATTATGTAGCTATGTACTACTTTTAGTGTTAGTACAGCAGGTAGCTAATGTCAACGTGTTGCTAGGATACAAGCCTTTTAGGCTTCTAGATTCATGTTGGACAATGTGAGTCTGATATAAAATCCTGCTATAAAAATGAAAACTACACAATTATTATATTTTAAGAAATGGAAGATTCTGACACAAAGATTGGTCACTTTTGGGGTAAAGGGAGGATGGAAAAGCTGTGTTTGACGGTTTATTGGATTTCGTGTAGATGGTAAATGCATTTGGCATAAAATGTCAACAGCAGTGTTAACGAGCGTATTTCAGATCGAATTGAGCTCCCAGACAGCCCTGATCGAGAAATTCCAGTTTACTTAAATTTTATTGCTGCATCTATGCAACCTGCTCTTGACAAAATTAGTTTCCAATCAGTAATCAGGAAGTTGCTTGTCACACTGCAATTATACTGCTTGGTTTTCCTGCACTCCTGCTAAAAACGTTGACATGAACTTGCTTCAAAATCAGTGTTATTTGGAGAATATATATAATAATCAATCTACATACTGTATACTTTAGCGGTGTGATGTGCACCTTTTTGCTCACATTGCCATTTTAGTAGTTGTATAGCAGGAGTATGATATCCATCTTCCTCCCGCCCAAGTCTGACTGATGTCCTTTACCATCATCTCGTGACCAGTACACATGCACACATTTTTTTTCTCCATAAAAAGACCTTCAAAAGAAGTACTGCATGTCATATTTTAAAACAAAACGGTTTTATACTCAGGGGGGTCAAAAGCACCTGTAAACAGACACTGTATACTTCAAAATTATTATTGTGCATGAAGTACAGCTTACTAATTGTCCAAGCACTATGTTGTTGTTTTTTTGTTTGGTTTTTTGCTCCCTATCATGGCCAGTGATAAGGACATGATTTATAAAGAAAACTTGATGTACTGAGCCTTATGCTGTCATTATAGCTGTCAACCAAATGGCAGCTAGATTTTTCAAAGCCCTGAACATTTTTTTTTTTTTTTTTTTTTTTTTTTTTTTTACGAACAGGGAATTAGTTATAGCAAGAATGGTGACAACATATCTAATGCATAAAATATGACTGTTTTTGGAGATGATCTTGACCAGATATCTGAATTAAAATAAATGAATGTCCCAGAACTTGTTTCTAAGAAGAATACTTAAATACAATCTAGTGGCTGCTTTTGGTAACAAGCCAAAGAGGTGAAAATTCCTGTTGAGCAGACTGCAGTAAGCAAAGCTTTGTTTTATTTACAACTGAAAAAAAAAAACAATAACAGTAAGGCATTGGATGTAAGTGATGCTACATTCCCAGTATGTATTAGCTATGGATGTGGTTCCAAAGTAAGTTCAAAATTGAACATAAAAAATAGACATCTCAGAGCCTAAGCAAGATCATGTCAGGTCAGAATTGATGCAAAATCAATCTATTTAACAAATCACAGAGATTATACTCCTGAATTTTGACTTAGTTTACTAGAAATAGTTGCTGTCTGTGTAGCAATTAATTGAGTCATCAGTGAACAGATCACAGTGTGAGACATTGCTTGTGGCACATCATAAATGAATACTAGAGGAAGAAAAGGACTGAACATTGATCACTGAGGAACACCAGCTGTGAAGACTACTGCTGATGAGGTATTACAGTGTGTGATACGAAATGAGTCACAGAAATTAGATTGAAATCCTTTTTTAAGACACTTTACATATATTGCATTGCTCTTCTGTTTATCAAGTGATAAAATGTGATAGTGTAAAAAATAACTAAGAGGGATAATCCATAAGAAGTGTCCATAAATGAATGTGTGTGGATACTGCAGTGAATACTCTAGACCTGCTTTAAACAGAAGTAGTAAGTGGCTGTAAGTGACTCGATATCTACGGCATTTATGGCAAGCTACAATGACCCTTGCATGGATATACTGCAAATAGATCATTTCAGACGATGGGGTAGAAAATCTACCACTTCCTACAGAATTCACTATATGCATTTCTGTGACCTTAGCAGCTAAAATTCAAGTTGGCTTGTCAGATATGGGAGTTGTAGCACTTTTACATTTCCTGCAACAGTTTTACTGTGTCCCTCATGGGCCTGTCACACATCTGGTTTGTGACATGTGTGGGTGATGAAATCCACTTTCTCATGAAATCTTATCAAAATGTTAATGGATTTTACTAGCACTGATGGATTTTACTGGTTCCCAGTTTGGTTCAGGTGTCCCCATCCCCCCATGCTGTAATATCGTGGTGATTTTAAACGCAGGTTTTGATTGAAGGATCAAAATCACCTCCACATTTCACACGAACTTGCAAGCTAGCCACTGTTGAAGACTGTACAAGTACAATTCTATTAGAAATTAGAAATAAAGGTACATTTAAAGAATTACGTTAGGGAAGCAACCAGTGACTAAAACAACATGCAGCTCACGGGTCTATACGGGGCCGTGAATAGTTTATGATTTTGCATGAAAGGCAACCATTCAAAGCAAAATGTATCTTTTAAACTAGTTACGATTCTAAAATACACTACAGTACAATCTTTGAATAAAATAGGAGATGATGAAGTCAGGCCCAAACTTAATGGGTGCTGTCCATCATTAAAAAAGTTAAATATTGTTTGAATGTTGATTATTATTAAAAGCAAACAAAAAGGTAGGGTACAAACTAAATAGCAATGCATTAAAGGAATAACTTTCTATGCTGCAGAGCAGCATTTAGCCCACGTAGATTTGTGTGAAAATATCAGACACAAATTCCTGAGCCATGCAGGGTCATTGTTGACAGTAGATGTTGTCAAGATATTTTCATGACAATGACCTGATATGAAACTGATTTAAGTCCAAGGACAAATTTTACAATGATTTTATGTGTAAATTATTCAAATCTGAATAGCTATGTGGCGGGGGGTAAGGTAGTTGGTAATTACCCAGTATGTAATTTCCCTTGATTTAAAAGTGTGCTGGATGTTTTTGGTGGAGAACTGGATAAAAAGTGTCCACGACAAAATTGGATGACATTGGAAAGCCATCAGCCTCTACTGGATGTCTCGAGTAGAAGTCAGACAGCTCTTCTCTTCAAGAGGAGCTGTATCAGATGTTTTATAAAGGCTGCTATCAGTTTGTTTGCAAATCAGCAGCACCTGACATGTTGCGGTGCATTACATGGACCTTATCTGGGGTGCTCCGACAGTTCAGGACGCTCTATGTACAGTGTTCCTTCTTTTTGTAACTCTGCAGTCGGTAGCCATAGGTAAGAGATCCGCCTTAGAACGAGAAAATCAAGTGCTATAGTTTACTGGCATTATGGGGCACTGCTTATAAATATTCTTTTCATTGGTTTTACATCTGTGCACCAATGAAAGTACAGTTTAATTGAGTTTTATAGTATGCTTTCGTACTGCATGGTGAAGACTCCCTTAGTTTATGGATATTGACATTTCTCCATTTTTTATGTAATCATAAGCACGTACAGTTGCCCTCAATACAATTTGATCACTACATTAGACTATCACTGAAAAACAAACAAGTTTGCTGTGCACAAACGTTTAAGAATTTCATCACGTCATAACATATGGTCATACTATATATGTTACATGGTTACAGAATGAATGAATGCGCTATGTTTTGACATAGAGGATAGAAAAACACACATGTAGTTAATGAATAGTAATGTACTGTACAGAATCCCCCAGAACAATTTAAACACCTTGCAGTCACTGAATCAGTGCTGTTCTGCCTGGCACTGATGGCCCTCTCATAGTGCTTGTTTCAATCAAATCATAAAAAATCAAATAACAGACAAAAATCTTGTTGTTTTGTAATATAGCTTTGTTTCTGTGAAACACTGAGCTTTCAGGGGTTATGGTGGGAATATTATAGTGTACCCATTTAATAAAAGAAGACAAGTATAGGCCATGGTAAGGAAACGCACAATATCCTGAGATGACTATGGTATGGCTATAGATAAAGTCGTGCATCTCTGAGTTTGCTCCAGTGCTGCTCTGAGCATTTTCATTAGTTTAAAAAATGTTTTCAAAGGGAGTTTGTCATTTATGTGTTTTATAGAAGCAGGTGGAGCTCTGCTTCGATAGCATATAAAAAGCATGGACTGTTGTAGTGACCATAGTGTGGAGATCTCCATTTGAACAAGGGTCAGATGCATACTCGGAAACAATGTTGACTGTGGTTGATAATTCATTGTATAGTACAAAATTGTCCAAAACAGTCCTTAAGCACTAGACATTGTGATTTTTCCAAGATTTTAGGGGTAGGAGGTTTACTATGTAAGCTTCCAAGAATATGCCTGACAATATTTTATTGTTAAGTGTTGTGTTGCTGATGAATCTATACACTCATATTAGAAACCCTGATGGTTGTGCAACTAAGCAAAAATAATTGCTCATTTGAGCAAATTTTACTCTTTGCCCCGCCACCAACACATACTTTATTGAGTTCAAACTAAGTGGTAAAGACAAGCTTGTTTCTCCTGTCATCCTGCAATATGAGAAATTTCCTTGTAACACCTCAACAATAGCCTGCACTTATGTTGCACCAAGTTAACCTCAAGTACAGTGGAAATGTATTTTTTTCTTTTATCAAATTCAATAATTGTTCTCATTTTTATTTGCAATGTTACACTTTATACCAGTGCTTTACAGTTGCAATTCTAGTGTGAATTAGCTCAGTACTGGAAACAAAAAAAAAACCCAAACCTATACTATGGTGTCAAACATGAAATATTTTAAAATGTTCTGAGAAATGATCGCTTATCTATGTTCTTCATGCAGGTGCTGGGGTGTGCTGAAAATTGTTCCCCAGATGTATGTGAGAAAAGTCTTGGAGGATGAAATCTCAAATAACAGCATGACATTTTCACAAGTGACTGTCCCAGTTTACACATTTATCTACTCCAATATCTCTCTGGAGAAGTAAGTGTATTCTTTTGAAATTATTGACTGGTAAACCAGAGTGGTTTTAATATTTTTCCATAGCAGCACTACTGAACAATCCAACAAGAATAATTATTTTTACACCAAATGCTAGGTAAAATATTTGTATCTGGATCTGTGCAATAGTCTTTGAGAGTAAGTGGATACATATCACAAGTTTGTCACTGAAGAAATGAACAAAACAATTACAGTATAGTTGCTTTTGATTCTTGCTTAGTTCTGTTTTCAATAGTTATGTTGTATAAAAAGCTAAGCAATTGTTGAACATGCATTTTTTAAAACTATAAATAACTGCTGTGGTTTGTGTCAGTTAAATATAATTGTCAGACATTTTTTGCAAGTATTTTTTTTTTTATATATATTGTGAAAGATCTTTTCACTTTTCACATTCGTTGCCCCTTTCAAAGTAGACCCAGGACACAGAAATGGAATTGATGTAAGCACTGATGCGCACTTTTAATAAACACCAATCAAATAAATTAAAACAAACAAACACCTAGCTCCTTCTCTGGAGCACTAACTATACCGTCTGGAACCTAACTGAACCAGGACAGCTAAGCTGTTTACCTGTAACCCAAACACAACTCACAAGGTTTAACACAGCACTTTACCTTGACTGCTTGGAAGCAGACCACACCTTCTGCCTCCCTACGCACAGCAGCCCCGAACAAACTGCCTGTCTCTCTTAAATACCCTGCACCTGGCTCTAATTTACAACTACCACCAGGTGCAGGGGATTACTAAACAATTAATCAATTAAACAATTAGACCCAAAAGTGCATTCTCACAAGTTTTAGCAGGGAAGAATTTTAACCCCCTCCCTGCTACCTTACAATATATATATGGCCACTCGAGTGTCCATATAGTCATTACTGTATTATCCACCCATTGTCTGTTATCTCTGATGATATTACTGAAATTACTTGACTACATTTTCACAAAAAACTGAGATAGAAGAACATAGGTCCACAAACCTATTATAAGGTGATCTGTTTGCAAAGTTTTACTTTGTTTTTGTTTAAACCTGATATTGGTAGGAAATTAAGAATTAGAGGGCTATGTTTTAGTCTTATTTATATATCACTTGGTTTTGCTATTTAAAGTAGCCCAGACCACTTGTTTCTCAGAATGATTCTCGGTAAGGCACAGTATTATACAGTCATCTTCAGAAATCTTGCAGTAAGCATAGTAATCGATTTTAAATCGTTTTTAAACCGCATTGCCCAATCCAAGCGACGTTTCATAAAGATCATACACATGAGCATAAACAAGACTTTCTTTCTTTAGTATTATTCACTCCAGCGATATACACAATTTTTTAAAAATTCTTCACACATTCATAATGACAGGTGTCTCTGTTTTGTAAAATAATAAATTTGAATATTACTGGCTCTGCAGAACAATGCTGCCATCTGCAGGATGGCATGGTTTATTGTTGGGTGAAACGTGATACTTAATATGGCATCAGAATCCTTGGTGGCACTATCAGAAGATGCTGTTGTACATACTAGTTATGTTTTTAAGGGAATGTAAAGTTGGCTGAGACCCTAACAGCTGTCTAATTCTTACAAACACCTTATATAACTAAATCTAGTCTAAATATTCTAGGGAATGGGGTAGGGGTCTGGACTGCTAATAGCATAACAAGTTGTGGGGTTATTATTGTACCCATTTTAAACTAAACGTAGTACAGTATTGGGTGTTACTTCAATGTCTAACCCAAGATTTGAGACCTGAATCCCATGGCTAACAATACTAATCAACACCTACATCTCTGTATTTAAAAAGCCAGGCACTGATTGGCTCGGTTGGTTCAGTGCACCTACATCAGACAATATGTATGTTTGCAATGCAATGTAAAACTATGGGATGAAGCCATGGCACCACTGAAGTGTGAGAAAATACAAAGCATCCAATTTCCAAGCAGAGCTGTGGAACATTTAAAAAAATTAGAGGTCAGCTGCGGAACGATTCACACAATTCAGAGCAACTGAGAGGAATGCTCTAGAGACATTTTCAGAAAGAAATAATTAAAGTTTTTAAAAATTAATTTGCTCCAGAGTAATATTTTTTTTCTGAAAACATTAAAGGAAGTCCACTGGAACACCACTATTACCTGTGTGTGCAATAATTCTGATGGGAAATCGGAGCTTTTGCATGATCTGTACTGAAATTGGAAAGAGTTTCTAAGCAGGTGGCAAGCAGACAAAATATCCTTAGTTACACAGTATATGTAATACAATAATATTGCATTTTGACATAGGAAACCAATATTACAGCCAGAATGTTTAATAACTATTATAAAATGTTATCTGAACTTAAATATAGCAGTTTATGTGGAATATGCACATTATAAATTGGTATGGCTTCATGTTACTGCTCAATGTTCCTTCTCATTCAATTTTCCTTCTCATATCACATGTTTTGACACAACCCACAAAAGCAACTGTCTTGAAGTGTTGTACATACACGTTGTTTAACATCATAGCATTGTGGACTGCTTGCCTTGCTCCCTGACTGAATCTTAGTTATCTGGTGGTGAATCCACAACCAGAAGTTTATATGAGCAGTAAGTCTTAGTATCTAGTTAAATAAGACATTTATATTTTCTTAGATACTAATTTATTATGGAGTTGATTATGCTACACTTTCCTTGAAAATCCATGTTCATCATATTTGTACACAAGGATCACAATTTTGCATTCACCCTGTATGTTTCTGTTCTTGAGATTGCGGTATTAAGATGTCTCAATATTGTTTTGTACATGAATTCACTTGAATCTTACTGCACTTGACATTGTGCATCTGCACTAATCAGAGAGACTTAGCCATAACCTTGCTTGTGGTTGTATTTTTTTCCTCAGTATTGTGGGCAAAAAATTGCCTTTTTCAAAGCACTATGTCAAGCATTGAATAAAACTCTTCAAGCTGAGAAACCTCAAGTGCCAAATTCAGCTAAAATGGATGAACTCAAAACAAGTCAGTTGATGCAATGGGACATGCAGATAATATTTTTGGATTGGGTTTGTTGACAAGTAAATATGGCACATTTTGAAACTTCATATATACACTGAGTGTACAAAAAATTAGGAACACCTGCTCTTTCAAGGAAATAGACTGACTCCAGGTGAAAGCTATGACCCCTTATTGATGTAACCTTTTAAATCCACTTCAATCAGTGTAGATGAAGGGGATCAGGTTTAAGCCTTGACACAATTGGGACATGGATTGTGTATGTGTGCCATTTAGAGGGTAAATGGGCAAGACAAAAGATTTAAGTGCCTTTGAACGGGGTATGGTAGTACTGCCAGGCGTGCCAGTTTGATTGTGTCAAGAACTGCAACGCTGCTGGGTTTTTCACGCTCGGCAGTTTCCCATGTGTATCAAGGATGGTCCACCACCCAAAGGACATCCAGCCAATGGCAGGCCAGTGGTCGAAAACGGCTCATTGATGAAAGAGACCAATGGAGGCTGACACGAATTGTGCAGAGCAACAGACGAGCTACAGTTAGTCAACTGACAGTCCAGTACAACATTGGTGCTGAAAGACCCATAAAAGAATGCACAACTCGTCGTACCTTGACACGAATGGGGTATGGCAGCCGACGACCTAACAGAGTTCCCCCTCTTTTAACAAAAGACAAGAAACTAAGGTTGCTAAGGAATGAAAACACTGGACACTGGAGGATTGGAAAAACATTGCCTGGTCTGATGAATCCCTGTTCCTGCTGTTTCACGCTGATGGGAGGACTAGGGAATGGAGAAAACCATGTGAGTACATGCATCCATCATGCCGCGTGTCAACATTGCAGGCAGGTGGTGGTGGTGTGATGGTGTGGGGTGTGTTTTCATGGCACACATTGGGCCCCTTGATAAAAGTGGAGCAACGTTTGAATGCCACAGGATATCTGAACATCATTGCCAATCAGGTGCATCCCTTCATGGCAGCAGTGTATCCATCTGCTAATGGATTTTTTCAGCAGGCTAATGCCCCATGCTACAAGGCTAGGATTGTCCAGGAATGGTTCCACGAACATGACAGTGAATTCACCTTACTGCAGTGGCCTGCCCAGTCACCAGATCTCAGTCCAATTGAGCATCTGTGGGATGTGATTTCATGCAAAAAAAGCACACACAAAACTGTACAGCTCTGCTGTGTGCCTGTGTGTACTGTTCACCATGCACATAGTGCTGTGCAGTGATTATGTCATGCGACTATATGCAATCTGGGCAGGAAATTAAAATACTACACACTGTAAACAAGAAATCTGATGTCTCTAAAAAAGCTAAAAATGTGTCTGTAGTAGATCACATAAAGCAGTACGGTTAACTGGCTGGAGTTTTACACAGCGATGGAGGTAAGCTTTTCGGGCACGTCCTGCAAGGTTACTGTAGATCGCTACCGAGAATCGGCTGTTGGCAGGCATTTAGATTCAAGTATTCAGGCGGAAATCCAGAGCAGTACTGCGACTGCTTTACTTGCAAAAAACTGACTTCTATGTTTCAACAGGCCACTGAAAACCGTGAAGCATGAAACACATAAAATTTTGTGGCAGAGGCGTTTGCTTGCGCAAATATCCCTCTTGAAAAATTGGACAACCAAAAGTTACGTTAATTCTTCAGACTGAGTATAGCAAATGTAGGAGATTATGGAATTGGTAAAACAGTCTGGTTTCTTGTCAGTGGTCACTGACGAGTCGACTAATGCCCAAGATCAGTATGGGTTACACATTGTATTTGTATTTGTTTTGTAAGACCTAAATGGTTAACATGTATCTGATGTACTAGAACTGAAAACTGTCCTTGCAGATACGCTTTACCTACAGGCTGTTAATTACAATACCATTTCACAAGCTATTGTAAAGTGCTTGAATAACTTTGATGTTGATTTTGATGTCAGTGTATTTATCTCCTATATATGTATATATTTTTTTAAATAACAATAACCTGTACACATAATTTATAAAAAAGTTCTGTGCATATTCCTTGAAATACTTTACCCGTGACACTACTGTTAATTTTAAAGAAAATGTTTATGATTTTCACAGGGCCTTAAGTACAACCCAGTCTTTTCTTTCACCTTAGGAATCATCTGTAATTTCATTTTTAGAGTACTAGCATCATATTGTGGCCAACTAACACCCAGCGATATTATGCAATTTTAGAATTTCTCACTGTAATCAAGAGATTTTCGTCGCAGATTTTATTTGAAGATAACTTTCATGCTTTTTAAGAACCAATCACCTTAAAAATCACACTCTGTTAGTGGCCTCCACCAGAGTTAAATTGTAGTGATTCACATGATTTCAAGATAAATTCAGCAGTTCCTGTAGGTTCCCTCTGCTGGGTAGTGCATTTCAAAGCAAAGACTCAACCATGAGCACCAAGGAACTTTCATAAGAACTCCAAGACAAAGTTGTTAAAAGGCACAGATCAGGGGATGGGTATAAAAAAAAAATATTAAAGGCCTTGAATATCCCTTGGAACACGGTCAAGATAATTATTAAGATGTGGAAAGTGTATGGCACTACCAAGACCCTGTCTAGATCAGGCCGTCCCTCCAAACTGGATGAACCAAGGAGGCTGATCAGAGGCTACCAAGAGGCCAATGGCAACTTTTCTAGAGTTACAGACTTTTATGGCCAAGACCTGGTCAAAATGTGCATGTGACAACAATATCCCAAGCACTGTTTTCCCAAGTTTTGTGGTGTGACGAAATTAAATGGAACTTTTTGGCCTGATTGCAAACGTTTTGTTTGGCGCAAACCCAACACAGCTCATCACCCAAAGAACACCATCCCTACTGTGAAGCATGTTGGTGGCAGCATCTTGTTATGGGGATGTTTCTCATCAGTAGGGACTGGGGCACTTGTCAGGGTAGAAGGGAAAATGAAAAGAGCAAAGTACAGAGAAGTCCTTGAGGAAAACCTGCTGCCCTCTGTAAGAAAGCTAAAACTAGGATGGATGTTCACCTTTCACCATGACAACGACCCCAAGCACACAGCCAAAGCTACACTGGAGTGGCTAAGGAACAAAAAGTTAAGTGTTCTTAAGTGGCCCAGTCAGAGCCTCAGCCTAAATCCAATTGAAAGTTTGTGGCATGACTTGAAGATTGCTGTCCATCAACGCTCCCCAAGGAACTTAACGGAGCTTGAGCAGTTTTGTAAAGAAGAATGGAAAAATATTGCTAAATCTAGGTGTGCAAAGTTGGTAGAGACCTATCCCAACAGACTCATAGCTGTAGTTGCTGCTAAAGGTGCTTCCACCAAGTATTAACTCAGGGGGGTGGAGACTTATCCAATTATGATCTTTCAGTTTTGTATTTTTAATATATACATTTTTTTTCTCAAAAACTTTTTTCCCCTTAACAGTGTGGAGTATGGTGTGTAAATAAGTGGAAAAAATCCTCATTTAAATGCATGAAACTCTGAGGCAGTGACACAACAAAATGTGAAGAAAGTTCAAGGGGGTGTAGACTTTCTATAGGCATTGTAGATAGGTACTGATTCTAACTATCATCACAAGAGGGAGCCAATAAAAGGAATATTTCTGAACAATAGTATTGTTTTCAGGCATTTTATTTTATAGCAACATTTTTGTCTCTTTGCCTGTTTGAACCAAAAACAGCACCTCAGTGCTGATATGCACCCAGCCATTGTTTGCTCTATTAGATATCAAATGTATCTTGCTCTTAATTGTACTGTAATTCTTTATGTACTTTTTGTATACAACTGTATATCCCCTGATAAGGGCATCTGCTAATACCTCGTAATAATAATAATAATAATATCATCCCTTCTTAACTTGGTCCCATCCAAATGTAGCATTTAAACAGATATGTATTTCTTTTTATTGAAAGTAGTCTGAGGAAAGCATAGTTGGTTATTTACTAACCATGTCTTTATTGGTACCACAATTAGAATATTCTAAAACAGGGGTTCTCAACCTTTTTTGAATCACGTCCCACCTTAGCACATCAGAAATCAACTAATCATATTATTTGCCAGAATTCAAGTACATATTACCCTGTGTATAGATGGCACCCCTTGCATAGAACACCACCTAATTACAAAGTTCAATTCCAATGCCCAACATTGAAACAAAACATACAGGCCTTGTACCTTTTGTAAAATGGATCATCACTTACCTCTGTCTTTAAATTTTGATAAACTTGACACTAGTTCATTGAAGAAAATATTACATAAATCACTACAACCTTCTGTGGCTGCACTTCAGTTTATAATAAATAGTCTGTCATTAGCCACAGACAACAGGCTGAGGGTGAAGTTCATCTCCACTGCCAACAAAGGTAAATCCAATTACCAAGTAACTTTCTTCATATTTCCGAACTTTCTGTATTTTAGACAATGCTGTATGTCAACAATTGCTTTTTTCACACACCACAAACAGATCCATTATATGTACTGACTACAGTACTATGTGGCAGGAACTGAACTAATTCTTAAACACAAAATCACCAGTGATTGGGTCTCTTTATTAAGCACGGTTTTCCAGTCTAAATACTGTAAGTACCAGTACCATAGGTAAAAAAAAAAAAAAAAAAAAAAAGAAACAGAATACATTTGGGAGTGTAAAATTCAAATGTAGGCATTTTTATTTTGAATGTTTTTATTATTACTATAATTACTGTATTATTAGAATGCTCACTGTGCCCCCCCTAGAAAGTTTGACTCCCCACCCCAGTTGAGAACCACTGTTCAAAAAGATTTATTTGTACCTTTTTCGCATCTGAATGGTTACTGAGTTTTTAATGGCAGCTGAATTGTAAAAAAAAAAAAAAAAAACCTTTGTTGTATTATTTCTTAGGCTCTGCTTCTGTTAATCAGTACAGAGGCAGAAATGTGTGTGACTTGCTCATGAATAATGTACTAGTTTTAAACATTCAAGCAAAATAGAGTACTGCAGTTCTAATCCTATAATCTTGTTCCTCCCACATTTTAAATATTCTATTTTATTTTCAGTTTGCCACAGTAGACAAGGTTTTTCATTTTGAAAATACCTTTTTGATCGGAATAACATTATCACTTACCCATTTTTCATTTAACTGTTACTGCTATTTCCCATTCTATATTATTCTGTACATGCTGCTGGTCTGTCATGGAAACATATTCATCATACCGGCAGCTCAATTGTCATCCTTGTGATCTTTTTTCTAGCTTGTTTTTTGTTTTTTTCACAAAGTATTGACTGCGTTGGTCCTTAAAACCTATATTATAATTAAGTTGTGCAAATATGAATTGTGCATTTGAGTACACATTTTACCAATTAAAATAACTGCAAGTTCCATGCTACCATTTGTAGTGTCGCCAAAATCATCGATATATGATATTATCCACTTGCACAGTGTTAACAAACTGTTGGTAATGTTGCTTCTGCAAATAAATTAAGCTAATCCAATCTTACGGTATATTTATAATGTAATGACATTAAGGTGTTGCTCCTGCAGTTTGTAAATTAAGTCCCTGTGCCTGTTGTTTGTACTGATTATTTTGGTTGCATTTCACTTGGTGCATTGAGCCAGAACTTTGTAGATAATAGGTTATTAAAGCACTATCTGGGCTTGATGTTCTCCTGATAACTTGGGAGTCAATTACATTTGAACTACTGTAACATATACTCTGAGTAATGGCTTCCTGGGGTTTTAATGAAAGCATGTAAGCAGTTGTGAAGCTATTGCTAATAAGGTAATTGTTAAATTTTTAGAGTACTGAGTGCAAGAGCTTGCATATTAAAGTGTGTTTGCTTTTCATTTATTAAAGCTGCTTCCTTTCACAGATGAATATATTTGTTTTTATCAGGACACTGTTAGTATGGTTCTCAAATACTCCAGGGGGGTAAGCCCATTAAATCACGTAGGTGTAGCTGTTGGAAAGATTTTATTCTATAAAGAAAGACAGACACATTCTCCTACAACCATGTCCTCTGGGAAAGGAGAAGGGGAGAAAAGACCTAGCAAGTGAACATTTGTGCTTGTGTTCACTCACAAGGCAACCTGAATCGGGCATCGTGAATGTGTAAATTTTGTCATCCAGAAAAGGTACATCATTACACAAGCAACTGGTAATTGCAGCTGTTTATTTCATATATTTGTTATCAGAATTCATACGGTATTAGAATGTTAGAACAGTGCATAAGAAACATTTAATTTTTACAAGATTTAGAATGTGAGCAGTGTAGTCTACCAATTGGCCAGCATTTCCCGTTTTTGTTCCATGCTGGCCTTTTATATTTAACCGTATATTGTATATAAATATAAATACAAGTATGTATAGATTTGGCTTTTGCTTATGATTTAATGAGAGTGGAGAACCATTTTTGGCGTGGGCCATGTTGAGGATTTATGCTTTTATTTTGTATTAAATGCACACTGTGCTGTAGCTTTCCCCTCACCACCCCGGTTGCTTATCTGTTGAGACATTGAAAACCCTTCATAAGATGGAGATAGCATTGGCAGGCTCTGTAATCATACCCAGTTAAGTACTTTAAAAGAGATCTTGTGGTATCTGGGGAGTTAGCTCCTTTACAGAATGTCCTTTGATCAAAGCAATGTCAAGGTTTGACAATCTTTAGTGAAGGGTAATCAGCAGCTCAATGGAAGCCCTTAACACCAAGGGTTGTTCTAAAAGGCAAAGTAAGCTAAGCTACAATTGGCTACAGAATCGTCACTGGTAAAGAATAATACATATGATAGACCGAAAGACTTTAAACACTCAATTATAGTAGTACTAAAAATAAATTAATACCAGAAGTCTGTATCAATGTCTTTACATAAAAACTACAAATGCAGCAAACCTTAGCATGTATTAAATCAAAAGGAAGAGCGGGCTGCCAGGTTTATCATTTATCTGGGATTCATACAGTATTAGAATGTTAGAACAGTGTATAAGAAACACTTACTTTTTAGAAGATCTAGAATGTGAGCATTAGATTTTACAACATCCAATTGGTAAATTTGACCAAGGTTAATTTTATATTAGATGACATTTTTATTGACATTTGAACCAGTCCTGAAGGTTAAAAAGTGATTTCATTATTGTGCATTTTGGCCAATTCTCTCTCTCTCTCTCCAAATAATACATGTAAGAACTGGAGCAATTACTTAAGTGTTAACTGTGAAGTCTCTTTTTCACATTTGTTCTTTGTCTCCTGGGACAGTAAATCCAAGACATTTGGAATAATTTCTATGTGACTTGAGACCAGATGGAGCAGACAGTGAGAGAGAAAAAAAAATGGATCCCATGTAAGAGAGGGAGAAAATATGAAGGTCAAAAAGAGAGCTAAAGTATATATTTATTTATACAGAAATTTAACCCATTGAGACCTAGATCTCATTTACAAGGGGTCCTGACAACAAACATAAAATAAAACAACACAATATCATGTGGACTTAATCATTTTACAAGTTATAAGCAAAGGACATTCACCCAAACGTGCGGATTCCTAATGAGGATTAAAACATTTACAAGAGACCCTAAACAATTTACAGAGATCTTTTTTTTTTTTTTAAGATGTTTCCAATGATTTTTACCCCAGGTTTTTCCCCAATTTGGAATCGGCAATTGTGTTGTTATTCGGGGAAATGGAGGCTGAAAAACGCGTCCTCTGAAACTTGTTCCTGCCAAGCCATCATCGGATCCACAGCGAAGCCACCAGACCTATATTGCCGGGGAACAGGCAATATCATTTTTAAAACATTTAAAAGCGAGACAATCAAATGTACCCTTTATATTATGGTTAAAAGTTTTTTGGAAGCTGACACGCAAAGGACATTTTACACAAACATGTGCCAACCCTTGGAACGACCAGGTAGCCAGAATCCCAGGAACGCAGATTATAGTTGCCAAAGTGTGGCGAGTTGTAAAGTATGTCTAGTTTATGTAAAGAGTAGAAGTAAACTGGTTAATGTAATCATCGTAATCAAGGACAGGGAGAATAATAGTAGTCACCAATTTTGATCTGCTAGACTGAGAAAAGATCTTCCTATTTCTAAAAAGGAAGCCTAATTTTAGGACTTACCTTTGAAATTAGTTTGTCAATATGATGATTAAGTGTAAGATGCTCATCAATCCATATGCCTACGTGTTTAGAATAAGGAACTTTTTTCTTTATTATCTCACCTCTCAGTGTAACAGTAGTCCAAGATGGATTTTTATACTGTTTTCTATTAGAACAGAATAACATAGTTTGCATCTTAGATGCATTAAGAAGCAAGCTATCATGAGTTTTTTCTACATAAATGGAGGAAAAACCTTTAAGAAAAACAATGTAGCAAAGAAAATACTAGGATACAGAAGTCCTTAACAGATAAAATAATTGAAATAGAAGTATATAAGGAAATCAATGATAAAATAAACTAAGAAAGAAAAAACAACATGAGCCAAAAGACAATGTCAGAAGCCTATGCAGCAAAACACCAAACATTAAGGCTGACCCAGCAAGAGAGATACTACAGTGAAAGGTGGTGCATTGGTGTTCATGCATTTCAGCAACATGGAGTAAATATTTTTAGCAGTTTATGATTTGTTAGCTAAGAAAAGTATTGCAACTATAAGTTTCAGTCTCCCTGGAAAACTTATTTCCAAGTGCCAACATTGATACATGTGTAGGGCCTGCTTTCTTATGCTGCACTTCATTCTTCCCACCGCAAGGTGGTCATGTAGTCTGCTTAATTAAACCACTTATTGATTAATAATCTCCCGATTCCTTTAATCATCTCAATTAGTCATTCTGTTAAAGCGCATTGGCGTGTTGATTATGTGGCAGCAGCGGCTATGGATATTCTTTAGCCATGCATCCTTTATTACTAATACAGTGGCTTGCGAAAGTATTCACCCCCCTTGGCATTTTTCCTATTTTGTTGCCTTACAACCTGGAATTAAAATAGATTTTTGGGGGGTTTGTATCATTTGATTTACACAACATGCCTACCACTTTGAAGATGCAAAATATTTTTTTTTATAGTGAAACAAACAAGAAATAAGACAAAAAAACAGAAAACTTGAGCGTGCATAACTATTCACCCCCCGAAAGTCAATACTTTGTAGAGCCATCTTTTGCAGCAATTACAGCTGCAAGTCTCTTGGGATATGTATCTATAAGCTTAGCACATCTAGCCACTGGGATTTTTGCCCATTCTTCAAGGCAAAACTGCTCCAGCTCCTTCAAGTTGGATGGGCTCCGTTGGTGTACAGCAATCTTTAAGTCATACCGCAGATTCTTAATTGGATTGAGGTCTGGGCTTTGACTAGGCCATTCCAAGACATTTAAATGTTTCCCCTTAAACCACTCGAGTGTTGCTTTAGCAGTATGCTTAGGGTCATTGTCCTGCTGGAAGGTGAACCTCCGTCCCAGTCTCAAATCTCTGGAAGACTGAAACAGGTTTCCCTCAAGAATTTCCCTGTATTTGGTGCCATCCATCATTCCTTCAATTCTGACCAGTTTCCCAGTCCCTGCTGATGAAAAACATCCCCACAGCATGATGCTGCCACCACCATGCTTCACTGTGGGGATGGTGTTCTCAGGGTGATGAGAGGTGTTGGGTTTGCACCAGTCATAGCATTTTCCTTGATGGCCAATTTCCTTGAAGCTCAATTTTAGTCTCATCTGACCAGAGTACCTTCTTCCATATGTTTGGGGAGTCTCCCACATGCCTTTTGGCGAACACCAAACGTGTTTGCTTATTTTTTTCTTTAAGCAGTGGCTTTTTTTCTGGCCACTCTTCTGTAAAGCCCAGCTCTGTGGAGTGTACGGCTTAAAGTGGTCCTAGGGACAGATACTCCAATCTCCGCTGTGGAGCTTTGCAGCTCCTTCAGGGTTATCTTTTGTCTCTTTGTTGCCTCTTTGATTAATGCCCTCCTTGCCTGGTCCGTGAGTTTTGGTGGGCAGCCCTCTCTTGCCAGGTTTGTTGTGGTGCCGTATTCTTTCCATTTTGTAATAATGGCTTTAATGGTGCTCCGTGGGATGTTCAAAGTTTCGGATATTTTTTTATAACTCAACCCAGATCTGTACTCCTCCACAACTTTGTCCCTTGGTCTTCATGGTGCCGCTTGCTTGGTGGTGCCCCTTGCTTAGTGGTGTTGCAGACTCTGGGGCCTTTCAGAACAGGTGTATATATACTGAGATCATGTGACACTTAGATTGCACACAGGTGGACTTTATTTAACTAATTATGTGACTTCAGAAGGTAACTGGTTGCACCAGATCTTATTTAGAGGCTTAATAGCAAACGGGGTGAATGCATATGCACGCACCACTTTTCTGTTATTTATTTTTTAGAATTTTTTGAAACAAGTTATTTTTTTCATTTCACTTCACCAATTTGGACTATTTTGTGTATGTCCATTACATGAATCAATTTTAATTCCAGGTTGTAAGGCAACAAAATAGGAAAAATGCCAAGGGGGGGGGGTCAATACTTTCACAAGCCACTGTACACCCCTTTAGCGTTATAATGTACAAAACTAGAATAGTTATATAAGAAGTGTAATCTTACATCATTGATTTAGAAATTTACCAAAAGTCAAAATGATATCTTGTGTATTAAAACAGTGTAAAAAAAAAAAAAAAAAAAAAAAACAGCACTGATTCCCAGAAACAATTTATATAAAATACTGAAATCATAACATCAATGCTGTAACATATATATACTATATATTTAGCTACTGTAATACTACTCCTACTATATTAATTTACGTTCCAACAAACCGTCGTGCAGCACATTAAGTGTCCAAACTGCACATTTGTTGTGGGTTGAATATCCTCACTGCCATCAGAAAGTTATGAGCTAGTTGAAAAAAACGTGGTTTCTTTTTGCATTGATCCGGGTTGTAGTAATTAGTCGGTTTTTCAGAAACGTCATGGAACGTTTTTACAGTTTGTTTATTGCGGTGTCTGTGCTGTGTAACCTCTTGTGCCATTGCTCGCCTTGTATTTATTAATTCTGCAGCTTTATTATATGTTTGATGGACTCTCACTTCACTGCTTTCAAACCACTGAATCAGATCCACCAGTCCCTTGGCATACATTGCAATTAGAGAGAGTTGAGATTTTAAACTTTGCACATCTTTAAGCAATTTCTAGAGGGCCTTTAACACTACATTGTTTTGGTGAAATGTGCATTTCCTTTTCCATGAAGCCTGCGTGAAAAGGGATGTATTTAGTACAGCTGCCTTGTTGGATTGCTTCTGTCAGGTGGTCTTTAAAAGGTAGTTTTCTGCTTGGGCAGTGTTGTTTTTTTTTTTGTTTTTGTTTTTTTTTATCGGTTGCAACCATCTTATCTGCTTTTGAAAAATTGTTTGCCAAGATATTGCTGGCAAGGGCTATTATGTGGGCATTACAAGTCAAATGTACTGAATTTGGTAGTAAACATCGAAGAATGTCATTGTATGCCTTGATCATGTAACTGGCATTAACTGTCATTAACTTCAAATGTGTTTAAACATTTCACAACGCCCTGTGCCACAATGAGTAATTCACAGAGTGCAGATTAACTGTATCAGCTAATAATACTTTCAGTTCGAAGGTATTCGATAGTCCTTGGAGAACAAACAAAATGTGCAAAACATACTGATCATTTGCATTTGTAGACTCGTCAGTAACTGCAGATACACCTTTACAAGTTGTACAATTATCATTTCCTGGGGAATAGTAGCACAAACAAATGCCACTGTCAAATCGAAAATACCATCTCATCGGCGTTCATAATTTTAGTTCCCCTTATGTTTTTTTTTTTTTTTTCTGGAAGATGCCGTCTCATAGCTGTGAATCTCAGCCTTTCGTTTTCTATGTTTTTCTGATGATAAATGTCGGTCTATTGCTGACTTTGAGTGTGGTCCAAAGATAAATTGCAGGTTGTGCAAAATAAATTATACCCATCGGTGTACGGAACACCAGGTGGATATTGTTGCGTGCGTTCGCGCAATGAAATACTTTTTGATTGAGATGTCTTTGACTCCATGTTTAGGTCTCTCGGTTTTTCTTTTAACGCATCAATTTATTCAATTACCATTTATATTCATCATAATTAGCTTTTATTTTTCTAATTAATCAAAGCGTAATGTGTTGATTTCTTAATTGTGAATCTGATTACTATAACTGGAGTGGTTGCAGGGACATCTAGGGGATAGCAGTTGAATTACAATTGAAAAAAACAGGTCGCATAAAACGCAGGACCCTATACATTTGCTATGTATTTTTCACAGAATCCCCGCACTATCGATGTTTCTCACAGTGACACCCCAGTGAATTTGAGACTGCTTTTGGCACAATCACGGTTTTCAATTACAAGTGAGATGGAGTCTGTAGCAGGAAGCAGGGCTCCTGCAGAGTGTAATTAGGTAATATGAAGACTTAAGAATGTTACACAGCTTGGGACCTGGCTTCACACTCCGAGGAAGTCAAATCTCGAAGAGCTTGACTAAGATGAAACACTTGGTAAATGCTTCTTTAGGGGGTGAGTTTCCTACAACCTGATTACCCTGCTATTGTTCATCTCATCAAATACCAGTGAACCTAAAACCACTAATGTTGTATCAGTGGCTGCTAGAATTAATTTAGGTTTGTTATGCGACTTCCCTTTTCAAAGTTTACCACAGTAAATTTTCACAGTATTTCTGCAGTTATTCATGCTTTTCGCATGGTTATACTATATATGCATATAGTGCATCATGGTTTACCACTGTTTGTCCTGTGTATTAATGTGCTTTACTTTATTTCTTTAGGTTTTACAGTGCTTATCTAAGCTTTTATCATGCTATGCATTTTTACACTTTACACTGCTTTTACTATGGTAAACTTACACAAGGATTACAAAATGCAGAAAGCATTACAGTATGTAACAAAACTGAAATTGACTGCTAATCCAACCTGTAATAAGGCTCTAAAGGAGGAGTGTTTGGTCTATTCTGGTTTCCATGGAAACCGTGGTTAGATGTAGAAGTTAAATAATATTGTATAAACTGCACCTAGATGTTTTCAAAATTGACTAGTCATGAACTAACCAAGCAGTGTTAATATGGTCAAAAGGCGATGTAGGCTGTAGTTCAACTTTATAAATCTGACATTGCAGTACATGCACAGGGATATGTTGGGGTGTATTTTAAGCTTGACAAAGTGGTCTGGTAAGTTTAGACGTGATATCTAGAATTTTTTGTTTTGTTTTGTTTTTCATTTCCCAAAGATGTTGTACAGTTGCTTTATCTTTTATTTATCTGCCATTCTTCATGTTCCCCCCATGTGGCATTTCCTCTCTCCTAAAGCCTGGTAAACAACAACTATAAATTGTATTGGTCAGTGAAACATAGCCTGTGATATTTCAGATTGTTGAGAGCTTTGCCTTCTCGTGCATTCTCTGGAATATTGGCTAATTCGGGGTTATTGGACTATTAGGGGATTCATCCATATGATGCCCTTGTACACAAAAAGCAAATTTCTGCAGACTTGTGAAAGTCTATTTGTTAACAATACAGCCAAAGAATGAGCCAAACTAAATGATCAAAAACAAAACAGGAAAGAGAACTATGTCTGCTTAGGGCATTGAGTTTTCCTTCGGAAATATCTCAGGGATTCAAACAAAAGTAAAAATATTCACATTTAGTGTTTATTAATTAGTTTTCTCCATGCTTGAATACCAAAAAATAATTTATCTTTACAACAAGATTTTGTTGCAGCTTATGTGGTGGACTAGATTGTATTGGTGTAGTGTACCTTAGTTGTAGATAACTACATATTTCTGATGTCTGCTGTTCATTTATCTGTGTTCCATCTGCCTTAAGAGATGACATTGGGGTCCTTCTAGCAGCTGTAGAAATAAATCAGAATTAATCAAACTGTGATTCTGTTGGCCCCAGTTAGGGTTGTGTGAAGGTAGAAAGTGACATAATCAGTGTCTGATTTCACACGATGCAGACGTATGTATATACAAAAAAAAAAAATACAAAAAAGACTCTGCTGGTGTACAATATGTTTTATTCCTTGTTTTAAATGTCAGGTTCAGGACACAGCTGTTTCAGCCTACGTTTCCTGAGTCGCCGGGGGGTTGCAGCGGTAAACCGGGATAAAAATAATAATTGAGCATTCCAAATTGGGGAGAAAACCGGAGTAAAAACCATTGGAAAGTACTAAATTTAAAAAAATAATAATATACTTTCTTTAATTAATATTATACTTGATTCGTCTTCAAGTTTATATTACAGTATGTCAATTTGTAATTAATTCAATATCCTAGAACATTCAAACGCCTTGACCGTAACGAAGAATCATTTTTGTGTTTGTTTTTTTGTTATCAGAAGTCTTAGTGGATGTGTCTAACACTACTGTTTAATGGTAGAATGATTACTTATTTGAATAATTTAGGTACAAATGGTTGAATACTGTAGGTCGACTAGTTGCCACAAAAAAAAAGATTAAATAATTTTTTGGACAGTGTCTGGTGCTCTATTTGTGAACATACTGTTTAATAACACCTAGATTTGTGTGCATTATATTTTAAAACTGCTTGGAATTAAAACCAAATATATATTCATGTTCTAAAATGATATTTATACTGTATGTTAGTTGATTCCAACCACTGCACCTCCGTCCATCTGAAACCAAACTCTTCACAATCTATTCACTGCTGCTCCTACTGGTATGTTTAAACACTGATCTTTCAATTTGATACTATAGGCACAGTCTGTCAAATACTGAAAATACACTCAAATATGTGTGCATGTGACCAGGCTGGCTGGTGACAGACCCAGAAGCAAATGGACACAGTCAGTACTGCAGGGTATGAAAGCGTTGCTTGCGTACGTTTCATAATAAATAAACAAAGTAACAGAACAATAATACAAAACAGACAGACTAACGAACAGGCATGGAACAAACAAGTATCATGCTGGTGTAAAACCAGCATTGCGTAGTAATTGCTATGATTTACTGTATTTGTTTTACTTCATCTCCGTCTCTGAACACCATTCCGCCTCGGGACACATATTTTGGCCGATGGATTAACTGGCTATCAATTACCTAGTTTATCTCTCAACCACATTCGGCACGGGTTGTATCATATGCGTGGTCAACAGCCAGTTTATCAATAACACTCGCTATGACAAAGCTTTCTCACGATTTTCTCTGGATGGGGCATTTTAACCCCATCTAGGCTGTCAAACAGTAAAACAGTGTGTTTTTACACACAAACCGTACATTTTAAATAATAATTCAACAAATAGTATAATACACAGAGGGGCAGGGTGTGTATCCCATCACAGAATGTGATTCAATGTGTCAGTTAAAAGGTCAACGCTTATTTAAACGAGAAGGGCATGTAATAAGCAAAGAAAATGTTGTGTGTGGCTTACTGCTGGTGCTCATGAGTTCAAATACAGCAACACTATTCTGTAATTGTGTATCTGTATTGTTTATCTAATGGTTAGAGTGATACTCAGCAGATAAGCAATTATAGAACAGAGTCTAACCCAAGGAAAATAAATCCTACTCTGAATTATTTCTAGTTAACACAGAGAATATCTGTCACAATTAAAAAGACTAACTACTGATGTAGCAGTAGTTATCACAACATAAGCTCAAGAGTACAAGCATTGAGTTTAATCTTTTATTTCTTGGGAGCTTTTAGGTGTCATAACTGAACAATGAATGACTCTGCAACAGTAGGCCTTTGCTACAACAGCAATGAACTGTCAAAGGCTGACTGTGGATTTAATTTACAGTGTTAGTCATTTCATCTTGCCCTTAATACAATAAGATTTGTGAAAACAAATGCATTTGAATGTAATGAACTGTGGCATCCTGTTTTGGCACTGAGGTAGAATTGAGTTAAATGTTTAGTGTGCCTGTGTCTTGAAGATTGAAGTATACTGTACATGTACATTATTATCCTATCATTTAGCATGTTACCTTATCTACCTGTATAACCTGAAGTCACACATCACATTTTGGTTACTCAAAACTGCATGTGATGAGTATGAAAACTTGATAGTGTTAAACAAAGCACTATCCAATCCAAACCGAAAATGGAAATGGACGTTGCATTGCTAACAGAAGTGTTAAGACTTAAAAACAAACAAAAAATAAAGAAAAATAAAGAAAATCCCTCAGCACTCAAAAGAGCAGAAATTCCACAGAGTGATCTGAATTCTGTGGACTCAGGCAACCTGGGGAATAACACAAGCTCTGTGTTGTTGTGTAGGAGTGAATTCAAACCTGAGAACTGAATTCTCCCCTTACAGGGAAGAAAACAGTCCATACCACATTCACACGTCATTTTAAAGATTTTACTTTGTGACAAGCAGAGTTGACTGTCAGGAGTTACCCAATAACCTAGCAAACTAGGCAAACCTGGCTTCCACTAATAGAACTGAAAATAAACTTTGATGCAAATATTCCACATTAAATATTTCAAAGAGGAGCAAATAAAAAACACAGATACAGGCCCCATACTAATTTGCAGAATAAATAAAAAACAGTGCCATGACTGGTACTAGTTAGAGCCACTATTGTAACCATTTGAACATTATTCCGCCAGGGGTGATTTCTTTATTTTTTCAACAGCTCCCAATTCTATTTTATTTTGTGTATGCATTATGATAAATAAATACATAAATAAACAGCTATCATCTTCTGCTGTGCTCATCACCTGCCACATCGTATTTCCCAACTGTCATTTTGAATTCAGCACTAGGACTTGCCTGTTCTTGAATAATATAGAATAACTATTTTCATAACCCAGCGTACAGTGTATTTTAAAAACAGATGTTATATGAGTGTGTAAGAAGAATTAGAAGAACACCTCAATTAAATTATATTTTATGACATGTGCGGCCATTGTACATCACAGCATCTGCACTGTGCTTTGTAATACTACCAGAGTCAGGTTGACAAATGTTTCGGCTAGTGCCTTATCCCTTGTATTAGAGTATACTGAAGAAGGCACTTGAGTGTTTTGAAGTTGTCGAGGGTTGCAGTGTAGAAAATGTATGCTATATTTGGTGAAAATACACATCCCTATGCACGATGTGTAGTGCTGTTGTCTAATTTATTATAACTGTTTCAATTGTATGTATTGTATTTAATGATATATGTAGTTATCAGCTTGCCATTTATTTTCCTTATTAACTAGTAGTCCGTCTTATTTTTGGCTTCATCAGCTTTTACTGTAGCTTTCCTTCAGTTATTACCATGCTAATTCTGATTTGATAATTCACAGATCTGGTTAATCCATGGCTGGGGCATGTTGACAGTTGGTTGTACATATTATACTGCCCTCAGTATTTCACTGCACTTTGTTTGTTTTGTTTCCTTTCAAAGAGTGAAATGACAAAGGGGCATTGTAATTTTGATAAAGGAAATCATAAAGCTTTCATATAATATTTCCTATGTGAAGGAATTGTGTGTGCTTCTTGAGTTTTTGTTTAGAACAAGGCTCTTCATCATGGGGCGTAAAGGAGAGAAATGATTATTAAACTGGCATTTTGAAACTTGTGCGTCTTGGATTCAAATAGAATTTCCCTATTCTCTCAAGGGACAGGGTGAGATGGTTCTGAATGTCAATGTATAGAAACACCACGTGCGCGTTCAACAATATTAAAATGTGTATAGAAGAAATACACATTTAAACCAGTGCTTTAAATCAATTTTATTATTTCATTAGCTTTACTAACATTATTACAGGTCCTTCTTATAAAATATATGTTTTAACATTATTTCAGGCAGGGCGGATACAGAATGTAAAGTACAACACTAAAAAATGCTGTGTAGCAGGTTACATGGCCTGATTGCTGATACAGTTAACCTGTTGTAGACCATTGGAGTAAGGTACAACACGAAGTGAATTGGTAGCTGGAAACAGAGACACATTTTCACAAAAGGCACTGTTTGTTTTACTTAGGATACAATACAGTTAAGGATGTCCATGTGAAAGAGGGTTTACTGCAGTAAAAATCTGATGCTGTTTAGAACATTAAGTGAGCAATGTTATTTAGGGTTGTAATAGAAAAAACATAATTAGCATGCTGATTCTGCTCAGATTAGGATAGTTTGTAACCTCTTTTTCCTGAATTTGCCTCTGCAGAATTTGTATTAAATATTTTGTCATTAAGCCCTTTTTCTTTTGTGACTCTTTACTTGAGCTCCTTCTCCTTAGTGGTCCCAGTATAGGCAGAATAAACCGAGGATATTAAAATGTAATTCGTTCAGAGCTTTGCCTTCAGGACTAGCAGTGAGACACTGCCATCAGCCAGAAAATTTGTGATCTAATTTAGGAGCAGTGAGGCGTTCAGTTATTTCTCTAGGGACTAGAAGCATTGAACTTCATTCCTTTTGTACTGTACAGTTGTAGAAATAAAGTTGAACCAGTAATAGGATGTGCACCTAAGAGCTAGCTAATAAAAAATAAGCATAGTGTAAAACATTAAATAACTGATGTGAGAAAGTGATTTTACCGTACATAGTAGTGTATGAATGTTTTTGTAATGTGTTTAAAAATATTACACTGTAATACTGTACTTTTTAAGGCAAAGTGAACTGTGCTTCAACAAGAATTTAATACATCCTAGACACTTTCTTCTGTTACAGAGCTAGATAATCCTTCATTGCAGGAAAATACATCGTGGTGTGTGTGTGCCAATGAGAGAACACACTTAGTTTAAACTCTGCAGACAAATACAATTATGCTTTGTAGGAAGAAATCTGTTCTTGATTTGTGCTTTCATTAAATACTCTTACTAAAGTTTTACAGTAATGCCAGGAAAGGGTTGTTTCTGGTTCTGGCACAGGGTGACTAAAAAGCTACCTGTAATTCATGTTGTTTAGCAAACAATACATACATGATTCATTCAACTTAAATTAAGCTAAATTATAACAACATATCTGGATTGTATAATATTGTGTAGCAGTGCTACGTTTGGAATAGTTTAATTATCGTTGTATACTTAAGTAATTTACATACAGTTTATGCAAAAGTTTGGGCACCCCTGGAAAATTAAAATGAATCTCAGTGAACAGAAGTTGACCTGACCTCTGCATGGTACAAAGTTAAACATGACACCTTTCTGCAAATTTTAATACAGGATTACTGTTTATTTGCATTTATTACAGATTCAAAATAATAAACAAAAGTGAACGTGGTGCGTGCAAAAGTTTGAGCACCCTGTCACCTGTACTTGGTAACACCTTTGGCAGATATAACTGCTTTTAAACGTTTCCTGTAGTCAGCTAAGAGTCTTTCTATTCTTGCCTTTGGAATTTTTTCCCACTCTTCCTTGCAGAACTCTTCCAGCTCAGAAAGATTCATAGGTCTCCTTGCATGCACTGCATGTTTGAGATCTCCCCACAGATTGTCAATAATATTCAAGTCTGGGGACTGTGATGCCCATTCCAAAACCTTTCTCCTTCTTTCTTGTAAATATTTCATGGTTGATTTTGAGGTATGTTTTGGATCATTGTCTTGCTGAAATATCCAACCTCTTTTCAGCTTCAGTGTCCTGACTGACTTTAGGACATTAGCTTCTAGGATTTGTTGATATTTAGTTGAATCCATTCTTCCTTCCACTGGCTGCCACACAACCCCAAAGCATAATATCTTCACCCCTATGCTTAACAGTTGGCAAGGTGTTCTTTTCTTGAAATGCTTCACCCTTTTTAAACGTACCTCCTTTGGTTGTGGCCAAACAGTTCAATTTTCGTTTCATCAGTCCAAAGCACATTGTTCCAAAAAGCTTCAGGCTTGTCAAGGTTTTCTTTTGCATACTTTAGGTGCTGAGTTTTGTGATGAGGTCGTAGAAAAGGCTTCATTCTGACAAATCTCCCATGCAGTTTTCGGGCACGTCTATGTGATATTTTTCTTGATCTTCCAGATCTTGCCTTGACTTTAACCATTCCATTTAACTTCCATTTCTTGACAATGTTTCTGACATTGAAATTGCTAGCTGGAAGCACTGAGTTTTTTTTATAGCCTTCTCCTGTTTTGTGAAAGTCAGTTATCTTTATTTTCAAGTCCTCAGACATCTGCTTAGAGGAGCCCATGGTTGTTGAAACCAGGCAGAACAACCACCACAGTCTGACAGATTAGAAGGTATGAAGTTACTTCAGAGTAATAGTTCAACACTGGAATTGACTTCACCTGACTAATTGAAGCCCTAACGAGTGAATCAACCTTTCTGGATCTTTGTAATCTTTTTAAGAAGTAATTAAGAGTGGTCCAAAAGGGGGCCCAAAATTTTCCACGCGCTGTGTTCAATGTGTATATTATATTGAATCTGTAATAAATGCAAATAAATAGTATTAAAATTTGCAGAAAGGTGTCATGTTTAACTTTGTACCTTGTAGAGGTCCAACTTCAACAACATTCATTGTAACATACATTTTTTCCAGGGGTGCCCAAACTTTTGCATACAACCGTACTATTAGAAATGTAATCCAAAATTGAATTCATGGGGGCAGTAGTTTATGGTATCTATATATGTGCCCATTATTATTCTTATTCTTATTCTTATTCTTCTTTATTATTATTATTATTATTATTATTATTATTAATAGTAATATATTGTGTTTTGGTCAGATGTGTTTGTTTAAGTATTTGTTTTATTATTTAATTTATATACTGAGCGCCACGGCTCAGTTTTTACCCACCATTCATTGTTTTGGTTTGTGTTTCTGTTCTGATGTCACCCCTGCAGCCATCCCTTTCACAAAATAATTTATTTAACATCATGCAATCTAAGACACTATAAAATGGTATCTCAAAGGTCTCCCGAAAAACCTACAATAATAGTACCGAATTTCATGTTAGATTTTGAAATGTTGCATTTTTTCAATTTTTGGAAAACTACAAAGCAATATGTAATACTATGTCC
Source organism: Polyodon spathula (assembly GCF_017654505.1). Classification (NCBI taxonomy): domain Eukaryota; kingdom Metazoa; phylum Chordata; class Actinopteri; order Acipenseriformes; family Polyodontidae; genus Polyodon; species Polyodon spathula. The sequence goes on from NC_054544.1 coordinate 37,790,772, forward strand.
TTCAAGGAAAGAGTTGCCTTTGAAACTTTACCTTTTGAATTGCTGGAACCCAGAGGGTGAGCAGCATGTGCAGGCTTCATTCTCCTAACCAAGGGCAAGGAGAAGCAAGAGCATGGTGCCTTATCGTATGTTGTTATCTGCATGGTTTTAAAAAATAACCCCCCCCCCCCCCCCCCCCCCCCCCCCCCCCCAAATTTCAGTTAAACCCTGATGACCTGATTGTTGATTTGTGCTGGATAGAGATGTAAAATATTGCAACAGGTGGATAGCAATTTTGCAAACGTCATTGTTTATTGTTTTGCACTGGCATTTAGTTTTTTGTGTTTTCTTGCAGTTAACTTTTCTGCTGTACTAAACGTTGTGATAGTGTGACATGTAAACGATTTAAAAATAGAGTTCACACTATTTCCCCCACAAATGTAAGGTAACTAAATATACTCTCAGAACATTTTAAAAGTTGTTTCCTAGTTGTGTTAGACTGTACTTTAGTATTCAAGTGGGTCATTCAAACTGGGATTAGATGTTTTAAAAGCCTTTTTTTTTTCAAATTTGCACTGAGAAAAATACACAAAGATGTTTATAATATTGTGTCATTTCTAGATGCATCAACAGCCCCTTTACCAGGTGTAAAATATAACATCTTAAAATATTTATTTTCCATGTACTGCTGGCTTTGTTTTCACGTTTTGTATTCCATTTGATCAGGAGTTTCTGAGCACAGGCTTGAAGATTTGTATTCAGAAATAAGGTATTTTATACAATTTAGTATTTTACCATAGAGAGCATCAGTGCCACCTACTGGCAAAAGGCAGCATTTCATTTATACAAGACATATCAATCGCTGTTTAATATCCCAGCCGTTTTTTCTTTTTCAATAGTGCCATGGGATCTTAAATGTTACCAGAGTAGGTAGACAACACATGCTGAGCAATCAGCACACTTCTTACAGCACTTGGCGTTCCCTGGAGGTCTCCCAAGTGACCAGCAATCGACCTGGCATAGCTTCAGATCTGTGACTAGAATCCTAAAGTCAAGCTCACCAGATCTTTCTCTGCTGTATATTGTTTGACATATCAAACAAATACTACAGTTACACACATGTACGATAAAATCATATTACTGTACCATATAAAAGTTATATTGAATTGTCAATTAGAAGAATAAGATCATTTGCAACATTAAAATACTGTATTACTGAAATTACCAAGAACTAGTAGAAATGTAACAAAATACACAGAAGTCCTGCTGTACCATAATGGAGTAGGAAATTATATTTGGGAAGAAAAAAAAAAGTAGTTTCAGTTTAAAAAATATGGAATATCAGCGAGTCAAAAAACAGCCACTGGTTGTGTGGAGCTGCTATATAGTGTCCTGTAGGGTTGCAAGATATATTTCTGAAGAAGAGGTGTTTGTTGTGGTCTGATAAAACAAAGTTTACTTTTTGAAATTCTGACAGTAGATGGTGTGTCTAGAGAGAGAAAATGAAGGTTTGTTCCCCAGGCTACACAATCTAAAGTCAAGCTTCAGGGATCCATGTCAGCCAGTTGTGGGAAAGATCTATTTCATCTGGGAAAACATTGCAGCTCTGTAGGTGTGGGTACTTTGAAATCAACATGAAGGTGGATATTCACATGCTAGATGGAAAACCAACACTTTAGAACTTCTTGCAAGAATTGAAACTTAAATATGCCATGTCCTTAATCTCACTGGAAGTAATTTCAAACATATAGTGAATAGTAACTGGTTCAGCACTCAGAATGCCTGTACTTGTGTCATTGAGCTTTTGCAATATTTGGTATTTTGTCACTCCATTGGCTCATTTTTATTAAGACAGCAAGGATGGACGCTTGGCTGATAAAATGCCCCAATAACAAGCGCCGACATAGTGTGAGGCCAGCATGATGACTACTAGTGCATGGGTCCAGGTACGGTCTATTGAAGGTAAGGTTGTTGATGGCGCTAGTATATCCACACTTCAGTATCAAGGGGCAATTACTGTATAGGGTAAATCTAGCCGCAGGCACAAGACAGCCTGTAACACAATTATTGGTTCCCCCGTCTTGTCGGGCCGAGGTCATGAGGCTGGCGTACAATATCCCTTTTGCAGGGCACCTCGCCGCCGAGAAGACAAGGGAGCGGATATTGGCTCGATTCTGTTGGATAGGTCTTCGTACTGATGTGTCGAGATGTGTAGCCACATGCCCAGACTGCCTGCGAGTAACGCCGGGCCCCGCCCCTTTGGTTCCACTGCTGACAGCAGCAGCATTACAACAAAAATGCACATATGTGACCGAAATACACTGAGTTCTGGTTGTAAATCTCCCTCTCAACCTGTGAGGGTGTTAAATAGCGAAAGGAGAAGTCTCTGGACGGGCTGGCCTGACAGATTGTTTCCGAGGTTGGGAAGTCGGTCAGCCTGGAAGGAAGCGAGACTCTGTTGCAGTTACGTGACCCGGAAGGTAAACGAGGTAGCAGCTGCAAGCAATAGACTTAACTGCAATAGTTTACCAAGGGGTCATGCGGGATAGCATAAAAGGGGCCAGAGAAACGCTAATCCTTTCTTCACTTGGTTTAAAATATGAGGAACAGGAAGGACCTGGAGTTTGTCCCTTGAAATAAGAAAAGAGTTTGTGAGTGTTTTGTTTGTTTGTGTGTTTAGAAACTGTCTGTGTCTATTTTGTAATCACTAGACAGCTAAGCACGAATCCAGAGCTGTCGCCTTGGGCCAGCACTAAACCGAATCATCACTGCACTTTTCACTCACTGCCTTTAATAAATTATCACCCACCACGAGCACTACAGCACACACCCAGACTGGTGACCATGTCTTGTATTATTGTGAGGCGGATAAATACAGTGTTATTATTCTGGTTGTGCAGAACTGTTTGTGTAAATACCCTCTGTACTTTACGCATAGGTGTGTGTTGCAGGAGGTTTATTGTTTTGGTCACCAGACTGGGAATTACAAAATAGTCTTTCTAACTGGATTACAATTGCCTGCCTGTGATTATTCCTGCACTGCATCACCCATCACCTGTACACAATCAGCAGCTACTTTCCCACACTTATGCACAAACATAAATCACTATTCCAGTGCTTTGTTATGAAAACTCAAAATATCTTTACCATTTTAGAGTGGTAAATACATTTTGATGAACTAGTTTTCTTCTATGATGTCAGTCTTGTGAATTACTTATTCTGATTTGGTTACAGTTGAGTGTCTCTGCCCTTAACATATTGTACTTTTGTTTAAAGCTACTTTCATATGACAGTGATGTAAATAAAATCTCTGGAAATGAAACGTGCAGATGTGGTGTCTAGCCTTTTTATTTATTTATTTATTTAGTTTTTCTTTTAGTAGATGCTGTTGAAGCAGATTCAGTATTACTATATGTAACAAACCCTGGCATTCCAGTGGGACTGTTACCTACAATCAGGCAGCTGCACATTTTACTAGAAACTGTACAATCTGTATTGGGAAACCAAACAAACAAAACACCTTAAGCTGTGTTGGAAAAACATGACCCAGCAATAAGGTGGTGCTATAATTAATCATCTGCAAAATACTTTACTACAGCTTAACTATTTGGAAAAAAGAAATGCCTTACAAGATTAAACATGCTTTGTTTGATACCAATCATTGTCAATCAACTAAAGATTGAGTATGCATTAATAGATCTCAGTTAAACATCAGGTGTAATCTTCCCTCTGGATACCCCCAAAGGCAGCCACAGTGTTTTGGTGAAAGGGGAACCCCCATTGCTTGCTGTACATTTGCTGCAGGACATGGAAAGGAAAATCTGTAGCTATTTATAGCATATATTGTACACATCAGCCAAAAACAAAAAATGATTTAATTTCTCTTGCAAATATTGTATATAAATTAAGCTTGAGGGATAGATACAACTCTGGTATGTGCACTCAACAGAAGCTAAACCAACCCATACAAGATTGTATTTTTGTATGCTGCAGTGTGAATAAAGATTAAGACATTTCATGAAATACAGCTAAAACTGCTGTCTGGTGCAACAGAGAATGTACTGCAGCTGCAAGAAAGATATAAAGAAAAGCCGGCTCAAAGCACAGAGCAATTATTTTGAATGGGAATGCCCACAAGCTGTCCTAGCAATTCACAATGCCTCTGTTCACTATACAATCAGGTAATCAATTGCCCAGCCTGCACTTCATGCTGCTGGATATTGGTTACGGCTGTGTTTTGTTGATGCCCTGGTTGATCGCTCTTTTTGTGGTCCATCCCTCTCAAATGATTCCTTGCTTCAGATGGTTTGCACCCCCCACTCACTTTATAGATTCCTCTAACCACAGTTGTTGGGCAGAGGGTGTTCTGCATTGTAACTATTAAGGTAAATTGTTACAGAAGTTTTAAGATGTTTCATTACTCTAAAGTGTATTAAGATTTGAATTCCAGTAAAACAGCAGATATTGTCTGTGCCAATTCAAATTACATTTACAGCAGTTCTTTTGGGGTTTTCTGTGTTCATGACAAAATATAGAAATACTGAAAAAACGTAATAAATGACAAACATTCTGACTAGAAGTATTTTTCTGTCTCCAAAAAAATATAAGTATGTGAACACGATTAGCGGTTTGTGTTGCAGAACTGTGTGGCTCCAACTTTATATCACTGGCCCAAAGTTGAGGGTGATCAGAAGGAATGCTTAAGTAAATTGTCTCCCTTTAATGAAATCTGGAGTATTATTTAAAGAACACACTGTATTAAAACAACTAGTAGTCTCTTTTGAATGCAAGCTCCAACTCTAGCCTGAGGGTTATAAAAAAGGCACAGATATTGATATATTTCACGGTAAAATATAGTACCCATTGTTTAACTCTTGCCCTTGCTCTAATTAAAATTAAAATCGTTTGTCTTCTGTTACAGATAATTACACCGTGTAACAATTTTTTTTTTTTTTTTGTTCATGGGTAGTAAGTGTTATTTCCTAATTGCTTATGCCTCAAAAGTATAGAAAATGGCTATTATTCCCCACAAACTTTGCTTTTGTGACCAGGACAGGTAAATTTCAAAATATCACTATTTCCAATGAGAAAACGGGCGCTTTTGTGTCTTTTCGTTCACATAGTCAAAAAAACAACATATGAATCCAAATTAACATGCATTTATACTAAAGTAATACAAAAATGACTACAAAAGACTTAGAAGTGAGTAGTTTTTCGAGATTTACGATTATACTGTAAATTTACAGTATAATCGGAAATCTCGAAAAACTACTCACTTCTAAATCTTTTGTAGTCATTTTTGTATTACTTTAGTATAAATGCATGTTAATTTGGATTCATATGTTGTTTTTTTCTGACTTTATGTGAACGAAAAGGCACAAAAGCGCCCGTTTTCTCATTGGAAATAGTGATATTTTGAAATGTACCTGTCCTTTGTTTTTTTTTTTGGTTGCAAAAAAATTCACATAAATACTGCACACCACTCAGTTATTGCCATCTACAACAGGCTCATAAAAAAAATGTTCTTATTCATTATCATGTAAGATTGAATGGAGAAAAGCCAGAGCTATCTTAGTTACCATAGTTTTAAAGCCCTTGTTCCTTATGTCTCCTTGCCTTAATTTCACATTATGTTCATGGCTCAACTGACCTCTTCCTCTGGTTATGCTCCTGGACTGCAGGCAGTTAGCAGCTCGGACTACATTGGGAGGATATTTAGAGATCAGGAGCTTTAAATACAAATACAAATGTTTTGATATTTGCTGCCCTCATAAAAGTTTACCATGGCATGTTTGCCCAGTGTTTCTTCCATTTTAACTGCTTTTTTCAACGGCTGTATTATGCATTGGCCATAGTTTACCCTGGTTTGCCATGTTTATTAATGTGCTTTACCATACCTCGCTATTCTTGACAATGCTTACCTGTGTTTTACACTATGCTTTATTACAGCTTGCTACACTTTTACTATTGTAAACTTTTATAAAGACGAAGCCCATTAATAACAATATGATGTTTTAATATTAATACTTTCATTCTGTTGTTGTTTTGTTTTGACTAAGGCCTTCTTATTTACCTAACCAGAACCAAATTGTGTATTAGGCAGCTAATCAGTATAATTTCCAGCTATTTTGAGGGGCCCAGTTTTACATCAGTTCTTGACGTGACATGTAGTGAAAACTGTAGATACACACAAGTAAGCAATAGTGTGTTATTGTTAAATGCGAATTATCTTTAAATTCCCATTTAATAAAGCATACATGTCTTTAGAAAAATATATTTCGGCATTTAACATTTAGTTATATGGTAAGGTTACGCTCAACTATACACTTCTGCAGTTACTTATTTAGTGTGATTGGATTTGATTAAATATGGTCCCTGCTTTCCAAAATGAGATGTATAATAGCTTTAAATGATCTGTCTCATTAATGTGGAATGGTGCAGAAGCTCTTTCTAAATGTAAGTCAAATGCCACATTTTCAATCGGTTTCTTATGTTTTAGTTGAAGGCTGGGTGAATTCACTTTGGAGTAGAAAGGTAACTGAATTGTCTGGTAACTGTGAAAAATCTTTGCCACAACTACCCTAAAAAGGTATGGTGATCTTAATCTTTGAAGGGAATGACATTTATATTTTTAAAGAATATACAGTATCACCTTTGTGTTAAAAACTGAAATAGTAAGTGTACATTTTTTGCTCATTTTAAGATTAATTTGTGAAATTTATAAAAACAAAAACAGTTATTTATGCAATAGACTGAAGAAAAAAATATAATGCTGTGTCTTGAAATCATTCCACAAAATAACATATTTACATATTCTTTTCAGTGTGCTTCATGGATGTACATGTCTCTTGGCATTTGGTATTATTTTTATAGTAGCAGAAAGTGAACTAAGGTAGGGTAACATTTATTTGACTTTCTTCCTGGCATTTTTTTTTATTTAATTTAATTTTATTTTAAAAGATAATTATGAAATGTCACTGTTTTGGTAATAATACAATTATCTGATTTCAACATCAGTTTTGCTTTCTCTTATATTGCTATGGCCAATAGTTTTGCATCACATTATAGTATTAGTTAATATTGCTTCATAGTCAAATGAAACCTGCTGAACAATGTTACCTTTAACATATTGAGTTACTTACCCTTATAGTTCCATTTCAATTTGAAGACCAAAACATTACTTATGGGATATGCCTCCTATTGGCAGGTATTTACTGAACTCTTTATATCAGAGCTGCTCTTCCTGGGGTGACATCCTCAGTCCCGCATACCGAGGGATTAAACAGTCAGCCCACGGAAGCCACATTCTTTTTGCTTCTCAAGACGGTAAGGTAAGGCCTCTGTGTTTTAAACCGAGTGTAATTTAAAGAGATTTTTTCTGAGTCTACTGCAGTTCCTCTGCATTCGTGCTGAAAGCTGGCTTGTCACTTTCGTGGAATCAGCGGCTCTAAAATAGACCCTCTTTTTCTCCTTTCTTCAGCAGTCTGCCTTGCTTGCGTTGCAGGCTGCCTTTTCTTTCTGTCTGTCGCACGTGTGTGACTGCCTGTTCATTACTTATTTAAAGGAGTGGGTGTCTTGCAGTTCCTCCATCGGGGCTAGGCCTTGCTGTAACCCCACTGTTGAGTCTTTTCGCCCTCTGCCGTACACTAGAGGTTCAAATTGATCAGCCCGACCATGAACCGACAATTATTTACCCAACCCAACCCAACCCAATGTAAAATTCTTGTTATTAGACCTAGATCCGAGATTTCGATCGTGGCCTCATTTGGGAATGCTTCAGGGAATCCCAAGTCGATTTGTTTGCCATGGCAGGCGACCCATTGCCCTCTGTGATTTTCACTCCGCAGCTGCGGAGGTCCACTAGGTGTCGACACCCCAGCCCACGATTGTCCCAAAGCACTTTTGTACTCTTTCCTGCCGATACCGCTTCTCCCTGCCTTCCTCCAGAAGGTCAGGAGAGACAAGGCGACAGTTCTCCTGGTGGCCCCCAGATGGCCCAGGAAATTCTGTTTTTCAAACTTCTGCCATCTGCTTCAGGTGGCAGAGGTTTGATCCCGCTGCGCATGGATCTCCTCAGCCAAGCGCAAGGCACCCTCTGGCACCCAGAACAAGACTCCCAACTGTGGGTCTGGCCCCTGAACAGGACCGTCTGTCCACCTTAGTGCTCTCAGACGCAGTTGTCAGTACATCCTCCACCGTGGAAGTATTTTCAAAATTGGTGCATGACCAGAGGTCATGACCCCAATTATTGCCCTATAGCAACTATTTTTGCATTTTTTTGTAAGGTCTGTTAAAAGTGGGTCGATTCCCCCTATGTTGAAAGTGTACCTAGCAGCCATATCTGCATGCCATGTGGCCATTGACTCAGTGTCCCGGGCGCTCATATACTAGCGACCCATTTTCTATGAAGACAACCTTCCTCTTGGCTATCACCTCTGCAAAGCAGGTCAGTGAGCTACAGGTACTGTCGGTGCACAGCTCTTGTATGCGTATTTGGGATGATGGCAGTAGGGTGTCACTACATACAAACCCTGCTTTTCTCCCTAAGGTGATCACAGCCTTCCACATGAACTAGTCTGTGGAACTGGAGTCTTTCCATCTACCTCCGTTTTCTTTGGAAGAGGATAGGAGTTTGATCTTCCTCTGTCTGGTGCAGGCATTGAGGTGTTACATCGATAGGACAAAAGCTCTGCGTGTCATTCTGAGCAGCTCTTTGTCTGTCACGGTATACAGACCCTAGGACAGCCCCTCTTAAAGCAACAACTGTAGCACTGGATTAGGGACACAGTCTCAAACCTGCTTATGAAAATGCTGACTTGCCCCCTCGTGGGTGTTGTGGTGAGTGAAAATGATGCTTGTAATTTAGATGAATTAAATGCAATGTAATTGTGTCTGCAGGGAATTGTCGTGATGCTGGATAAAGTAGCTTCTTTCACTTTAAATCTCAAAGCAGGGCTGTTCATGTTGAGGAAATCTAGATCAGAGCCTTTCATGTAAGTTTTGTTATTTAAATTAACCTTGTAATTAAACTATACTAAAATTAGCCACTGTAATTAAGCAGTCGGCTGAATTAAATAGAGAGTTGTAGTCAGTCCATCTGTAGTAGTGTGGGTTTCAAAAACTATTAATGATATTTTCAGCAGTAGTCTTATTATGAATAAATGAAATAACCTTTTGCAGTTGATTGATTTATTCATATAAACAACCAAAATGCCTACAATTCAGTTATGCTGTATTCCTGTATTTACTAATATGTGCTGGTTGTGATGCAAGCAATGGTAATTCAAAAGCAATTATCACTGTTTTTTTTTTTTTTTAAATACATTAATCATTTCTTCTTATGCAGTGTTATAAGTAATTAGGAAAAACATTTTGAACCACTTATATTAGGCTATGTTGCATAGCATGACATGTTCACTGAGAATGTGTTGCACTGAATTGTTGCATGATGTACAGGTAGTGGACAAAGAAATGGAAACACCAATGTAAAGTCACTTAATAGAGTGTTGGACGACCACTTGTGGCCAGTACGGCCTGTATGCGACGTGGCATAGTCTACCAGCCTCTGGAATTCTGCAGGCGGGATGCGGCACCATTCTTCCACGAGAAAGTTAATCAACTTATGCCTGGTTGATGGAGGTGGAAAACGTTGTCTCAGGCGTCATTCCAGAATATACCATAAATGCTCGATTGCGTTCAGATCTGGTGACTAAGAAGGCCATGACATATGGATAACATCAGTGTCATGCTCATCAAACCATTGGGCGACCACATGTGCTCTGTGGTTGGGGACATTGTCATCCCGGAAGAACCCCCCCACCCATGCAGGAAAGAAATCCTGCAACTTGGGGTGAAGATGATCACTCGGTACCATTAAGTAGCGATTAGCATTGACCTTGCCTTCAAGGGAATGAGTGCACCCAAACCATACCAGGAAAACGCACCCCACAGCATTACGGAACCACCAGAACCCTTCACTGTTGGAACCATGCACTCAGGGCTGTAGAGTTCTTTAGGTTGGCACCACACGTGCATTTGTCGAGAACATGGTGAAGGATGATTCATCTGACATCACATTTCTCCACTGCTCAGTAGTCTATTGCCTGTGCTCTTTGCACCACTGGAATCCGAAACGTGCATTGCCAGGTGTGATGAGCGGTTTGTGCACTGCAACCTGACTATGGTGTCACGCTCTGTGTGATCTCGGCGGACCGTTTTTGATGAAACTGGCTGCTCGTGCCCCAGGTTGAAATTTGCAGTCAATTGATCTGCAGTTGCTCGCCTGTTTTGCTTTGCACTTCGAATTAATGCACGGATATCACGATCCTGGAGTATGCGGGTCCGCCCACTGTTGCCCTTTGCTGATGATGTCTTTCCCTTGGAGTTCCATGTCAACATCACCTTAGACGCCGTTACTCATGAAACAACAGCAAGTTGAGCTGTCTTGGTCACTGAAGTTCCTGCCAAACGCGCCCCAACAATCACCCCTCTTTCAAAGTCACTGAGGTCTCCTCTTGCAGCCATGCTAGTCATAATTATAGGCAACCAGGCCTGTCCAGCATTTTTATACATGACCCTACATGACATGCTGGGATGTTATTTGCTTAATTAATGCATGAGCCACACCTGTGTGGAAGCCCTTGCTTTCAATATACTTGGTGTACCTCATTTACCCAGGTTTTTCCATATTTTTGTCCACTACCTGGATATTATCAACAAACAAGCTGGGCAATTACTGTAGGAAACAGTAAAACAGCTTCAAGACAGATTTAGTCTGTTTTACTTCTCAGTAGGTTGCAGTAACTCTCAGAACTGTCATGTTAGATTATAATAACCTGTTATCTTGATTTCCCTGCTGAGGTAGTGTTTAATGCACAGCAGTGTGAGTATGAGCACTTGCTAACAGCAACAATCTGATTGCTACTAGTTGCTAAAGCTGATTGCTTGAAAGTAAAATTTACTATTGTAGATACAACTAGTTGTGCAACGGCAGGCAATTTGTAACCAGATGATGTGATGGTACCTTTCGTGAGATGAATTTCTTTTCTTTTTTTTTTTTTTTTTGCACAAGACAGTTCTCAGAAAACGATTAGGTAGCCCTGCAACTCATGCTTCACAGAGGTCTTGAGAGCAGTTTATCTAATGAACAGCAGCATCTTTTCAAATAAGATTAAAATGGGCGATTGATAGAGTTTTTATGATTTTTTTCCCAGACATTTTTCTGTGCCTTTGCCAGTAAGTGAAAGACTGTTCGTTTTACACTGGATGTTGCCAGTTTACTTCCTTTTTGCAGTGGCTTATGATATCTTCCAGTCCATGGGTGAAGTGGCAGAAAGCTGGATTCAAACACAGTCCAACAATTCCAGAGGATAAGTAAAATTGACTTAAAAGCATTAACAATGCAAGAAGCAATCCTCTATATTTCATGATTGCTGAATGTTACTGTGAGATATACAGTAGAACAAAATGTACCTATGCTGTATAAATACAGTGTAGATATGTCAAAAGAAACTGTGATGAGATACTGTGATATGAACAAAAGAACATATTTGAGTGTCTGGCAAACAGTTGTTTCTGTATTAGCTTTATCAACAGAGATATGACGTAACATAACATTAAAACAGAACAATAAAAAAAAAAGTTTGTGTGTGTGTGTGTGTATATATATATATATATATATATATATATATATATATATATATATATATATATATATATATATAAGATCTCAGATTCTACATCTCAGACATGTACAAAACGGTTTTGTTTTTTTTCGTAGTTATTTCATTATTTCTGTTTCGATTATATATGTAATACAACTGAATTGTAAGGTGCCTTGAAAACGACTAAAGTGATAAACATATCACCTATATAACTATTTATAGTGTATTCTACTAAAAAACAAAACTAGAAAGTACTATGAATAAACCAAAATGATTTATTTAAACAGAAATATAATTGTTATCATACATACTTTGACTACAAATAGAAAGTTTGTTGTAATTTATTCAGCAGAACAAGTGAGTTAAATTGTTTTCTGTTCTGATGCTTAGGATGACCTTCAACTGTCAGTCACAGCATCTTGGACAATTCTGCATTTATTTGTTGCACTAGAAATGAGGTCATTCATAAGGGGATCATTTTATCAAGGGCTGTAGCGATATTTATAAACCAGAGGTGCAAAGCTCAAATAAGTTGAGTCCCAAGATAAAATGGCCACTGTATTTTTGTACTTTATGACAATATTATAATATATTATATATCTAATATATATATATATATATATATATATATATTATATATATATATATATATAAAATGAAATTATAATAAAACTGAGATATGATGTAACATTGTTTTTAATTTATTTGAACAGAATATTAAAACAACTTGAAATTTTTTTCAACGTACAGATGGGAGTATCTGTCACTAAGCAGCTGTCAATACCCCTTCAATTTTTCCTTGTGACTGACGGGACGAATTGGGACAAGATGAGGTAAGTAGCACGTTGTCTATTTCGCAATGTCCCCCAACTTAATTTAGGAAACATAAGAAGTAAATCAGTATGAGAAATGCTGTAGGCAACTTGAGCCAGCCTTGCTGGAAGACTGGCCGATTGACGTGGGCTATTCCCACCCTTTTGAACCAGTTGAAGCTTTGTAAGACAATACAGTGGCTCTCAAAAGTATTCACCTCCCTGGAATCAAAATTCAACATGGAATCAAAATTGATTTAATTAGTTTTTGCCACTGATCAACACAAAAAAAGTCCATCATGTCAAAGTGAAAAATAAAATCAATACAAATACAAATTAATACAAATACAAAACAGAAAATAATCGATTGCATAAGTATTCACCCCCTTGTGTCAGTATTTGGTAGAGGCACCTTTGGCAGCTATTACAGCCAAGAGTCTATTTGGGTAAGTCTCTACCAGCTTTGCACATCTGATTTTTTTTTTTTTTCCAACAATGGCTTTCTTTTTGCCACTATCCCATAAAGGCCAGTTTTGTATAGCACCTGGGCTATTGTTGCCGTATGCACAGTGTCTCCCAGCTCAGCCGTGGAAGACTAACTCCTTTAGAGTTGCCATAGGCCTCTTGGTGGCCTCCCTGACTAGTGCACTTCTCGCCCGGATACTTAGTTTTTGAGGACGGCCTGTTCGAGACAGATTCACAGTTGTGCCATATTCTCTCAATTTCTTAATAATGGAATTTACTGTGCTCCAGGGGATGTTCAATGCCTTGGAAATGTTCTTATATCCTACCCCTGATTGGTGCTTTTGAAGAACCTTATTCCGGATTTCCTTTGAATGTTCCTTTGTCTTCATGATGTAGTTTTTGTTAGGAAATGTACTAACCAACTATGGGACCTCCCAGAGACAGGTGTATTTAACCTGAAATCATGTGAAACACCTTAATTGCACACAGGTCAACTCCATTCAGCTAATTGTGACTTCTAAAGACAATTGGTTGCACCAGGGCTTATTTAGGTGTGTCATAGCAAACGGGGTGAATACTTACGCAATCAATTATTTATATTTGTAATTAATTTAGAATAATTTGTAGATTTTATTTTTCACTTTGACATTATGGACTCTTTTTGTGTTGATCAGTGGCAAAAACTCCTAATTAAACCCATTTTGATTCTTTGTGGTAACACAATAAAATGTGGAAAAGTCCAAGGGGGCGAATACTTTTGAGAGTCACTGTGTGTGCAGTGTGTCATAAGCTTGTGCAGTAGCGGTTTGAATGGCTTGGTCAGATGGCACTCTGTGAAAGTGCTGTTGGGATTAGATTCCTGCCGTGTTCTGTAAGTTTAAACCTTTTTTTTTGTTTAAAAAAAAAAAAAAAGCTACAAAGCATGCAAAATAATTTAATACTGCGTATAACTGGACTATTTGAATTATTTTAGACGCATTAGTATTACATAACACAGAAGACTAATATAAAAACATTACTTTATGTGAGGAGTGTAGTGTTTGGTTTGTATGGGATGTGGTAGAAGCAACGTCCTAATTCCGACGCTGAGTGTGTGTATATCAAATCAAATCCAATTTTATTTATAAAGCGTCTTTCATGGCAGGCTATCCCAAGGTGCTTTTAACAAAAAGAACATCAAGAATACTAAGAAGAGAGTATTTGTATCTTTTATTCATATAACACATTTTCAGATGCATTTGGTAAATGCAACAGCAGTTATAAGGGAATGTTTGTTCATTTTAATTTTCAGTTGTCAATAAAATATAAACATTATTAATGTTTGATTTACACATTTACATGTTTTTGTTAGTTCAATTGCAAAATAAAAAAGTAGTATTTAACAAAATGCTAATACAATGAACTCCATTTATAAGAATCGGTGACTACATACTGAGTACATCAGTGTTACTGTGGGGGTGGGGGGGGTTGCAGAGCTTTGCATCTCCTCTTAATGAAAAACTGTGAGATTTGCATCATAACAGAAAATAAGCAAGCCAGATGCTTAAATGCAGTGGTAGTCCTGACAATAAAATGCTGTACTGTAATGTCATTTTAATTCAAAGGCCATTACACGTTACAATGCACGGCAGTTAAACTAGGCACCCTCACAAGATGATCGCTTCGTAAGCATACTGTAGTAAAATAGGATTCTGCAGCCTTGAGCAAACATAATCGTGATCACATAACATGCTGCTTATCCACAAGGACTTGTTTTGATGTAGTCCTCAGTGATTGAGCACCATTGACATCTGTATACTGTATTTAAACTGCTGATGGCACTTTTGCTAATTGTAATGCGACAGAGTGGCCGAGGACAGTGTAAAATCAGCTGGAGTCTTGATTAGTTTTAAACTGCTGTTTTATTTTTCTTACACTGCAATGGTGAAACAACCGCTAATAAAACAAACAAAATAAATAAACCTAGCTCTCAGTTGGTGCACTATGTGAATAATACTTTGTGTGCAACAAACACTAGATCCATTTTGGTTTATTTTTATTTCTTCTGCCTCCTTACTCCCCTATACCCTTATCACAAGGTGCCATTAACTTTAACAAGCAGACAGTTAACCAATTGACCATTATCCTTAATTCGTGAAGGAAAAGCAGCTGTGGATTTATCGTAGCTGTGCGTACAGATGGGAACTCATGACACCTAGTGGTCTACCCTTTATACTGCAGGGAAAGAAGCTCATTTTAATTTACAGCAGAACCCTTCAAGATTTGTCATTAATATCCTTAAATGCATACCTGCATGAAAACCTCAGTGTGAGAATTAAAATTTTTGGTCAGGAACCAGTGATACAGAAACAATAGGCACTCGTGTGAAAATGCTAGAGCAGTTTGTGCATTAATTAGTCAAAGTCTCATGCTTTTTACAATTTAAAATTAATTGCATGTGTGGCCTATCAGAATCATCAAATAATGAGAATCACTAAAATTTGCCTACTTTGACAATTTTCCAAGATTTTCAGTTACAGTGGTTTGATTTCATATGCACAAAAAATCAAAATGACAGAAGCAATGGGGTGTTCTAACACAAGTGGAAAAGGAGAAGAGGGGGAGTTCAGGCAGTACATAGGTAGAAAACTAGAGATGTCAAAGCTGCTACAGGTACTCGCCCGCTAAGCCAAGCACAGCTTCATGCAGCACAGTGGCAACAAATCACAGTGTCATTTCCAGATGCATACATTGAAAGTGCTACCATGTGCGCTTACCTACACACTATCACACATTAGAACCTGAAAGTGAATAGACAAACTACCAGTAGTAGAAACAAACTAGAAAAGATTAATGTACTTGAATATAGATTTACAAATGCAGTGCATTGCCTGGCAGAAGCTAAGAGGAGCTTAAAACTTGACTTGGAACTGTGCTAAATTCAGGAAGATATTGAGTAAATAATGGCTTAGTGACTCGTGCTTTAAAGATACATTTCTGAGACCATTAAATCATCAGGAATGATACTGGCTGACTAAAGGTAATGTAATTGCATGCAAGTAGAGATGAATTAAGGGAATAAAAAAACAACCACAAGAATAATATCAAAATATATTTTATTCTGGACCTCTTCAGATCTGATTCAAATTACAACAGTCAGATCAATACAATGCAAAGGGAATCTAAAACAAAAAGATGTGGTTTTAGTAATAGAAATCAAATGGTGGGCGTGGGCACTTTTTATGCAGTGTAGAACCCAAATACATTATAGAAGGTGGTATTTACATGGTCCAGGACATTATGGTACTTCTGTCTTTTTTTTTTTCTTTCTTTTTTGCTTAAACAGCGACAAAGAAATAAGAACTAGAAAACGGTTTAAAGAGTACAAAAACTGTTATGGGCTGGTGTTACACACCAGAAGATTGAGAATCCATTGGTGGAGATAGGGGAAAAAATACACTTAACTCCAGGGCAGGTTCACAAACACAAAACTAGAAACTGATTTATAGAATACCATTCTATTGTCACAGATGTTACTTAAATCAACTACACTGTGCTGAAGTTTAAACGTATGTTGCAAACTATAAAAAAAATGTACAGAAAACAATGTATACACTCAGACTGTACAGCAACTTATATAAATGTGTATCTGAATAACAAGTTCTTTGTAAGGCTTTTTAATTTTATAAATTTTTTTTTTGTTTGTTTGTTTGTTTGTTTTTTTTTTTTTCAGTGCTCAGCATGTATAAAGGGCTAGGAGCTACACTGTTTTTAAGGTCAGTGTTATGGTATAGAACTCCTGACAACATCCTGACAGTTCAACCGGACCACTTTACACCATTACATCTATATACTGTACACTTCACATTCTAAGCCCCAAGTCTTTTTAACCTGAGCTGAGGCTGTCTAATTTTAGTGTTCATTGTTGTTACATTAAACCCTACTCAGAAATGGATTATGACCATTACGGTATTACTCTTTTTCACAAAAGTCTTAAGACTAATGGGTACTAGGAACTTCCAGGCTCTTCGATGCCTCTAATATGTAATCAGAGGCTAGAGTCAGTTGGTTACAACATGGGACTGACACCCAGTTCATACACAAATGCAAATTTAATAAGTACACAGAATATAGGGTTTTTAGAGAAGGACACTGACAGCAGATAACTGCATATGGCTCTCCCCCTGAGACACAGTCTCATCACAAGCAGTATAAATGTAGTTTGTTATACTTGTATCTATATTTCTGTTGCTTTCCATTCTACATGCCACATGGGTAAAACTGGCTTCTTTTTTTACATTAAATCATTTATAAAAAGAAAGAAATAAAATAAACCTGTGGGGTACTTCATTTTACTATGACTGTCAAATGGTATTTTATAAAGACATTGTATTTTTTGTGATTATACCAGCTGGTAATTTTGCTATTGCATGGAAACAACTTTAATGTTCATATAATGTACATAGATAACACACACTGTAGTGTGTTTGGAAATATATATACATATTCCAATTAAAAACTACCCTTACAAATGGGCAGTATATAAAATCATATCATGTGATGATAGTTACAATGTTGATCCATGTCACATTTACCAAACACTTTTCCCCTGCCCAACAACCAGACTTGCTTTAAGTGTCATTTTTTAACTTTTTAATGTAGTAAAAAAAGATCAACACATGACTAAATGAAATCTTGCATCAATTATGTGTATTAATTGGGTGGGAATTTCCAGTTTTTAGTAAAAAAAAGTTAATTAAAAACATACAACTAGGCAGAAAAATAGTACAGTTACAGTGCTCAGAAAGGTCATTTAGAATAAGGCTAGGCATTTTTGATTGTTGAAGCAAAGGTATAACAAAAGCAATACAAAGACAGTAGTCCCTAGAACCACCCTTACCCACTTCTCATAACTAATTAGCATTGTGTTGAATGTTAAACCTCATTACGCTAGCGAGGCTAGAGCATATAACACATTACAAATCAAAGTAATCTCATTAAAAATGAACATGTAGAACCCAGCACTTACTTGAAATGCATAAACATACTAGGAATGAATTATTAAAAAAGGAAACTCAAAGCAAGTCTTCACTTTTCCTTACAGAAAATTATATAGGAACCTCCATGATTTCTGCCCAATAACAATGGCATATTGGTTTTACAATGGCCTGTACACATTTTTTAAATGTCAAAAAGGTATCAATCATTAATACTGGAGTCTAGTTACTGAATGACTCGTCTACAG
This sequence comes from Polyodon spathula, assembly GCF_017654505.1. Taxonomy (NCBI): domain Eukaryota; kingdom Metazoa; phylum Chordata; class Actinopteri; order Acipenseriformes; family Polyodontidae; genus Polyodon; species Polyodon spathula. Next base: position 37,808,915 of record NC_054544.1, read on the forward strand.
TTTACTAACAGCTAGATCAGAAAACCTTTGTCCAGAAACTTTTTTTTTTTCTTTTTAAATGAACATTTCTATAATTATATTATGTCAATAGTGCACAATCCAACCATACTTAAAGCATGGTCAAAGCAAAGGGATGCATAAAGCATCTAATCTAAACTGCTGTGCCCATTTTAGTTATTTAATCCTTTAAGTTTTTTAACAATAAAAAAACCCTGCATTTTAACTGCAATCAGAAAAACCATAGCATCATAACTACCACTGGTGAATAAGTGAAGTGAAACTGGAGTTTTAAGAATATTGGCGTTGCCCCCAGTGTTTTGTGAACCGCATACTGCACAGTAGCAGACTTTTGTTTTAGCTGTTTTCTGTCTGAGGAGCAGAATGGGAGGAAAAAAACATGCAACTGTAACCTAAACTGCAGAGCATTTAAAAAAGGAAAGTAACTAACTGCTGCAGGATTAAGAAAGCCAGTGTGTGCACACACAAACTCTTCTTCCAACAAGATCAAAGTTTTGTATTGACTGGTTTAAAAGAAAAAATATCTTTCAAATTTCTGCTTCATTCACACAAGTCCCTTTTTTACTGTGTCTTTTTCTTTGTGGGTAGAAAATGTTCCCGCTTCGAGTAAACAGGCTCTTGAGAGGATTCAGCCCTCCTACCCTGGTCTGTGTACTTTGTCAGGGTCTCTGTTTGGCTCTAGGGGACAGGCCATGGTTCAGATAGGACAGTAGCAGTACATGGGGCAGGGATAGTCATTTTGGCTATGTACACATTCATAGTCGGTCCATGGCTTCCAACTAGCAGCGTTATTTCCGAAGATCTAATACACAAACCTGAAAAAAAGGGGATATAATTTAGATATTAAATAATTTTACAGCCAATGCTAACTTCTGTGACTGCTAAATACAGTATATTTATATCAAGGTTGCCAACCATCTGTAAATTTACAGACAGTCAGAAAAAGTGTCACATTTTAACACTGTCAATAAACCCGTAAATAACAAATGATGTCCTTTATTTTGGATCGAAAAAAAGGATGCTACATTTGTATTGATTTGCAGCTTTCCAAATCAGCTTGAATTACACATACCGTATGTGATGACAGTGAAAAGTATCAGAACAAGAATACCAATTCAGTAACAATACTGTGCTGAAATTAGTACATGTTCTTCAACAAAATAGCCAAAGCATGGCAGGCTCAGGATCAAACGGCTAAATGAATACTGGCACAAAATACCACTTTCCTACATTTGCCAACTTTGTTATTCATGCCATAAGTTTTTTTCTCAGATGAACCTTGTAAAAACAGACAGGAAATTAACTGTCCTCAGGCATTCTGGATCGAAATTCTGACTGTCAAGACTGCTGTAATAAACCGCACTTTCAGACCAATGAAGCAAATGATCCAGTCTGCAAATGTATCCATGTATGACCATGAGAAGTAAATGAGACCTAAAGAAATGGAGGTCCATAAAAATAGCCTATTGTATAAAGTATTTAATAGTTTCTGTTTTTTTAAATGTCAGTTAAAAAAAAGCCACTGCAAGTCAGTAAAAACAACATGGCAAGGTTGGCAACCCTGATTTATATGCCGTTTGTTTTTCTTCCACCTAAAATAATACAGCAATTTGTTTTACAAAACACCCTGCAGTGTTTACAAGAAAACATTACCTTTGCTTAATCCCATGTTGTCCATATCTCAGCAATTTTTTTCAATATATTCCCAATATTTATTCACGCATCATAGGTAAATAAATTAGTGTGGGTTTTTTTTTTGTTTGTTTGTTTTTTTATTCAACTTACTCGGGAATGTTCGCCAGGAGAATTTTTATTTTTTTCTTCTAGACATCAGTGTCAAGTTCATGCTCCCTCTCACAACAATGCTGGTGCTCCGATTGAATTGAGTGGTATTTTGTGGGAACAAAGCCAGCATAGTTGCAGGAGGGAGTATGATCTGGATACACTGCCATTCCTTTTTTTTATTATTTCTCCTGGCAAACATGCCTGAGTAAACGCTTAGAAATATATTGCCAAGTTCATTTGTGGCCCATTATGTGTCAGAAAAAGAGTAGGCAGTATGTTTAAAAATATAATGGTGCGATAAGGGAAACACGGGACACAGCAAAGGTAACAATGTTTTTCTTGTAAACCGTGCTGGGCGTTCTGTTACACACACACAAAAAAAAAGATCTACAGATATCCCTTTCTCTCTGTCTATATCTACATATATCTATCTATATCTCTAATTATCACATTCATTATTGGACTATGAATAAAATGACAGATGTCATAGCAAAAGCTCTTTTCAAAGTTATGTTTTAAACAATTAAAAAAGATGCACCATTTGAGACGTTTCAACAGCTAACATTCAGACAAATGCAAATATTCATTTTTGAAGTAAATCTTAAATCTGAGAATATGAGAGGACGAAGGACTTACTGATCCATCTGATGCACTTGCTCCAACTTTGTCTCCTGCTGCATTCCAGCAAACCTCAAAGATCCCTCCTGTTCCCCTGTAGCTATGGACTAGAGCACCTGTCTGGAAAAGTCATAATAATTCACTGTCTTATTAACATGCAAAGTACTACAGCATTACAGTATACAAGAAATGTTGCAAATTTATGAAAAGATAAATATATACGGGTTGACAGCTTTGATAATATGTTTGAAATATAAAAACAAGGTATACCTGTGTATTCCAGATGTGTACACATTTGTCAAAAGAGCCACTGGCTAGGTACCTGCCATCTGGGCTAAAGGCTACACTGTACACTGGTTCCTGATGTTTGGTCAGTGTGTGGATGCAGATTCCCCGGTCTACGTCCCATAATCGAACAGTAGAGTCAAATGATGCACTGCAAAATAATGAAAATCTTTATGAACCGATGTTTCGAACCAAGTATTACAAAACTTTAATTACAAAATACAGCACCCAAATAGTAGAATTTTCTGTAATGTTTACCTTGCTAACATAAGATTGGCATTTGGGTTGTTTGTGCCAGGTCCTGTTGGGCTCCATTTGATAGTGTATATCTCTTTGTTGTGCGCTTGTAAGTCATGGACACAGTTATCCTGTTTCATGCTCCATATCTTAAATAAAATTACATAGATTAAAAGACCTGCCTATAATTCTTTAAATTCATGAACAGTGAGGGTGGAGAGTTAAATTTACAAATCTTAAATTACAAGCGTTAGCCAAAGTACAATTTCATCCAGTGTTAACCACAATTTTACAGAAATACTTACTGTTGATTTTAGAATATCAGAATTATTTTTACATTGAAAAATAATAATACTGGCATCAGGTTACCTTTAGAGTCATGTCATCAGAGCAGGATGCCAGTAGGTTACCAGTTGGATCCCACTTAATAGCATTAACTTCATTCTGAAACAGAAAAGGAGATCCATTTTAAATGGTCTTAATATCTTTTCTTGCATCGGATCCAAACTTTTTAAAAACATTATTACAACCACCACTCAAGGAGAGTGATGCTAACAGAAGACCTGTGAGATCTTAAAAAATGAAAATAAAGTGTTATTGATCTATTTATATCAAACTGATTACATGGAAGCAGTTTGGTGTAATCTGTTAATTTATTGTGAGTAGAAAATGTTCCCAGCATTTAATTAATACTTACTGTGTGCCCTTGGAATGTCTTGATGGGTCTGTCCTGTCCCAGTTTACAGACATGGATGCACATATCTGTACTGCATGAGGCAAATGTATTGTTACTTTGCCAGTCAACATCTAGTGCTGGTGCTGTGTAGGAATAAGAAAGGTTAAAATATGATTATTTTAAATGAATACATACATATATATGCTTCAATTTATAGTAGATCCCTATTCCAAGTCAGCATTTATAGCAGGTAGTAAAATGACAAAGATCTCCTCATTCTCAACTTATGTAGGTTTCTTCAGCTACATAACAGACCAAACAAATGCAATCAATGTCTTACCAGAGTGGAAAGGGAACTGCTGCTTGGCTTCTCCAGTCTGTGCATCCCAAATGATTGTAGTCTGTGAACAAAAAAAAAAAAAAAATTTATTAATTAAAGTAATTTTAGGTAAAACACAGATTATACTAAATAATTGTAGAACATTTAACAGTACTCAAAGCCAGTACCCAAGATTTGTGCTTCCATTTCATCAGTTAATTTTTTTCATAAAATCATGAAAAAAATGAAGCAATAGCACCCTGATGAGACAGACACGGTCAAGCAGAAGACACTTGATAAAATGAGGTTTAATCTTGAAAGTGTCCTGATTGGTGGATGGAAGTTCTGTGGTTTCTAGTTTTAATTAAGATACACCAGGCTGTAATGGTTCATTCCAAATAGATGACAATTACTTTTAGATTTAAATCTAGATTAACCAGTTTTCAGAACTTTATGCCTGGAAGGCATCTATAGTGTTCCTTGTTAACTGTAAAAGTGTCTTACCTTATCAACACCAGCACTAAGAATGAAATTTCCTTTCTTATTCCATTTTAAAGCAAAAATAGGGCCTTTGTGCTGACCCAAGGTGCTGGCAAGGTTACCTAGAATTGAAAGGGTTCACATTTTAGTTTTTCTTGTATTTATTAATTTCAAAATCACATGACAGAATTAGAACATTGATTTAACTTACATAATTGTTTTTTAGTTTAACTTACCATCTTTAGTCCATATTCTGGCAAATCCATCATAAGAACCTGTTGCTAGTAGCGTGCCTTCACTCTGCAGTAAGTAAAACACATTTTAAAATACTGTTGCTGAAATGGGAACTAAATCACTCCACAGGAGTTTGCTGTGCATCCCCTTTATAAAGTATAGTTGTTGCTACTATTGTATTATGCTACTATGCACTTTCCATTGTACTTAATGTATTATGCATTGTTTATTGTTTTACTGTATATCATGTATTATGCATTTCTCTGTATTTAAAGTATTATGAATTTTCTTCTTGTTACTGAATCTTGTAAAGCGCCTTGTGATGGTGGTCCACTATGAAAGGCGCTACATAAAATAAAGATTGATTGATTGATTGAATTATTTTCTTTTAAATAGCCACATGAAAACCTATACATTACAAAACGCACTACACAGATAACTGATGTTGCAAGAGGATACTGTACAACTTTCTGTAAAGGACAAAGCCATGTATAAAACAGGTGTTGAAAATACACATTAAAATATAATTAACAATGTTTTAAAGCCAGATCAATTCTCAAATTCCTTACATTTTCCAGTTGGAGGGGTTCAAAACACTTGTCTTTGTGGCAGTTTGAGAGACAAGTAAAATACTTACTTCAACAGATAGTTATCTTGAACCGTGTAGGAGCATATGGGTAAACTAGATCAAAAATTCATTTCCATCCGAAGGGCTTTCCACTCTGTATTGCGTGTGCAATAATCTCTACATGTACATAGAAAATTACCCTTTTTACAGGTGATAGCTCCTAACTTGCTGTTCTCAGGTCAGATCTGACAAAAGTGATATAGCCCGATGTAGCCTTAAAACAGCATGCTTCAAAATATTGTACAGTATCCCACAATCCTGTGTTAATTACTAAAATTTTGACTTTCAGTGGAAAACACCACTTACATTCCAGTCTAATGAAGTGACATCTTTGTTACTTGGTACATCCTGCCCCCCTTCCCGTATGCAATGTCTGAGTACAAGTTGAGTTGAGCTGCTGCTGCTGTTCTCACTAAGGTTCCAGATACGTGCTGTCGAATCACCAGACCTAAGAATGAATGAATTGCACGTATGTATTATACACACCAGGCTGCCTAATAAATAACTACACTTTTCTAAATCTGGGTGCTGTTTTATCAAATCTAAAGTCTGCTCATTATATTTAACATGAATACCAAAAAAACAGCTGTAGCAGTACTGCTGTATGACCCAATGGTGGCACTGTTGTACCAGAAAAAACGGTCGATCAGTTAATTCCACTCTAAAATTACACACACACACATGTGTCACATGTGTCACATGCCTAAGTGATTAAAACCCTGGAAGCCAAGGGATTAGGCAAAACTAAACAGGCATTCATACACAATTGTCTTGTCTTACCCAGATGCAAGGAGGTCACTGACTGGATTCCAAGCACAGATAAAAACTTCCGACTCGTGGCCACGCAATACCATAGCTTTATTCTGAGGAATATCTACATCTCCATCTACCTCCATCATGTCTGCATGGTTATCTGAAACACAGAATACACTAATTATACCAAGTCAAATATCACAAAATCTAAATCTACAAAAATACATTATTTTTACTCTTCGCTTTCTTGAATTAACCTTTTTGATTACACTGTAACTATCCTTTCTGCATATAACATTAACTACTCTATGCCTCCTTATACATGGAGCAAGGCAATGTGGTGGCCCTGTGATAATATGTATATGTTACAGAATGTATTCCCCTACAATGTTACAGGAGTACATGCCAAGTCATGCTCTTACTTGGATCTATTAAAATGTTTAAAAAGCATTCGATAGCAACCAACACACATACTTGCTAAGGCATGTGCTCCATTCTCTTCCCCATTCGCAGTATTTTCCCCATTCTTTGCAGCTCCTTGTTGATTGGCTGTGGTGACAGCAGCTGCTGCTGCTGCTGCTTGCTGCTGTGCAAGTTTGTCCCTGTAAGCTTGCTGTCTGGTTTGTACCACATCAGGCATCACGGCATCTATTAGAGAAAGAGACTCTATCGGCCTGCCATCAAAAAGGGTACCATCCTGGAAAAAATGAAAGAGTTTCAATTGTCAATGATTTGTACTTCTTATGCCAAAAACATACACCAAATAATAATCTATTTACAATATTCCTATGGGCTTTTTCAATAAAAATAAACCAAAATCAGATTATAGTTAGACAAATGACAAAAGTGAAAACAAATATAAAAATGTAAGAAATGTCCCATTCTTACCTCATTGATGCTGACTTCTGCTTCTACATACTGCAAGCCCTTCTGTATGATAGAAATGAGAGCAGCAGGGGGCACTAGGGCACCATTTATATTGGACTGACTGATGTGGCTCTCAATACCAAAAGTGAATGCTGAATGGGAGAAACCTGGCAGAAACATGATAAAAACCCAGCATTAATGTTGGCTTTTACCCAGTATATTTCCTATTAACCTTAACAGTAATATATTTTTAAAAATAATAATGATCCCCTTATGACTTTAAAACATTACACCTGCTTCAGGTATTTATTAATTGGTGCAGATTATTTTTAAAAAAGTCTGTGTACAGAACAGTACATGCACAGCCAATAATAAACTGTGCCAGCTAATTTAAATGTGCTCTATTAATTGATTAATACGGGTTCCCAAACTGTCGCAACGTCTCAGAAAAAACATCCTGTGTACATTTTTTTTCCTCGTCATATAGTAACCATCAAGTGTGAAGTTTACTGTACCACCTTGGAATATTAATATAAAGGCCATATATTAATTCACTATTATAAAAAAAAATAATTGCATACAATCAATTTTTTGCACCAGTCCGTCCCGTCCTGTCCCGTCCCGTCCCCAATAGAATACAGAAAGAAATAGCAAAATGGAAAAGTAATAAAGTAGATGAGGGAGGTAAATGGATCTCATAGCAAATGTGCTGACAAGTGTTAATACAGACCATGAAAAAGCAATAAAACGGTGTGTAAACATACCTGACTCCTGTAGATATCTGTACACCAAGAAGTTGACCTCATCACTGCTTATACTCATCTTTACTCCTGCTTAAACCATGAGGTCACCACAGAGGACACAAGCCTGCAGATAAAAAGAAAGCACATTGTCACATTTATATTTCAGCAAGTTTATTTATACTTATACCAACACGCTGCTATTTTTTCTACCTGTTACTAATACAACAGTATGTATACACATACTTACTCCCATGGGTGTGGTTTTAAAAACAGATTTTACCTCTAGTACAACGACACACATGACGTCTTTATTACAATTTCAGTGGATTGCATGGCTTGAATGATTTACTGTGAACAAAAGGATAGTGCAATAAAAATGCTACCCACTGAGTTTCTACAAAACAAAGTTATTGACAGGTGTAGGTTTCAAGCAGACCTGTTTTTAAACAAAATAGCCTGACCCATTTTCCTTAAAATACAAACTAGGACTGAAGTAATGCCATCTAGCAGTGAGGATTTATTTATTTATTTATTTTTTTAGGGGGTTTTCAGGTGTTCACATTCTTGGGTCTGGGAGATGGTTTCAGGGGGGCAGTAGCACATACAGTTTTGTGTCCATTCTTTTCTCCCAAATGACTCTGACACAGTGATGTTCCCCAGACAACGGGTCTATTAATCTACATGAACACTGTTGCTAGTGGTTATTTTGAATTTACCACTGTTAACTGTCTAAGAAAAAAAAATCATACAAAATCAGACACACCAACATTAGAGCTTACAAAAACATTTTATTGTACAAGAAGCCCAAAAAGACTATATAACTTGGATAACAGAAAATTCAAGGGCATAATTCCTAGACAAATCTATAGGCTCAAGGTGCAATATACAACCAGATGAGGGCACTGCAATATAAACACAACAGATGCAGGTTACTAATTTAGAAGAATTCAGACTGCCACCTCTACAACAGTTATTAAATACATTCCAAAGTGCATTTACAAAGTACCATATGCTTGAGAGAGAGATTCCAGTTATGAATGTTAAACTCTTTAAAAAAAACACACTTCTACAATTTGAACTGATCTCCTATATTGAACAAAACAACCGTTTAAAATATACTGGTAAGCATTCAAGTCAAACATGTCTACAGTTATTCTGCTTTGATCATTTTATAAATCAAAGTTAGCATTCCCAAGCTGCTGAACCCGACCAGCTATGCAATTATCTTTACACAGAAAAAATAAATAAAATCCCTGCAATATGTGAATACATGTTATATGTATTAGGGATAGTATTGAAACGCAACAAAATAAATACCTTGTCAGCTTCATGCCCAATAAGTTATCTTGGAAGAATTTAAAACATTCTGGGTACGAAAGCAATCATGTATTGTTACACCTGCTGCACCTTAATTACATTCTTTTCAAAAAGATACAGTTGCATAACATTATATGCTAATACTTGATTAATTGCTTTTTAAATAGGACATTGAGACAATTCTGTTATTTAATTTAAGCCACAAGAAAAGATCCCATAGGACATAGTTTGAATTGGGTACTGATGTGAGAACACCCAGACGAGCTCCCAGCTGCTGGCTAGAGTAGCAATGAAAGAACTGAAACACAAAAGCCATAGTGCAAGTTGTTTTCCCTTGTTTAAGAGACTTCCTAATGTTAGAGAACAACCAAAAGTTAAGGTGGAATATATGCTGTACCTGTCAAGGATGTTGGTAACATTATGGTAGTTATTAAACTGCAATTTTGGAAAGCTTTAACACAATACTGTATCAATTCAAAAATTCCCTATAAAAGAGCTATGAATGGACTATAGTATTTTCTTCAAAATTATGCAGCTAAAAACTGCAATATCATCTTTACAAGAAAATAGTTAATTTGGTCCAAATTCCTGATAGTCCCCAATGATCTGGATTAAAGCTTCCCCTCAGTTGACCCGTCTCTTTCCACACAGTGCACTACAAGGCAAAGCATGAATGGAATGTTCTGGGGCAGTGGTTCTCAAACGTTTTTGTTTGCAGACTACCTGCACGTGCAGACCACACAATAAAGAATATAGCTGACTGAAAAATAATAAGTGCGGAACTTATTTTTGCTGAAGCACAGTTCAATTAATACATTATCAATACACAACATATTAAAACTGACAATAAATGTACACATTGTTGTGAGAAGTCTTTTAAAGTTTTTAAAAACAAGTGACAACTTGAAAAAAATTTAAATAAATAGAAAGCATGGAGACAACAAATTAAACATGTCAACAACTTAATGAAATTGAAGAAAACAAAAACACTTTTTTTATTGATTAGATGAAACAAAGTGGTAATTGACTTAAAAACAGTTTGTCCTGAAAATGTAAACGGTCTGTTACAATAATTTTTATTTTATTTATTTTTTTAAAAGTAGTCGTCGCCAATGATTTTACCCCAGTTTTCTCCCCAGTTATATATTTTTATTAATCTCAGTTCACCGCCACAACCCCCCAGCAACTCGGGGAATAGCGGCTGAAAAATAAATGTTCCGAAACGTGTCCCTGCCTATCCTATCTGCGGATCCACAGAGAAGCCATCAGACCTATAGTGCCGGAGGACAACACAGATCTGACTGTGCAGTGCAGAGAGTATGTGATTATTCTGGAGTCCCCTGTGGTTTCTCAGGCTGCTGTTGCAAAGAAAGTTGGCGTGTCAACATCGCAGGTGCCTCGCCTTGTGATAACATGTGATTTCATTCTTTATCATTTCATGTAGAAATAAACAGCAATTAATTTTGTTTAGGAATAAAAAAAAAAAAAAATTGCCTCATTTTAAAGAATGCATTTAACATTTAAATCATAATGATTTTATTATTTTTCATTTCATTTAGAAACATATGGGTTGGTAAAGAAAGAAAAATTATTGTTGAAGACTTTACAACAGTCAACAGAACACTGTGTGTTTTACTTCCACTTAAAACTTGCATTTAAAACTGCACACAACTAAGATTAAAGTTTGTAGTTTTCACTGTCAGGGTCATAAAAGTTTAAACTGGCGGTATTTTGCAATTGTCCTGGTTCAGTGCTCAAAGCGATAACAAGCAATTCTCTACAGAACCATTTACAAAAGCACAGGCTTCAACAATTCTAATCTTTAAAATCATAACTTTACACACACCCACATTCAGATTCAGTACAGTAATGAAGGTGTATAGTTTTCAAAGATATTTTTTTAGCGACATATCTCTTAAAAGGAGAACTGCATATAACAAAGTTCACAGAACTAAAAGTATAATTAGAAACAGTTAAGCAAGAAATGCTGCTTACTACACCCCACTTTCATTACCTTAGATAAAAGGAAGTTGTTGCTCAAGCAGCCTGCAGTAGGTTTGATCAAGCTAAATGAGGGATTATAAAGCTTTCAGAACATGAAATACAGTTCAGTTGCTATGTATCAAGTAACAATATGAATTTAACAGAATTTTACATTAGCAGTCAAAAGGTTAATGTAACTTATCTTAGTATAGTAAATTAACTCATTACCAGTACTTGTCCTGTCGCAGATAAAAACCATTCAAAACCAACAAATATAAACTTGCATTGTTGTTTACTTCAGGACAAATAGCTTTCTCTAAATGCATATTGTACAAAACAGGGGCATCAAAAAGACTACAAGATGAAGAGTGTTGATTAAAAGGTAAAGTTCCCAGGCCCCAAATGTCTCTGCCTGTAGGTTTAATTAAATCTCAAGTACCGGACTAATGGCCTTTTTTCATAAACATCATACGTTAGGAGACCCATACATAATTTTAATGAAATATTATGTTAATGAAATATTAACAGCTTTTTTTTGAGAGCTAGGAAACATGCACAAGACAACTCAATTTTCTCAAGGACATGCAATTACTGAAATATTGTTGTATTCCCAAAACAAAATCAGCAAAATTAGAATAAAAGTAAATGTTTTTGTTCATTTGGTTACTGCTTGTTTACACTCAGACAAAACTGATCACTAATCATAACTGAAACACAATCGAGTTTTGGATAACCAGTTATTACAACCATGTTGACTTTCAATTTAATAAATCACACCTCTTGTGCAAGTTTCAATGTATCAGTCTGTACTAAAGAGAATCAGCAGACCACAGAAAATCTATAGATTTAATGTCATCACAGATTAAGTGTTACAAATTCTACTGTTCAAGAGCCCAAATCAGATTAGCACTCTTTCCTGGCTGCCAAGCTGACAGAATGATCAATACAATTTTAGCTTTAATCCTGTCATTTTGCTTCTGAGCTAAATTAAACAAAATGTGTATGTTTCCTGAAGGCAGGTATCCTGTAAGCAATATACCCTCTCTGAAAAAAGTGCATTGGATATTGTTGAATCAATCAACAGTCTAATTAGCTGTACTTTGTAATTTTGACATCTTAAGAAAATAATATTAGTATTGAAACATTAACAATAGAATACAAACAAATCACATTAAAATGGCTTCCGATTCTTTTAACCAATCAGTGACATTCATCCCGTCACGGCTGCAAAACCAAATCTGAGCTACTGGTGTAATGAAGTAGCACCTTGATCTTCATCCAACATATGCCTGTAAACATGAATTACACAGAGAGCCTACATATTTCCCCACACTGTGACTCAATATCTCGTCCCAAAAAACATTTCACCACAACTGGGTAAGCACTTCTCAAGATGTAAAAATAGAAGACATACCTTCATAATCAACAAGAGAGACAGGATGATGCAAAAAAATTATTGTTAACAATATCAATCTATGTTTAATAGAGCCTTTTCAATCTCAAGATTAATACTTTTTCTAGACATAAAATCAAAGTTTTTACAAGGCTTAACACAGCATTAACTTTGAGGTGCTTACAGGAGAATGGTTTTACAAAAGTGCCGTACACCGTACCTGCACCTGTTAAAAAAAAATAAAAAATAATTACTCTTGCACAAATACTAACAAAATGTATCTAAAACAGGGCTGTGTATCGACAGTGTCTTCACGATATGATACATATCATGATACAAGGGTCACGATACAGTATGTATCACGACACAGTAAATGAAGCATGAAACATAAAAACCACACAATTGTCTCATTTGCTTGTGGAAGTGTTTGCAATGACACTGGTAAAAGTGCTTTTGGTCAAATAAGCTTCATGGACTGTTTTGCTTTTTGTTTTCTATTTATTCTTTAAAATACATTTACATATTATATGTCAGGGTTACAGACAAAGTTTTTGTCTTACCAGCCAAAGTCTCCAGGCCAAAATCAAACTGGTCGCCAAACTCAGTTGCTGGGTGGCAGCCACTTCAGAAGCAAATTGGTTGCTATCACATTCAGCTGCTTAAAATACAACCATTTGTTAAGATACTAAAATGATACTAAAACAGTAACTTGATGTATGAATTAACTTGTTTGTTGCCATATTCTACTGAATGGTTAATCTATGACTGCAATGGGACTCAGCATGTTTATATTTTAAATATTTTGCAAGGGCTGTGTCAGGAATTGCTGACGGCACCTCTGTTAGTGAAGTCTTGATCTGACAAGCATGTAACACAGACAGCTCTTATTTACATGTTATTTTTCAGTAATAGTTTAAATTGCAGTGAGTTGGTTCTGCTATTTACGATATTAAATACTAAATGTCTACACAACACTCAAACATGTTTGGCCACCATCACAACTGTTGCATGAAACTACTGTACTGATTGATTTACTAGTGAGCAGGAGGATGATGGGAAATGTAGTTCTGAGAGGTCCATGCAGGTACATGGGAAGCCATCCTGAGGCAGGAAATGCAATTTAAAAGTTTAAAAAAGTGGTCAAAATGTAAAAAATTAAAAATAAAACAATACGCACACCTTACTTAAACTTGTAACACAATAAAATAAAAAGGTCCTTATGTACCCTTTAATATAGCACCTATCTGCGCTTACAAGCACTTTGTTTTTGCCCCCTTAAGACCGACGTCATAGTGCATTCATAAATATTGACATATGCTTTTAAAAAGGGAGAGGCAGCATTTTTGTGTTACAAGTGTATTTGCAACCATTTTAGTCCCAATCTGGAGCCCTGCAAATTCGAGTCCACCCTGGATTTTAAACTGGCCACAGCAGGTCGAATTTCACCATCGCTCTGATGAGATTATCAACATTAATAACCCACCTCTGCTCAGCTGCCAGCAGACTTGACAAAAACACCCTTAACAATGGTAGGTGAGACTGCTAGAGTACATGAAAATAAACAATATGCTCTAATTATCAGTGGAGACACAAATGAATGCATGCTCATGTTTATCTTAGCACAGTGGTTCTCAAACTTTTTGTGCCGCGCCCAAATGCTGTCTGACATGTTTTTTTTTTTTTTTCAACTGTGTTAATAACTGCGCTCCTTTCCATAATCTGAACATTTAAGTTTTGTGAATACTTCCACAGCCAATATATTAGTAATTAATACATTCAGGAAATCAACACCATTCAATAACACTTGCTACAGTATCCCTGTTTAGGTCCTGGGTTTACAGGTGCACAGTAGTTATTTTATTTTTAATTTAATTCAAGTTGATCATCCTACTACCAGTTAAAACAAGTTGAAGATACTGTTATATTAAGTTCAGTGTTAAAAAAAAAAAAAGTCACACCAGTCCCTTTGATCATCACATCACTACTGATAATCAGGAAATGTGTCACTCAGGTATGTATCCAGGGCTTGAATTTCATTTTTGTGTGGTGGGAGGATTTGTGGGGATACGATTACGGGGGGGCCCCCCCCCCATTCCCCCCCCCCCACCAAAAATCCACCCTTACCGTTGGGAATTTTTTTTTTTTAAAAAATATTTGTTGTATATGAAGTGACGTAGTGTATGAGTGTGACCACAACGAAATTTTTGTTCGACGAAAGTAAGCTGGATTGTCGGTGTTTAACAGGAAATTATAATGCATTCAACGTTTTCCTAGTCCGTATGACATACACCATCTCTATTCTTAAAACATTTTTTTTTAAAAAAAAAATTTTTAGTACAAAATCATGTTAGTTGACGATATATATATACACATAGTATTGGGTGCCATTGAACCACAATATGAAATGAACATATGAAGATTGGGGGGGGGTGGACTGAGCTAAGCTATGCAACGATACCACCCCTTTCAGTCTAGCTGTTACAATTACAGAGCAATAGACTCAAAACAAAACCTAAGCTGTGAACTGTGTCACATGATGAGAGGTTTAACCCTTAGCGGTCCATTTATTCAGTGCCTGTCAGGCGCGTCAGGTACAATTTATTTTCACATGCGCTGTTTATTTTACATGCACTACACTCAGTACTGCATCTCCAGCCAAGCCCCACTCCTTGTTTGCTGTATTTATCACATACCTCTTCATAGTCGTGCATACTGATAAATGCTCTCGTGATCACTTGTTTTATCACCAAACTCCTCAATAATGCAATCTAAGTCATTGTTTTATTACTATAACATCTCAAAAATGCCCGTAACATCCTTTGATCACTGAATGCGGAAGCAGCATTTTGTTTATGTTCGTGTTATCTCTGTGTATTGCTCAGATCCGCCACCCCCCCCCCACCTTTTTTTTTTGGCTTCTCTCGGCTCCTATCTGTCTCACTTGTCCATTGAAAGGTTTTCATGGCTTTTTCCAGAATAAACACGACTAGAGACTTGTGCTTGATATCTTTTTGCCTTTCAGACTGGGAAGAAAAAATTGTCATTGTAATGTCAGACTGCAACGTACTGAGTTTCTATAATGCTTAACCCTTTGCGATCCTATGTCGCACCAGGTCCGACATTACAATTTTTCCTTTACAGTCCGATGTCGGACCCGGAAAAAGCAAAGAAAAGCTTTCAATGGCCGAGTGAGGCCGATAAAAGCCGAAAATAAAAGGGAGAAGGATCTGTGCAATACGCATACCCCTTCTCCGCAGACATAACAAGGGCATAAACTAACAAGATAGCTGCTTCCAAATCCAGCGCTCAAAGAATATCGCAGACATTTGCCAAACTTTCTGAGATGTTACAGTAATAAAATAATGATTGGGATAGCATTATTGAGGAGTTTGCTGATAAAACGAGTGATCAGGAGATGATTTATCAGTATGCACTACTGAGGGCTGGAGATGCAGTACCGAGTGTGCTGTTGATATGCCTGTTTTACTATGCATTACTTTTAAACAGCACATGTAAAATAAACAGCGCAATTGAAAATAAATTGGGCCTGATGCACCTGACAGGTGCTGAATAAATGGACCGCAAAGGGTTAAAGATAGTGGCCGAGAGCCACATACAAGAGAATAAAGTCTTGTGGCACTTAAAATATCCAGCACTACTTTTGATTTATTAATTACCAGACTTTTTCAACATTGTATTTGTAACTATACTAGTCTGTGTCACAGTGCGTGTGGCTTGGTAAGAAAGAGTGCAAAAAAAAAAAAAAAAAAAGCTTACAGACGAGGTCCGTTTTCTATTTATTATTATTATTTTTTAAAGCTTTTTCTGCTTAAATATGATAAGGTATTTGTGGTTTAAACAAATATGGCAAGTTCCCGACAGGTTTGTAGAAAACAAATTACTTTTATAACAAATGTGATTTTTATACAGACTGTTCACTTCCACTCACCTTCCCACCAAACACATTTGTTTCGAAACGTGTCACTCAAACTGCCTGCAGTGTTAGGTGGGCGGGGAGAGGTGATGCTGTTAAGGGCTGTGCGCTTATGGTATATCTCTGGTCAAGTAAAACAAAACAAAAACAAAAAAAGTTAATTAACTGACCACTAAAAAATGGCAGGAGGGCTGGCTTAATAATACATATTTTACTGTTAGGGATTAACAGGTGTATATGCACTGTAATGAAATGCTAGGATTTTAAGGTTAGGACAGTATTTTGTCATCATGTGACCCCCTTTTGGGTGGGGACCCCCAGTTTGAGAAACGCTGCTATAAAACATCAGTGGAATTCAATGAAGAACAATGCTACAACTTTCTCTGTCAAAATTTACATTATTCTTTAAAAAAAGTCCTGAAACAGTTAAATTATTAAAACTACCTTTGACCCCGTTTAAACAAATGTGATTTGGGTGGTTACTAAAACAACATGACTTCAAAGGTTATCTTCTGTATCGGCTGTTACCTTGAAAGCATTGCCAAATACCAGTGTTGCAACTAGTCCCTCGCCCTGAAAAGGCTATTAAGTTCACGTCTGACATGTCTTTACTACAGCACGACTTTTCTATAGAAGCTAACATCTTATCCCATTTACGTGCAAGTTTACAATACCTTCACCTATTGTCTTTTAAACCTGGCTATATACACAACATGGCCAAAACAATAGCATTTTAAAATAATGTGTCAAGCTACAGTATCTGTTGGTAAGGATTTACAGTTACTGAACTCCTGTGATGGTCAATAGGCTTTCAATTGATACATAATCCTCTGCTGTTTAGTTAAGTCCATCTAGGTAAAAACAAAACAAATGTCATAACATATTACACTATAAATCAAACCCAATATAGGATGATTTACAGTAGATCTGTATCAGATTTGTTTAAATTTCAAAGCAGCAAAATGTATATTTGTTATTTTTCTTCTTACTGTAAATTAACTGGGGATCCTATATCTTTTCATTTTGATGGTCACCTTTTCTAGCCAAATATTAGACAGGTTTTAAATACAGACACAAATATTTGGCTCCTGGCTTCATCTAGTAGTGTTACAAGGCACTATTCTCGGAACCCACCCCCACCTCAGACTTCCACTCTCTGCCTAATATCTTCTGCTTCACTGCTTGCCAATTTTACAGGGCACTGGGAGATTCAAATTAACTTTGAATGCTGTGGAATAACTTTAAATAAAATCATAAAATGAGACAAGACGTTTCAGTATTTTGTTTAATGCAGAGTACCAGAAAACTGAAAACAAGCACAAAAAGGTCTGTGCACCACATTCAGGCTCTATTTTTTTGATTATCTGTCTTTCACTGTTTTTGCAGGGATGAACAACAGGCTATTTCACAGGCACCTGAGCACCTCATTTTTGCAGCTTCGTACGGTTCTTACAAGAAATTAAAAGACAGTAGCTAAATTAACAGGATTATGTTTTCTATACTGTAGCTGCAGTTAAGCTCATACTGAAAACTTTATCCCAATCCCCATCTATATAGAAAACACATCTTTTTCTTCCACAAAATAAAATCAAAGTAGTTTTAATGTTACATTTACTTACCCTGCAACTTGGTGCCTTTCAGAAGTTCATCAGTGGCACAGGGTACTAAAGTACCTATCCACAACCTAGAAAACAAAAATGTATCATGTTACACAAAGGTAATCATATTCTATTTGATAAACATATTTTTTCTAAATGTTCTATGTAGTATGGCAGGCAAGTCAGATTTTTTCAAAGCATCTGGTCTGTCATTGGTATGGCCAGTGGGCAAAGCAATGGCATGTAGCAGTGAAAGGGTTCATTTCTACTATAGAACTGGTAATGGAACTTAGGTAAGAACATCAAAGAATACAAAGTGCCAAACATTACGACAGTTACTCAAGGTGTACTGTCTTTATTCAGCTTTAAACTTCAAGGTCATTTGACCTCAATATGGCAGCCATAACAGGCCAGACATCAATGTCTTCAATACCTTCAGCATGCAGGGAACCCAGAAAATATAAAGTCGCTACCTCAAATGACTTCTGAGATATGAGGCTTTGACACTGACAGGGTCATACAGTACATTTTTATAGCTTGGATCCTTGGTTTGAGTCATCTTTACAGAGCTGTTTTTCTAGTGCTAATGTAACAAGATCTGTGTTGCCCTGCAAGCTCTGTTCCTCCATGAGTTTTTGCACTATCAGCATCCTGCAGCATGACAGCAAAAACAAAAAAACTGTCGTTCCAGTAACTCAACCTTCCCAATCTTTAACTTCTAACCCACCTTTGTTATTGTTGTTTAAAAAAAAAAAAACTCTGACCTTGCCTTAGTCTGGAAAGTGAAACTGATGAAAATGGAGCCAGTTGGGCTAAAACATAAATGTAATACAACTCGCCAGACACATCAAGAACAAACACTAGTACTGCAAAGAGCAGAAGAAAAGTTTGGTAAAGATACACAGGTTTAGTATTAAGGCTATTATCATCACTGCTAATGAAACAATTAGTATGCATTTTTAAACACCATACAACTTTATTATTTTATTATAATGTTGCCTAATAAATGCTGCATTAATACCTCGTTTAATTATATTATTCATAACTCTACCAAATGGAGTCAATTTATTTTAATGTGAACTGATTACTGTATTTTGACAATGGTCTTGGATGAAACTGTCAGGAACACCAAATACAAGTTTCAATGCTAAATTTATTAGCAGACATCTGACTGTAGCCAAAACACATACACTGTATCTCCTACAGTGGGCATTTATTTGTACTTTTCCTGCACCCATTCCTGTTTCTTAACTAAAAGATACATGTTGCTTTCTGATGGTTTGAAAATTGGGAAAATAAATGCCATCAATGTACTATAAAAGCATGCAGAAATAAAGATCAACCAGTATTTAGGAATCTGAGAACAGATTCACCTTTATAGCAGTGACCTAGGGAAACAGAGAGGAATGGAGCAAAACCAGAGTTTTATTGACCTTTAACTGGGATTTTGCCATGACAGCTATAGAAGCTAATGTAGCTTTGCTGCTACAGTAAAAAACTGGTTTACAATACTCCTACAAGGCTGCAATTGTTCTCTTGATGTCTTTGAATTCCTAAAGCAGAAATATAAGTGTTTTTTTTTTTTTTCTCTCCTTGCCAAACAATCAGGCGTTTGTAGGATATAGGCTATATTTTTTTTTTTTTCTGCATTTAACCAAACTTGTGCATTGCTAGTGGGTAATTTTGTAGCTTGTGTCACCCACCGGACTTTGTATTGCTCTCATGTTGTAGGGTAATCATTCTCATTCTTGGTGTGTGAGTAGAACACACAGAAATATCCCATTAATCCAAAATGCCAGCTTTATGGATCACAAGGGGTCCATCCCTGTTTGTAACCTCTGACTTCCAAATAGTAAACAATTTCCAAATTTGGGGTGCCAGTATTCCAGTTTTGCGGTTTACCGTTATTTAGGCACATTACAGTATTGACAGCGTTCGTTATTCTACACCGCAAATATCACAATTACGGTATACAAAGATTAACACTATGTTTGTGTTCTTATGAACAAAGTGAAGAAAAAGACAATTTTCAAATAAACACCTTTGTATTCTAAGTCCTGTACAAAAAAAGTATCAGCACTACTCAACTTTGTCATCCTAGACTCACACCTGAACATTCCAACTACTTTATCTTACTGTCAATCACCATCATTAGCGCTGTCAACAACACAGAATACATGTTTCAATTAGCATAGACAAGCCACTGCAGTGGGACAGACTACAGTAGTTTTATTTAAACAGGCTATTTACAGTATTCAAACTTTTTTAGGTTAAGTCGAGAAGTCTCTTTTTTTGTACAAACTCCACGTGTAATAAACATTAGTAAAAACACTGGAAGCGTGCAATGTCGTGCAATGTCATGTGAACTAGATATAAATCCAATAACATAAGTCTTAAAGCTGGGCTGCATTCAAGTATCCAAACATTCGCCAAATGCATTCACCACACAGTCTCTACAGCATGTGAGGCTACAGATTTACATATGAGGATTGCTTTGAAGTCCTTACAGCAGTGCTTTTGTTTTTAATTTATTGCGCACCATAGTAACTATAAGGGATGATTTACCATAACTTGATAATATCATAACAAACAGAAGTCATGATAAAAAAAAATGGCTTTATAAAAACAATATATGCAAAATATGCTACACTAAGGTTATCATACCAAAGGAAAACAATTGTGGACTATTTTAGAAAATAGCACATAGGCTATGTTTTTCTTGCAGCCACGGGTACACTAAACTATTCTATGCACATTCAAAATTGATTTAGAACTTTTTATTGCATGCAGTACATGTAAGGTACTGTATGGTTTTACAGCTTGTTGTTTTGTGTACTATCAAATAGTTGGATAAGAAGAAAGTGCACTAAGTTCCTTTAATTTCAACTTCAAATAAACGTATTATTTCCATCTGAAATGAGTTGTTTGACAGGTGACAGAGGTAGCAGATTAACTAAAACAGATTACAAAAAATATTTTGGAATTTGAGTATTTGTGGTTTGTATCAGTGGTATCTTACAGGAAATAACCACCGAGAAGATATTAATTGAGCTTACATGTTGTGGTAGGGCTGAAGCCCTGCCATTATAAGGTGCATGTGCGTGTAGAGAGAAACACGTGGGAAAGAGGCCATAGCCATAAATGTAATTAATGATTAATTAGGTTCCACCCACAGGTGTATAAAAAGGGTGATCGACTCCAGCACAGCTCCAGACAAAACAGGCACGCTCTGCTCTGCTCGCATGGTATTACATTATTTTATTTTTTTTTAATAAAGCTAGCCGTTCCCCGTTTCCTCAAATGCAGCTCCACATATCGGGAAAATATTTTTCACATCCATAATGAAATATAAGTGCAGCACCAATCACGTTGAACATAAAAGAAAAAAAAAGCTTTTTTTTTTTTTTTTTTTTTTTTTTAAATGTCATTCAACATAAAAGTGCCTAATTTTGGTTTGAAACTGGAAAATTAATGGTGACATGCACAGGCATGACAGAAAATACTGGATCGAACATGTATTTAAGAAAAACAAAACCGTGCTCAGTTCTTCTCAGTGCTGTGAAAGTGGGCCGGAAATGTCTGCTGCTCGCTCTCTACCCAGTATCATCTTAGAAAATAAAACATTAAGAAAAATGAAACGCAGGCTTGGATGAAAATCCAAATGAAGAGGGCCGGAGGGCCGAGAATATAACTCCACCAACGTAAATAATAACAGCAGAACTTTCACATTTGCAGCCGAGCAAATGTAGTGAAAGAATAGCAGTCAAATTATAAGATTATTCTGTTTGTAATGTATTTAAGTGGTATGTAACTGTCAAACCACATGTATTTTAATGTGATGTAATTAAGGCTAAACCACTGTGTAAAATGTACAATTTATCTGTGACACAATGTTGCAACAACATTATGGGAGTGCAGTTCAAAGTACTGAAATAAAAACGGTTTTCCCATTATGCCAGCTTCCTTTGGCCTCTCCCACCTGTCTCAAAATGACAGTACTGCTGCAAAAATGACAAACTGCTACAGTATGCATTAGGAGTCTTATTTTCATCCCTGCAATGTATTAAAGACATTTTTTTTTCCCTCCCCGCCACAGTTGGGAAAGTACATGCATGTAAAAAAATAAATAAATAGAAAAACAGTGCTTGCTTGCTTGTCTGTCTCTCTAAATAAATATAAAGTCCATAAAAAACAATACATATATATATATATATGTGTGTGTGTGTGTGTGTGTGTGTGTGTGTGTGTGTGTGTGTGTGTGTATATATATATATATATATATATATATATATATATATATATATATACCTTATTTTAAATGACGGTATTTTCATGTATAACTGTTTGTTTTTAAAAACTTTACACCTGCAATAAAGTACATTAAACCATTCTTTTTAGGCCTACACCATGTTCTTTTTCAACCTAAAAAAAAATCAAACCAAGGAAAATTTACAAAGATATGCATAAAATGGTTTACATTTTTAAGTGGGTATTTTTGTTATGTAAGTGCACATAATTGTCATTTGAGAACTGAACAGTTATTAATCAAATTTGTATGCATAGTGGTACTGGTGTAATGGCAAATTTCACATTTGTGCATTTCTTGTGCGTATTTAATCGTAATGTTGATACTTTTCTTGCTGTTGCTATCATCTCTGGATGCTTTATTACATTGATCTGGGTGCGATTAAATACATAACCTTTACAGTAAAAAAAAAAGATAACATTATATGGTTTAATTACTATCATCTATCTATAGGCATACAGATATACATAGATTGTGTTAGAATTTGTGTTCGTGACTTCCTGAAACGCACATGCCCAAAATCTGGCGCCCCATCCATCAGATACTAAACGATCAGTTGTTAACACAAAGGCTAATAAACTCCAGGGATGTGCATTTTGGTACATTTTTATGAATGATTAAACTCTCTTGCAATATAGATTTACAAAATTGAATGGTACAGTACAGTAGTTGTCAGTACCACACCGTATATATGTCCTCGAGTATAATTTACATTACGGCGAAAAGTCTTACATTACCTAGTAGAATATTAGGATGCAGACACAATTAAAAAAAAAAAAAATAAACTAAAAAAAAAAAAACACATGAACATAATTTCAAATATTGTTTTAACATCATGCAATCTGAGAAACTACAAAATGGTATCTCAAGAGTCTACCGGAAACTACAATAGTAGTACAGTATTTGAAGTTAGATTACAAAATGTTTTTGGAAAACTACAAAAGCGATATGTACTTTCAATATGTCAACATAACATTATTAATTCTATAGGAAATGTTGCAAAATTTTTCATCATAGCTGTAATGCCCCCATATATTCTACTAAATAAAAACACTGGTTTGTTTTTCATAGTTGTTTTTCTGTCATCTATATGCAGGTGTATGAATTGGAAATTTGTTGTCTTTCCGAAAGGAGACCCCCATCCATCAATCTCATACGTTACCAGTTTAACCAGTTAAATAGGTCTCTCTGCCCACAAACCCCTGTCGTTTCTTTGTTTGGTCCTCCTCCTCCCTGCCTCCACCCTGCAGTGTGCCCTGTATGGGGGAAGGTGGCCTCAAGTGCCACTTGTCTTGCCTGCTGGCCGAGTCATTCTTAATCACTGTATTGCATCTTAGCTCGGCCAGCATAGGGACAGCTATCAAGCTCCAATGGATAAGGCCATGGACCAAATTGTAAATGTGAATGTATTATGTATCTGTTGGCTATCATGTTCATCTCAAGCATAACTGTTTGCCAATTGTTCATGTGCCCATCAGGTATATCTTTCGCAATCAATAAATTGTTATTTGCTACTACCAAGTGGCTGTCTCCTTTCTGAAATGAGCGATCAACTTAGCAAAGAGAAATACAATACGTTGCTGACAGCAAGTAGCCTACTACCAGTGTTAGAAAACATATCCTTTTAGAGCCAGTTATTTAGTAAAAATAGTTGCTTATCAGGGGTGATGTATAAAATACTGACATGTCTGTCCTTGCATGAAATATGGGAGGGATCAAAGACTTCAGGATGCTTGGACACCTCAGTACACAGCAGTTTCATTCATGATTTTTCTTGGCAAGCACATGTTTTGGCAAGCACACTTGGCTGTGATTGGTTAATCCACCGACGTTACTACGCGGCTAGCAGAGTGAGTGGATAGCGGCATCGTCCCGTGTTTATCTGTCCAATACCATATGAAAGCAATGGCAGCAATACAGCTGGCAAAATGCCTCACGTGCCGCGCCTGTCTGTCTGTACCAGGCTTTAGGAGGTGTTCCGCGGAGACCTCTGTACTTGTACTGTCAGAAGATGCTGACTGCTTTAACAAAAAAACTTCAGATTGACACTGCTTCGCCATATTGTCACAAATACTGGTCTGGCACCAAAAATGTCTAAAGTAAACAGCCGTCTTAATATTGCTGCGTAAGCCAAATATGAGGCTTATTGTTGCCACCTACAGGACTGGAGTGTACCTTAATCAAGGTTGTTATACTTCTGATTTTTGGATTTAACCAATAAAACATCACCTGATACAAAAAAATTTAATCGGTGGATAGCCAATAAGCACTGGAAAACACCGGAAAAACTGTGGAAATGCTTTTTTTGACAGAAAAGAAAACTCAAGCATTTTAGAAAGTAACCGAAAACACTAATATCATACAGTATATTAAAAAAAAAAAGATTTACATAAAACTCGAAAATAGCTAAAAATAAGCACCAAAATTAATAAAACCATAAGAAACTGATGCCCTAGTTATATTCCAGAACAGTTTTTTTACGGTCATTTTACTGTAGTGTAATAGACATGGATGAAAGTGGTCAATGATCACTTTGGTTTTGCCCCAGCAGTTTCAATCAATCTCCCAAAAAAAGCTCTGGGGTTGTATACGCTCTCAGATGCGTTCTCAGCCATTTTGGACCACTTTCAGAAGCAAATTTGAACTTGACTTTGTAGAAAAAGAAATTACTTCACTTACAACTTGTAATTTGACCAGATGGATCAACCTGATAAATCTCACATGAGGCTAGTTAACAAACATCATTTTTGAAATGTTACTGATCAAACCTTACATGTATGCCCAATTCACGTATTCAATTTATAAAACCTCAGCTGCAAAAATCATATACAACTCTGCTTAACTCAATCAGATATTGTAAATACAGGGTTCATACAGTTTTTTCTTAGTTTGACAATTTTCTATGTTGATAATTAATAACCAACTGTAAAAAATAAAGTTTTTGCATTAACAGTTTATCAAACTGGTTAATAACAAAAATCTAAATTATACTCACTTTTACAGACAAGCTCTGGACCAGTAACCTGTCTTATTCAGTAACACAAGTCAGTTTTGGTATCTATAGGTGAGTGTTTCATTCTAAAAGCAGTACAACAATTCAGTGTTTTAATCAATGTCAGAAGCAATGGTCAAAGAATTTTGTGTCTCAATCATAGGCACCTAACTGTTAAAAAGTAGGGGGCAAAACTGAAGGACTAACTTTTGAGCAGAGAAGCAAATGTTTATTTTTTTATAATTAAAAGTTGTAAGAAACCAAGCAAATCTTGCTGTTGTGAAGTTACAATTTCAGTATTGCTAACCTACAAAATTGGGCATTTGTCTCAGCATAAAATGTACAATACATACTTACCAGCATGCATTAAAACACAAATACATGCAAGTCTCTGCACAGTGCTACACCTAGAACTCCCACATGTAGTTTATTAAAGGAAAGTGTTAAACAAACAAAGAAAAGCAAGTACTGTTCTTTAGAAGGTAATTCTAAACTTATTCCCTAAGTAATCAGTTCAAAATACTCACAATGTCAAAAACACTGTTTTACTATATAAAAAAAGACATCACTGAAGCATATGCACTTTTTTTTTTTTTTTTTTTTTGCTGAATAAAACAATTTCAACAGTATAAATTTTGTTGCAGGAAGGACCAGTCAAGACTTGTTTCTTGTTTTACACCATTAAAATACTTAATCTAAGAAATGGTGTCTTAGCCTTTGTGCTTGCTTCTAAATATGGTCCATTGAGTTAGAGGGCAAAACAATAATGTAAAACAATAACTTAACTGCTGCTAGTGCAACAAATAATTTCTTGCTAGTTTTAAAATATTTATATTTTTTACTGTAATATTCAGGCATGTTTTACACTTCCTTCGGATCAGGTACATTATATCTTTAACAAGGGCAGAACGGCAGGGAGAGTATAAGCAAACAGTTTAATTACCTTACGATCCAGGTGTATGCCTTTAAAGTAAGATTAAAACTATTGTTATTATTTATAAACAAATAAGCTTACTTGACTTGAAAAACATCTTAAGTAAATTCCTACTTGGTTTGCTTGAATGAGTAGTACACAACAAGCTTCAATAAAAGCTGAAAATTAATTTTAATAAAGACAAGCTTTTACTGGGAAAAAAAAAAAAAAACATTTCTAAAGTGAAAACGGGATTCTGTTATTTTGCAATACCAGGGCATCAGATCATTACCTGTGCTTAGTAGCGGTAACATTTTATTTAGAGCTGTTGTTGAACTTCGTTCATGGTCCTGCAGCAACACGAGCCTGCTAACGTCCTTATTTAAAAAAAAATACATAAAATAACCGTCTGAATATAACTTAACTAATAGAGAATAAAAAACTAAACTATCAGTTATCTAGCCTATATTTAATTAATATTTTTTTAGTATCCAAACTGCCCAGCATCTTCTGTTACAGTCGCATCGCTGCTAACGTTAGCTGTTGTAAATAGTGCAGAGCGGATTATGGTGGGTCAAACCAATGTTCGTAGGGGTCGTTTTATTGTGGGTTTTTTATTTACTTATTTATTTTTAATGTTGGACTTATGGCATCTTATGAATGAGTTTCCTCCTCTTTTTTTGTTTCGTTTTTTTTTTTGTTTTACATTTTAAATGATTTATAGGCAAAACCATAACAAAACATAAAATAATAGTGTTAAATATAATTGTCTCTGATACAACTGAGGTATTAACGTCTTGTCCTCGTAACAAAAAGTGGTAGAGCCTTTACATTTTTAACAGTTCAATATGGTGAATTACTCGGCACCTCAATAAAACCAATCTTTATTTATATCCATGTGTTTTAAAAAGCATAGAACAACGTGTTTCGAGACACCAGTGTCTTCAACAGATTATACACTATCAATGTTAGCAATACCGCCATTCATTGTGTTAAATATTTTGTCAATTGGCAATTACATCGATTGCACAATCATTAATGAGCTAACATTTAAGAATCAAAAACTTTTTTTTAAAGAAGCCCAACTTGAACAACATACAAGGAGAACACCTGATCAGCATTCATTCAACAGTACATCTCGACTTCAATACAATTAGATGTTAATTAATACTCCTAGTTCATAAATAAGAGTTCAATATTAGCGTCTCATTGAGATTGTTAAGTTCAACTGTATTTGATGTGTGTATAGTGTGTTTACATGGAGCAAAAAAAAGTAGTGACAAAATATATAGTTTGCCTCCCCTGTGCTCTATAGGTTAGGTACCTATGGTCTCAATAAAGTAAAAGGTCATCAAGTACATGCAAAAAAATTACAGTTCCCCCACCCCCCCCACATAATTTTTGAGCATTTCTACACAAATCATAGGAATGGACCTGTGAGATGTCATTTTGATGGAATTCCGTCCACTTTGACCCTTGAATAGATTAGCCCACCTCTAATATGTATATGAATATTGCGTGAACGCACGACAAAATATTTTTCCATCTAATAGATTTATTTTGCATCTCAGATGCAATTTTTTGCGTTAACACAATCTCTCATTTATATATAAGTTTATTTCAGACAGGTCTGTTTCACTACAGTATTCTAAAAAAAAAAAGAAAGAAAAAAAGGACGGACAGGCCTTTAAGTTTTGTACTCTAAAGTAACATTTAAACTTTTAGCAGTCAAAAGCAATAGTCTTTATATTACTGGTTTTGATGTACTATTTAAAAGCTCTTGTGTATGTTGATGTAGTTAAACCTACATTATTCGGTGGCCTTTCGGTGAATTCTTAATAATAGTTAAACAAAAAGGCACAACTTAGATTCAAATTAGAACACTTCCGATTATATAAAAAAGAAATAGGAAGGACTTGAGTTTTTAACAACTGAAAAGAATATGTGCATCGGCATCCGATGTCCCTTTAACATAGTAATAATAGTAAACAATACTATATTTTTGCAGAAGTAATTTCTATCTGAACTATGGTTGTTTATTACTCTTAACATTTGATGTCCAAAAGAAAAGCAAAACATTTGAATTAATCTCACAAGTCCTGACTAAGTTAACTATCGTACTAAACTCTGCTTCTTTTTATATAATATTGCCATATAATCCAAATACAACATGCTTTGAAGCAAAAGGTAAATTGGTAGATTTAATAGATGAAAAAAAACACACCATCTTAATTTTTAAATCAAGAAAACATGAATACACTAGACCTACTTCTGATTAGGCTTATCCAACGCCAATGTAGAGGCCTAATGTGTGTATCCTAGCAACGCGCTAATCTACCGTACTAGCATTAGAAAAAGCACACTCTAACACACTCAAGATTTTAATGCAAACCAGCAGCAGACTTCAAACTGGGTTCTAATCTGATGCATCGATTCACCAATATGTAATCGAATCTCGGAAAATTTAAGGACAGATGATCAATAATCGATGCATCAATTAATTGTTGCAACCCTAGTAACAACTAGTAAGTCAGTTAAGCCTCCAAATAGCAATCTATTAATTCGGAACATAATATAAATCGTTCGAAAAAACATGGACGATTGTACACAGAAATTTTCACTCAACCCAGGCAACGGGCATAAACATGTGGGCGTCACTGATTGTACTTACATCGACTCGATTTGGTCATCAATCAGGAAACCCAGACAGACAACGCAGCCCGATTTGAAAAAAAAAACAAACATAAAAAACAGTATTATTCCCAGGTTTAAAAGTTAATTTTGCAAAATTCCGTTCCCAATGCCTAATTCCGTGATTCCGTCCACGATTCCTTGATCACGGAAAACCAGTAGCCCTACATTCTGTTCACTTGTTTTGCAGCTTCTTCCGGTTTAATGCTTGTTCTGGACTCCAATACTGTACTTTTGCATTTGGCTACATTAGTCAGTTTAGCATCATTATTTAAAATTTGTATTAGATTCAAATTAAGTCTACACGTATTAATTAACAAAAACTTCCAGCTTCAGCACATGATGCAAGGTTTAGGGCATGCAGGCTGCATGTTTGTGTATGCCTGGCGACGGGCTTGCAAGTGCTAACTAGCACCACCTCTCGTCAACTAGCCGTTGCAGAAACCCTGAACAGAGAACATACCTTGACATCTGAACACAATCAGTTAAGAACTGTCTTCACTTCTGATTTAATTTACTATATTTAAATTATTAAGGGATGTTAATATAAACCGTCTATATGCAGTGAAGTGTCAGTTATCGTGTTCGGTTTTATCTTTTATCAGTATCGTTTTGAATCTTATAAAATTGTCAGTTTCGGTTTGGGAAAATCATGACCGTTGCATCCCTACCTAAATTAAAAATGTTACATGGACATCATTAGTTTTCTATAAAGTACAGTACTGCAGGAGCATGACACATCTGGTAAAACATTTTACTACATTTAATTTAACTGACCCATATGCCTGTCTGTCATACTTTACATGGTGAACAAAAAACAGTAACTGCCTTGATTTTTGCATCTATACCATACACGCCTAGCCTGCTATAGATGTTTTGGAATGCATTTGACTATAATCCAATTAACAAATATATTTAACCTTTCACTTATTGTGTGCTTATTAAGCAATATTGAGGACCCTCTTATGTCCATTCATCCACCGCCTAGTACTACATTTGTGCTGGCTACTTTATTAAAAATATTAAGATTATTTTTGGGTATTACCATTCAGACAATTTTTTTGTTCTATTATTGTACTGTAAGGTGATATATAGTACATAGTACATAATAGCTATACATATACACCAAAAAAAAAAATCATTTTGTTATGATATTGTAAAAAATACATACCCAGGTGCTTGTGAGAGATATTGGGGATTAATGCATAGAGGCTGTACGCCTTTAAGAAGAAAGGCCTGATGGGATATTAGCTGAACACTTGTTAGCTGTTATACAAATGCTGAAGTGCAGAGGTGCTGGATTGTTACACTCCGGTTTCAAGCAACAGTTATGATGGTGACCAGGTGTGTGCGAGTACTGTTGTGTAAAAAAGAAGCTAAATAAGCATGGTAATTTACCACAATAAAAAACAATGAAAAAGAAAATGTAGAAAACAAAAAAGGGCAACCAGATATAGTCAACAAAAGAAACACATTATTCAAATTCTTTGTCATATTATATACGGTATTTAAGGTAAGGCAAGTTTATTCTTCCATTGAAAGTGCTCCCGGCTATAATGTTCTGCCGCCCGGCTATACAGAATTCCTGGGGAGAAAACAACCCTGTCTAGGTCTGCAAAACTGGAACTGGCCTACCAAAATTTTTTTTTTTAAAAATGCAATGATAACCCAAACAAATTCCACAAACCCCACTATAGGTCTGATATATCTGTCCTCGGATCAAATCAAAGTTGACAAAATAAAGCTTGAGGTTTTATCATATATTACTAAAGAGCTGCTGAATCCAAATGTATGTGCAGATTTTTTGTAATGTAATTTAACAGACAAAAACGTAGTTGAATCATGCTTTAGAAAAGTTGCACAGCTGTGACTACTTTAAGAACACACCACAATGTGGTAAATCTGTAGTCAGATCAAAATAAAGCAGGGTGCAGAGACAACTGTGCCCAGTAATGCAGTAAAAATGTGCACCGTAAGCTTTTGTTGACAAAACAAACACAGTATGGGTTAACTGAAGTATATTTTAACATTAAACTAAAATGCAATATTAGTACAGGAAAGAAACAGCTACACGCAAGGCTTGTTAAATTGAATTTCAACAGATGACTGTGATTTAAGTATAAAAAGACAGTTTGGCATCATCAGTCATTTTACTGTAGAAACTCAGATTTTTACAATTCCTTAAAAGTCTAAAACTGCACAGCATCATCCCTCTGTGGCACTACATAACTTATTTTGGTGCCCACAGCACAAGCATGTTTCACAAACAAACCACTGGTGGTCCATCAGACAAGTCAAACCAGAAGATGCTCACTGATCCCAGATGCAGTGTTTTAAAATCCGGTTTAAAAAAGTCACAACATAAATTACAGCTGTTTCCAAAACACCTGAATGATCAAAAGCAGTTTATGTGAATGAGCTAAACATAAGAAAATAAATAACTGCAGTAACTAACATTCCTGTACAAATTTAAAGTAAAATATATGTTCTAGTGCTAACCAAGCCAAACCAAAGCATACTGATATATTGTGCTTTGTCACAATTGCTTTTGCTGAGTGCTCTAGTTATAAGCATTCCTCCAAAACTGTGTGCGTTTGTTATATTTTTAATAAAAAGGCACCTCTAAACAAAGGAACAAGGCAAAGCCACACTTGCAAGTATGTTGAGGAACCAGACGAGAAAACCCTGGTATGTAAATAATTATGCTTCACCCTTTGAAATGAAAACATTCAGAAATTACTGTGAATGGCATTATTGATGGCAGTAAAAAGCAAACATCCATAATAAACAGAAAACTGTATTTAGCCCTTACATCCCAGGATTTTAAAAGGACGCTTTTTTTTTCCAATAGTAATTCAGAGAACGCTATAAGCTACCTTTATTAAAAATGTGTGCGGCTGAATCTACCACTTAATCAACAAATGCCCATAAATTAACAGATCAAAAATGTGAATCGAGTGACAGCTCTAATTTCAATATATACTTTTGTGAGAACATGTTTTTATTACACTTTTTTTTTTTTTTTTTTTTTTTTTTTTTAACTTTGTAGTTAAGTCTTTGCAATGTTAAGCTGAGGGGACACTAGTCTACATGTTGCTAGAAAAATGTAGAAAGGGATACTTTTTTTGTAGAAAGTGACGTACAAGCTACAAGTTGCAAGCAACTGTATCAAGACTGTTGATTTTACAGAATATCATAGAATAAATCACCCAATGAAAGAGATGGAAAGTCATGTGAATAGCTTCTTTGCTGGTGAAAGAAAAAACACAGAAAAACTGCAGAAAAAATAAAGCCAGTGTGGGACATTGTGAGAGAGACTCTCACTCTTATTGTTTTTTTCAGCGTGATTTTTTTAGGTGGTATAGGTAAGTAAATAAGTGTTAAATCAGTCCATTTTTGGTAATTAATGACCAATTTTCAGTAATGCCACGAGATGTAGTGGAGCAGCATTAAGTCAGCTTAATTATTAATATTATATTCCTTGAAATATAGTCTAATATTAGAAACAACAAATAAAAAAAGCTGGTTTGGTACCGATGCTGAAGCATTAGAGCGTTCATGTTAAACTGCAATGATGTTAAGTTTAAGTTCCCAAGTTGTGTCTCAAATAAAGGCTTTCATTTGATACAAATTGACAGTAATATTTTTGCCTTCTGACTGTGTGGTTGCATGGTACACATGGTTGAGTGATTGCATACTTTCGGTTGTAAGTGGGGTGTTTGGTAGACCGGTATGTTCGTAATTCTGGGGTTCTACTGTATTTAAGAATAAAGTTTATTTTATTATATTGAAAAAAAAAATGCTGGAGAAAATGACGTGGACACTAAAAAACACCAACAAACTTTTTGATAGGAACTATCATCTAAGTAATGTTTTCTCTGTGCTGTCCAACAGTTTATCTACAATTTCTACGTCGTGTAGAATAGAGTCCCCTGAAATTTGAAGAAACAATGTAAAAGCAACAGATTTCATTCTACATTATCTAGCAACATGTAGACTAGTGTCTCCTTGGCTTTAAAGCATTACTTGCTTTATTTACTTTTATTTGCTTATTTATGATTTATATACATCAGAATGTAATATAAATGAGTGTTTGTGTGCGTGTGTGTGTATGTATGTAGATATGGTTTACACGCCAACACCTGCATAGCATTTAAACATTCATAAAAATGTAACAAAAGCACATCCTTATAAGCAATTATCCAATTCATACCATAGCACTGCTGTGATACAAGTTTTTTTTGTTTTTGTTTTTTACCCCATTGCCTTACCGTATTTGCTTGAGTATAAGTCGAGAAATTTAAACTGAAAACACAATCCTGAAGTTGGGGGGGGGGGGGGGGCGGAACGAATACATAAGCAAACACATGAACCGATCTATAATTTATAGTAAAAGCCTACATTTACTGACTGCAATGACTGACGGCAGCATGAATGCTATGGAGGGCTGTAACAACAACAACAACAACGTTACCTTTTCTGTTGTGTGACCATGCAGCATAGCGCTTCTGTAGGAAACAGCAGCACCCCCACTGTTGTTGACAGAGCAAATGCTTCTAATTTCTCTCAAATCAAAACGCAAACATCAAGATTTGGTGAAAAACGATTCTGTGACATTGTTTATATATAAAAAAATGAATCCCAGGTTTGTTTACATCCAGGAGCTATCACGTAAAACACTGATGCAGTGTCACTGAATTACAGCCAGACCACACCGCCCCCCACATTCCATTGAAATGCATACTTCCGTGTGGGCTAGAAAGGAAGTTGGGGTGGGGTTGTATACTAAAATAATACTATTGTAGGCTATACAAAATAAAAAATAAAAAACCACACAACGTGTACTATACTGTAATACACGTCTGGCACTCAAAACGGCATCTAATACATATATTTAGAAAATAAATTATATCCGAATCTCGTCCTCACAAGCTCAACTTTTATTCCAGTAAACACGGTATATTCCTTGTGACAAAAATAAACTATTTGCTCATTCAATGCTATATCATTGAAAAAAATTTAAATAGAGCACTTTTTAATGTAAGC
This sequence comes from Polyodon spathula, assembly GCF_017654505.1. NCBI lineage: Eukaryota > Metazoa > Chordata > Actinopteri > Acipenseriformes > Polyodontidae > Polyodon > Polyodon spathula. The sequence continues at coordinate 37,842,731 of NC_054544.1, forward strand.
GCATAATGAATCCTCCTCCCAATTGTTTCTTTGCTAATTCTGCCTTATTTGCAAAATTTAACAAAAAGGTGCATCTCCACACAGAATGTCTTTATGAAACAAAGTGTGTGTAGTGTAGTAACTACATCCTTTACACAGTAAGGCCATCAATGTCCTTTAAGGAATGTATAGCTAGAAAAATAGCTTTCAGCTTGTTTCTTCATCGTCAGGTAACAATTTTATTAAGAAACGGTCATTGTTTAACACTGTTAATTATAGCTTTATTAAAAGCAGGTACAGTGGAAAGAAATAAACTAAACAATAATTATATACGCAAGTAAATTTACCTTACTTACTTTGGGAAGGCCTTGAGTGCAGTACCATAGAGTGCTCTGCCATTTTTTTCCCATCTTTTTCGCTGTGTGTTTACGACTGACAATATGATCTTTAATGGTATTGACTCATACATTTTCAATTATGTGCAGTATAGCATCCCACCATCTTCGGAGATAACAGAAAATGTTTTAACTCTGTCTTATGCTGAAACGTATTTGTTTTTCTTCATTGGTGCAGCCACCATGTTGAATTTCAGCAGACATGTGAGTGAAGTCATATGATGAATTAACTCAACTTAGCTAGGTGTAGTGCAAACAAATAAAACAAAAAACAAAAAAAACTAGAAAACTGGAGTTGCAAGGAGAAAATTCCATTCCCAAAATGCCAATTTTCGCAATTGTGGAAAACAAATAGCCCTAAAGTCGCAGCCACGAACGCATGAACCAAAAGGCCACATTCCTAGCATTCTCCTCATGATGATCGTTTACCTCGGTTCTGCTAGAGTGCGCAGCTGAATCAAATTAGTTTGAGAGCTAGATCCACTTCATCTTACAGCAGTACACCTTATTTACACCCAAGGGGAAAAGAATTCTGAAAAAATATAAAAATACATAATGTATAACAGAGGCATATGTTTAAATTCAATGGATTAAATACCTAAATATTTACTTAAATTATATTAAAGTAAAACACATAGTTAATAAATATGCTGTCAAACTATGCCGAGAAGCCCATTTCTCAACTGCAGCTAAAGAGCATTTTCAAATATGCTCAGAGCTCTAACTCATACTAGACAATTGCATTTTATTACACATTTGCTTTTTGCGATACTGACTGGGCTTTATGGGGAATACAGAAAACTCTGACTGAATCATCATATGGTTTGGTATCAACATTCTAAAATATATAAAAATGATGCAACTCTCTGCAGACCTGCAAGAGGCTTAAGTTAACTTCACATATTACTGCATACCATCATTCCATTATTTAAATAATACACTGAAACTATTCCAATAGTTATCATAGGGATAGCTTTTAGGACTAAAATAAAGTTGACTGTTAAGCTAGCTAGTGAATATTCTTAGCAGAGACAATTATAGAATATAATTGTCTCAACCTAAAATCACCAGTGCAACTTCTTATTTTTTAATCAGAATTGGGGTCTGTTTCTCAGAGATACAGATTGCAGGTATGTCCCTCAAAAATGCTTTCACACTTTCTCAACATTCTCAACTTGCAAGCAGTGTTGTACATGCAGTCTTGCATGCCGGTTTGCATTAAAACCTTGAGTGTGTGAGAGTGCGCTTCTTTTAGTGCTAGTACAGTATATTAGCACGTTGCTAGGATACACACTTTAGGCCTCTACATTCACGTTGGATAAGCCAAATCCAAAGTAGGCCTGTTGCATTCACGTTTTCTTGATTTAAAAATTAAGACAATATGTTTTTTGATTTATGTTTTAAATTATTCTGTTAAATCTATCAATTACCTTATTTTGTTTCACAGCATGTTCTGTTTATATTATATAAATATTATATAAAAATAAGCTGAATTTAGTACTACAGTTAAGTTAGTCAGGATTTGTGAGATTAATTAAAATGTTTTGCTTTTGGACATAAAATGTTAACAGTAATGATCAACCATAGTTCGGATAGAAATTACTTCTGCAAAAATACAGATTTTTTTTTTTATTATTATTACATTGTTTATTATCTGATGTAGATGCACTCATTAAAAAACTTATGTCCTTTGTATTTTTTTATTTTTTTTTTAATAATAAGAAGTGTTCTAATATGAATACAAGTTGTGCCTTTTTGTTTAACTAGTATGCGCAACAGTGTTTTTAGTTACTGGATCTTCTGTTAAAAAAAAGAAACTAATGTTCTTTAGTTTGAAAAATAAGATGTCAATGCATAGATTATCATTGATAAATGCATATATGATAATCCAATAAAAAATTAGGGTGCCGACTGCACCACTGTTGTTTACTTTAATGCAGTGTTAAATATAATGGCTTTCATTACGTTTTGCAAATGATAGTCAAATAAGCTACCCATAGCCAAACTTGTTCGGTTATATCGCAGAGAAATCCCAAATCACACAACCACATTGCATATGAAATCTGTCTAATTTCTTTCCCTTTATTGTGCATGAAAATTTCTATTTATTGACCCTGTAAGTACTGTACTGCGGCTAAAGCCAGCGAACTTCGGTGTGGTGCGGCAAATCACTATATTGAGTATTAAGCTCGTCAAGCAACTTTTGGAATTGCCGGTGATTCAAACCTTTCGCCCTGATGAAATTTATCATTTTCACAACTGTAACCATTATGTGATCCATTTTCAGCATCTTCCCACACAGCGCTTGCTGGTGTACAATACAGTGGTACGTTATAAGTGTCGTTGGACAATTCACTTCCTGTAGTTTTTTGCACAACAAAGCAACAAGCTCATTTTTTTCACCACACATCGTCTGTTGTCAATCCAACTAATTTCTCCCAATGTAATTTCATGTTATGCGCACACTTCTCAACCTGTTAAAATATATTGTTTGCTGTGCTAGTGAGTTGCATAGCTGCAACATCCAAAAGCTCTTGGGTAAGTGAAAGATAACGCAGCGGTATCAGTAATATCTGTATTCTCGTCAACAGCAAGAGAAAAGACTACGAAATCACTTGCTTTTTCAGTGAGCTCTCTTGAAGATCGGTAGCCAGGTCATCCAATCTTTCAGCCATGGTATTTCTTGAAAGGCTAAACACACACTTTTTCTCAGGACAGACTATTTCTGTGACTTTAAGCATGCAATATTTTACAAAAGCACCCTCAGAAAAGTGATTTGACAACTTTGCGATTAGCTTTGACACAAGGTAACTTGCCTTTACTGTCGCATCACTTTCACTTTTTGCTTTTTTAAACATGTTATGCTGTAAATCAGGGGTTCTTTTTAATTCGGCCAGCTTTTATTGCCTTTCCTTTCCTTCAAACTCGACATATTTTATGTTTCGTTTCATAATGGCACCTTAAATTGAATTATTTCACAGCATTACTTCCCTTACATACCAAGCAAATGGGGTTTTCTCGCTGTTCTACAAATAAATATTCAAACTCCCACTTTTCCTGAAACAATTTGCCTTCATTATCGATCTTTCTTTTCTTGGACATTTTGAGAGTTATATTATCATTTTTGATGGCCAGTAGGCTACAGTGTCTAACGGAAAACACGCCTTAAGCACCAAGCATGAGATATGATTGGCTGTCTCTCGCTGTCTTCTGTTTCTTTAGCTCTGAGCTTCCTGCTACTTTTCTGATGGCTGATGGGATTTGGAGTGCATACGTGTAATAACCCAATAGACTCAAACTGGGCCAAATTACACTGTAATGAGTGAACTTTGCAGGGGGCTGGACAAAGTACCTCCAAGGGCCGTATTCGGCCCGCGGGTCTTGAGTTTGACACCCCTGGATTAGAGTGTACAAAAAAGATTTCTTCACTTGCCTAAAACTACTTTGAGAATAAATAGGCTGTCCCCTGCAGTTGCTTATATTTGCTAAGTATCAATACATTGAGACACAAACTTATTCTGACGGTTTCCTCCAAAACCATTGTCGAAACACAGTAATCAGTTCACGGTAGATTAAAATAAACTGACTATTATATTCAACAGAGCTGTAAATAAGCCAATTAAAACATTGTATTACTGTAGCTTGTTTTATGTAGCATTATAATAAAGCATAATAATCTAATTTCTCATCTCAATCTCATTTGTAGTAAAGCACTCTACAACTGTCAGCATTTTTTTTTTTTGAAAACTATTCCCCACATGCATAGGCTAAGCATACTTTATGTTAAGATCTGTTACTAATAGTAAAATGTAATATTTTAGATAGCAGGTAAATCACTGGTTCAAGCTAAACTTCAGTATTAAGCATTTAAAAATGTTCAGTAACATTGTTAGCCAACATTCAAGATATATATTTTTTTAACTTGTGCATTTAGTATTTTTCACATTAAAACAAACACAAACAATACATAATGTATTGATTGGTCTTGAACAATGTAGTTTGAAAGTCAAAAGTGCAAATGTGAAGTAAGAAGTAGAAAATTTTAAAAATAAATAAATAAATAAAAAATACTGTTCTGTGGAAAAACACAGTACAGTATTTTTTTTATAGAAAACAATTGGGTTTTTTAGAATGCCTGTCAGTGCCTGCACCTGTATCTACTTCTTTTTTAGTGATTATTAAATAGAGAGCTTGCAGCACTGCAGCCAGGATCTAATGGGTTAAAGAACACAACTTTTTCATGTGGTTAAATGCAGACTCTAAAGGACATAATAAGATCTATTTGACCACAAACAGAAATACTACTCCAGTCCTACTGTTTTACATTTGATTCAAATAAATTCAGCATTGCTCTTTTTTGTCCAAGCTGATTTATTTTGTATTGATTATATGACTGCCTGCAAACATTCAATTTACTTTTAATATAACTGCAATAAAACTACAAGAATCAAAAGATACAGTAAATACAATATCTGGAGTTCAGTGTTCTAATTGTTGCACAGTAAGAATTAGGGCTGCAATGGAGGGTAAATTTTGCCCTTCGAAGGTTTGGAACACATTACCGAAGGAAGGTTCGAACCTTCAACGGTACTAACTTGTAATGTACTGGTGACATCACCATAGCTACTTGTTTATATTTAATTGAAAATCCTATTATTTTACAGGAAGTTTTATTCCATTTATATGGACATTCAGATGTAGTTTAAATAAATATGTAATACAGAACAGTAATCGTGTTTTTATAATTTAAATAAAAACATACTGTTTCTTTACACATAATTGGTGCTGCTTCCAATACATACACCGTTCCAAGCAGGTATCACAGTCACCTTTTAATACTACTAAAAATATTAATAATACTACTAATAATAATACGAATTTACGGTTGTCAAGTGACCCTGGAGATTGGTTATGCCTTCAGATACATCAACAGTCGCTAGCAGTTTACATTCAACTTATTGTTTGGTTGTCTGCATTTAACAGAAAAATCCTAAACAGCAGCCACCAAAATCAAAGAAAACACCTGTCAAAATGAAGACATCAAGGTGTCTTGTCATATCTTTCAGTTTATATGAATTTGCACAACGAACCAGTTTGCTATATTAAACAAGAATATAGTTTTGGTATTTTATTTATAGTACATGTCAGTCATTTTCTGCAACTTCAGTTGTCAATAATTCAGTTTTATGTTCCTCTTTTTAGTTGGTATCAGCTGTCGTTTTGTGAATTTTTAACTCTGGATATTTTATTTTTTTTCGACACTATTTACATTACTGACTCTCGCCTTTCTTCACTGTCTCTCTTCTCCTTTACTACCGCGCACTCACAAAAAAATGTAACATTGACGTGCCAGAAAAAAAAACTTGAAATTAAATTACTACCACAAAACAAACAAATTGGGCTGTTAAATTTGACTTTAAATTAATTACTTAATTAATAATCTTCATCCCACAAAGCACCTTAAAGACACTGTTTGGTATACACTAGAGCTAATCGGAGTGAATTATTTAGCAACAATGTTACGAAGAATAAGCAGGAAGGCAGGCACTTCACAGATATACAACTAAACAAGGTTTATTGATAGTTATGTAAAGTCTTTATAAAAAAATTTATTGCTTTTACCTGAAACAAAAAAAAAAATTAAAATGTTTTACTTTAATATTATTTTTAGTTCATAGGGACTATTTTCTGTTGTGGAAGGTTATACCTCAAAATGTTAATAAAACTTTAGAAACTACATAGATTTCTCCTTTCTTTTTTTTATAAAACATTTATAAATTAATTTTATAAAAGTAATAAGGCATGCACTAAGAAGTGACAATATCCAGCACAAACCATGTCCTCTCTCGTGACTTATTTCTTAATTGAAAATCATATTTTTATATAAATGGAATAAAACATTTACATGCAGTTTAAAAATATGTTATAATGAACAGTAAATCAGGTTTTTATAATTTGAATAAAAATACGTTGTTTATGTACACGTAATTGATGCTGCTTGTGATACATACAGTACGCTTGCATTGCAGCAGCACCTTATTGCGGCCAATTGAAATAACTGCAGCGGAAGTAGACAAAACAAAGCTTTATTTAACAGTCTACTACGATACTACCTTACGCTTGTCAAGCGACCCCAGAGATTGATTGTGCCTTGTTGATACATCAACAGTTGCTTGCAGTTTCCATTCAACTTTGTTTTGTTGTCTGGGCATTTAACAAAAAAAGATCCCACACAGCAAGGGGTTACAAGACATTTCTTTCAATACAGCTTAGGCCAGGGGTCTCCAACCCTGGTCCTGCAGAGCCCCTATCCAGCAGGTTTTATAGGTGTCTTTACATCATCAGTGGATAAAGATCTGGAACACCTGTTAATCTTGACTAATTAAGCCAATAATTGGTTCAATTAAGTAACAGATTGGTTGAAACAAAAACCAGCAGCCACAGTAGCTCTCCAGGATTAGGGTTGGAGACCCCTGGCTTAGGCTATACAATGCTTTGCTGTCAAGATGGCAAATGAAGAAAGTCAAGTTCTGCCTCTGGATAACAAGAGCTGGAGAGGGGGGAGGGGCAGACGGTGCTCAGTTTTCGAAATTAATTATTAGTGCTAGCATATATTTTGTATGTTTCAAACATAAATTCTACCATAGCACTTCTCTTACATTGTCTTGTACACTAGGTATTCAGAACATATTTTACTGAAGCACTGCAACTGCTATACGTATCGCCCCCAGGGCTTTGGCATAATATACCGTGCTCCATACAAGGCAGCAGCGCCATAAAGAGTGGCTACGTGGTAGTGGATTTTATTACAACAACAACAACTTTTGTTTATGTAATAATGTAGTATACAAATCAAAAGATCGAATTTTGCATGCAAGTGATATTTAATGTGTGATTCATAATATATTCACACATTGTTAAACGGTTTCTGTTAACAGAAGAGGAAAAAACAAGAAAAAAAAAAAAAGAGTGTGTGAATGCTGCCTGACAAACCTTCGAAGGTTTAGAACTAACTTTGAATTCCTGGCTGGTGACCTAACCTTCGAACCTTAAGACACAGCCCTCTTCAATTCATATAATGTTTCTGTTGGAGATTGTACCATTTCTATCTTAATGTGAGTGTGAATACCCTTCTTTAATCTAATCCACAAAGGTCAGTCTGTGAGCTTGATTACTATTAACAAGTTTTCTTAATAACGCTTTGTGAACTCATTTTGGGTGTTCTTGTGCTAATTACATAATCTGTACAATCCAATAAGGTGTAACACTTTTTACATCTTCTCAATGGAGCGTTACTTAAACCAGGAGAAGCCAATTTAAAAAAAAAAAAAAAAAAAGAAAAAAAAGAAGATGCACAGTATTAATGACAAGAACAGTAGGAAGATGTCTGACATTCTTTGGTAACATAGAAGGTGTCAGAGAGTTAGGCAGGGGAAATCCTGTCCACCCGATATCAAGCCCAGAATAAAATGTAGACAGTTTCCCAGATGGCATGCTTGTTATGGTTCTGCCTCACATGGCAAGCAATACCAGAATTCTGTGATGACCTTAGACCTGAATTGGAATCTACTACCAGGCAATCACATGCAATACCTGTTGAGGCTAAAGTTTTATCAGAAAATTTAAGTAGCATAAGGTCTGAGCTATTTCCACCTTTTTTTTTTTTTTTTTTTTTTTGGTTTGGTTTTTTTTTGTTACTGTTGCTAGATTTGTGCCTAGAACTATAAAGATTACAGGTACATGTCATACATGAAATGAAGGTGCATACACTGGGCTTCCATAAAAAAAAGTTAAACAGTCTCACCACCCCGTTTAGTATCAATCAATCAAATTTACTTTGTATAGCGCCTTTCATACCACAGCATCCCAAGCACTTCACATTACAAATAAATATACTATACAATAACAAAATATACAATAAAATATCAGAAAACATCCAAAAACAAATGGGGAAAAAAAATTAATAAATAAATAAAATACATGTTAACACAATTCTAAAATAGGCCACCCCAATCTACAAAAAGGCCTCTGCATAAAAATCTGTTTTAAACTTTGATTTAAATGCATTTATTGAGTCAGGTTTACAGACTTCAGTTAGAAGATTGTTCCATAATACAGGTGCATTATGACTAAAGACCACAAGAGCTGTGTTTTATCATTGTAGTCACCAGAAGCGCAGCATCAGCAGATCTCAACTAGCATCTAGGGACATACGGTAAAAGCATATCACTAATATAAGCAAGGCAATTCCCACAGACAGAATTAAATGTCATTAATAAAATTTAAAAAATAACTCTGTACTTCACTAGAAGCCGATGCAAGCAAGCAAGCAAGAACAAGTGTAATATGTTCAAATCTTTTTACCTGTCAGAATTCATGCAGCTGTATTCTGAACCTGCTGTATGTGATTGATAAGTTTACAAGGCAGACCAGCCAATAGGGCATTACAGTAGTCCAGGTGGGATGAAACAAAGGTATGAATTAAAATTTCTACGTCAGATTCTGCAAGATACAAACGGACTTGAGATATATTCCGCAAATGATAATAAGCAGACTTCACTATAGTTGAAATGTGATGCTGTAAACTAAGTAGAATCAAATAAGACTTTTCACAGCTTGCGACGCGCTAATGGGGGGGGCTGCCAAAGGTCATTGGTCGTGGGATTTTATTTAATGCTGTTTTAGAGCCAACTAAAAGAAATTCAGTTTTATTTGCATTTAACTGCAAAATAAATGTTGACATCAAAGCCCCTATTTTGTCAAGGCAAGTTGATAGTCTGGAGTTTACATTTACATCATTTGAACCCATTTTTAAATACAATTGGGTGTCATTCGCATAAGAGTGGAAATTAAAACCATGTTGTCTGATCACATTACCCAGCTGTAGCATATACAAATTAAAAAGTAAAGGACCAAGAACAAAGCCCTGTAGAACCCCAGAAACAGCAAGAGAATTACCGATTTTGATCCTCCAAGGAGGACACAAATTGATGTCAGGAGGTTAAGTAGGACCGCAACCAGGACAGTACTGTGCCAGTAATGCCAACAGTTTTCTTAAGGCGATCAAGAAGAATTGTGTGATCAATGGTGTCAAATGCAGCAAATATATCCAAAAAGAAAATCCCAGATAACAGCTCCTGTTCAGATAACAAAAACCACAGAAAAAGACACTTTAGAAAAAAAAAACATTATTGTTTATAAAATGTATTTTAGCATGGCCAGCTCCAATCTGACGGTGAACAAAAACTTAATGTAGGGAACATTAATTTCTAAAAATTTGAACAAATTGGATAATAAAGGAATTATGGCCATATATACAAGAGAGACCAAAAGCAACCAAAAAAAAAACAGAACTGAAATGTGCAAAAAGAAAAAAATTATTCGTCCCACGGAACCTGACCATGTGGTGCAAGACGGAGCTATTCACTGTGGCTTCAGAGGACTGCAAAATGGCAACCATGGTAATCCAACCCTAACAGCTGGCTTGTCTCTTGCATCTGATCCCCAAATAAGAAAAACTAATATTTATCAGAACATAGGTCCTTGTGTCTTTAATGTCGCCATTTCTCTTCTTTTGTAAAGAATGGAGATACAATATCCATTAGATACTGTCCGAGGAGTGGATGCCGTGTCAGTGTCACCAATTCATTCAATGCTTTCCATGTTTAGTTAATTGGACTTATTTCCAGAGGGTTTAAATGTCCAGTGGCAGTCCACCACCCAAACAGATCATTAAAGTCCATCTTTTTTTTTAGTACATTTTCTGCAATACTGATTTCCAAATTATGTCTCTCCTTGTTTGGTCATGTTCTGTTCCTTGACTTCCAAATATCATTTTATAGTTATTAATAACCTCATCAACTAAAAGCAATTGCTTGAACACCAGACCAAGCCAAAACTGCCCAGACAGGGCACAATGTGAAACGTCTTAAAACCATACCATACCATGATTACTGTAGTCTATAGCTATATGCCAGCAGTCTGCTCCAGAAGAATTTTAATGTATTAAATATGAAAATTAATAAAATTATTTAATATGTAAACTACAGAGACAGAGCAATTGTGTGGTACAGTTTAAATTTGTTTGCATTGTTTTAATCTCGCTAAACAAATGATTAGTCAGAGAAAATCACACAATAATTAATTTCACATTACAGATACAATTCGAAAAAAAAAAAATGTTACCTAATGTAATAATAATATTACAACATGAATGGTAAAACTGTGTTAAAAAAAAAAAAAAAAAAAAAGCCATTAGGACATTTGTGAATTACAGCGGATGCAAGGAGTAAAGTTTGGAATTATAATAACACACCTCTGTCTTAACTCTAGTTTTACCACTGTTACGTGAATCAGGCCCTAAGCCTTTAACCCTTTGGGGTCCTATGTCAGTCAGACCCTTTCCAATATCATCAAGCACAGGTCTCTAGTTATTTTATCTCCGAAAAAAGCAGAGAAAACCTTTCAATGGCCGAATACAGTGAGGCCTTGCACCAGAGACCTAACACGGACATTAAAAAAACAAGACAGTTGCTTCTGCATCCAGCGCTCAAAGAATATTACAGACATTTGCAGAGCTTTTTGAAATGTTATAGTAATAAAATAATGACTTGGATAACATTATTGAGGAGTTTGGTGATAAAACAAGTGATCAGGAGAGGATTTATCATTATGCACGACTATGAAGAGGTATGTGATAAATACAGCGAACAAGGAGTGGGGCTTGTCTGGAGATGCAGTACTGAGTGTCCTGTTGATACGCAATGCCTTTTAAACCTGTTTTACTGTGAAAAAAAAATACTTTTAAACAGCGCATGTGAAAATAAATTGGACTTGACACGTCTGACAGGCACTGAATAAATGGACAGCTAAGGGTTGAAAATTCAGGACTTTGAATGACGTACTAGAGGTTTAATTGGTGTTTTTTCCATTTTGACAAAAACTGTGCTAATGACAATTTGGAGTTAACAGCTTTGAGAATCTAGCCCGATGTGTCTAGGTGTCTCAAACTGTATAGGTTTATGCATTGCATCCAGAATTCATTATTACATTTATCTGCTATTTTGGACTGAAACATATATGAAATTTAAAAACAATGTCTCAGTTAAATATGTTCCTCGGAAAAGTCAAAGTCAAAATGATGAAGAAAAACACTGTCCAAAGTGGAAATAAGTGCTTGCAAAACATTACTGAAAAACATAATCAAACCCCTGACAACTAGTTTGTATTCTAATCTGTGCTTCAACCAGTGCGTAATAACACAGTACCTGAAATATAGCAGAATTTGGATAAAATGTAAGTTATCGCACTATAGCCAAATGCAATCTGAAACATCTATAGTAGGCTAGCAGTATATGGCAAAAGTTTTCTGGCATGTGGTGTTGCTTCCATATGCAATCTCGTGAGAGACAGACATTCCCATGAAGGTGAACAATAGGTTTTTGCCCTAGAAAGTTGGGCAAATGGAACAACCCTGCTTTTGTGTATGCATACTAGCGAATGTAAAACATTTGCATTTTAGGCTGTAGAACTTTTAGTGGGAGCAATTTTTCAAGTGGTTTAAGTCTGACATCAATTTGAATCATTGTATACAGTATTTAGTAGAACTTTCATACTTGTGTTAAGAAAAAAAATATTTCTTGAATAACAAAACAAAAAGGTAGAAGGTAAGGCAAAGACTCCAGATTCAACTTCATTTCTGCCACAAAGTACTGGGTATAGAAAAGCCCTGGTTACAGTGAAGAGTATTATACACTGCAAATCAAGGGTTTCATTCTGCAGAAGATTCTTCAGATAATGGCACACGCTGCCCAAGGAGCTTTTCAGTCTGTGCTAATTTATATCTATTGGCAGCTCCCCTCCCCCACAGCTTGACTCTTAGAAAAAACAGACTTTATACTGTAGTGCCTCTTTGTTGTTCTAACACTTTGCTACAAAGAAAATTAAGTACCAGAGATAATAAAAAAAAAAAAAAAATCCTTGACTGAATCCTTACATTAAGGTATATTTCCCATTATTGTTTACAAATCTAATATTAAACTAGCCCTTGCAGTCTATGGTAAGATACACAAAAGGCTCCCTGTGACTCCACCTCACCTCAACAAATTTATAACATACTTTATGGAAATGCTGTTTACAGTGCAGTTTGGAACACATTTGCTAGTAAATTTAAGTAACACACCAACAGTACAACTATAACAAGCAACACTTGGGAGTTATTCAAATATAAAAACACTAGTGTTGTAAATTGAACCCTGACATTTATATCGATTAACATGCAAATTCTAACGACGACTGTCGGTCATTATCGAGTTAAAATGTTAAAAAAAAAAAAAAAAAAAAAAATCCCTCAAAGGAATAATAAGTCATCTTTTTATAGAGCATGGCATAAAAAACTCATTCAAACAAATCCCAGTGTTTTAAGATCTTTTTTTTTTTTTTTTTTTTTTTAAATATATTCCTGCCGTCACTAGCCTTGGTCTTGTTTTGTGTAAAATCTGACACATTTCCAGTGTAAACATAACGGTAAATTAAGAAAAAAAAAAGAAGAAGAAAAATCAACCCCACTGTGCAAAGGAGAAAAAAAAAACACGGTTAGAAAACTACATTAACATTATGGCCTTTTCACATGGAAATAATTCAACTTCTCATTTGTTTTTAATTTGCTGTTGGTTACAATTTATGAATTACATGGCCCAGCTTCTGCAAGCGAAAGCAGCAGTCCCTTCCAGTGTGCCACAGCTATAGAGATGCAGTTCACTTTTTGTTGTCATATTTAAATCAAAACTTTACATTACTTTGCATAGCCGCTTAGATTTGCATTATCGTCAGTGAATATAACTAGATCGTCATTCTTCCAAACAGTACATTAGAGATAGCCTGCCCTTTCCTGCAACAGAACTTTTGACAGTGACAACTCCGGCTGATCATTTTATTTTGCTTCTCCATACTTGAAAATGTATAATATCTCTTTAATACATGCAAATGGATTTAATATAAATGGACTTAGTGACCACATCGCAACCAATATATGAATTGCACACCTCCGATATAGGATTGTCAATATTCTGAAATATTTTCACATAAAACACTGAAATCTGGGGAAAGTGTTTTTTCAGCGAAGTACAGAGGTTTTGATAGATTACCTCTGTGTGTGCAAACATTTGTCGATAGGACGGAGCAACAGAAAACATTTTTTTAATCTTATTTGACAGAACAAATAACGTAAGGTTTTACTCAACACAATGTAATTGAGATCAACATTCTCTTGCATAACACAATGTATGCTTCTTAACATAAATAACTGTCAGTAAACAAATAAGACCAGTATTGTTTTTTTGTTGTTGAGTAGCTGAGTACATTTTCAGTGCCAGTATTACTATACTTTCTTCCACATACTGAACAATACAGGAAGCTGCAGGGAATGATTTTTGGGAACATTCCACAGACATACATTAAACTTATCCAGAATCTGTAATGGCACTTCTTCCCCAGATCTTTATTCAGACACATGTGAAAGAATACGTGTTCTAACTATGTGAAATACATTGGATTTACAGCATTTTTCCATGTCTTTCTTACGTTTCTCTAAAGCAGGCTGCGATGTCTTTTCTCTCCGCGCTTTAGACACTAAATGCCCCTCAGCAACGTCACACGAAAAAAAAAAAACTATCAGGAAGTGAACATCAGTCCCTCCCCTATCCAATGATATGTGTTTCAAGCCTGTATTGCAAAGTACGGTGGCCCTGTAAGTCATCAAAACAAAGTGCGTTTTTTTATCATGTTTACACTATCACGGTCCTAGAAGTCACTTCAGTATGATCATGTTAACATGGTACTTAAAAGGGTTAAAAATGAATAATACTTTTTTATACAAGTGTTGATAGATCTAGTATGTTTTTTTCATTTGTTTGTTTTTTAAGAGTTACAACAATTAGCTATTTGATGCATAGATTATTGATCTTTCATCCTTAAAGTTCCCAATCGTCAATTACATATTGTTGAATCAATGCATCAAATTAGCACACAGTTTAAAGTCTCCCATATCCTGTATAATTGTAAATCTCGAAAAACTACTCACTTCTAAATCTTTTGTAGTATTTTTGTATTACTTTAGTATAAATACATGTTAATTTGGATTCATATGTTGTTTTTTTCTGACTTTATGTAACGAAAAGACACACATTTGCCCGTTTTCCCATTGGAAATAGTGATATTTTGAAATATCACTGTCCTGGTCACAAAAGCAAAGTTTGTGGGGAATAATAGCCATTTTCTATACTTTTGAGGCATAAACAATTAGGAAATAACACTTACTACCCAGGAACAAAAATTGTGTTACATAGTGTAATCAATGTGTGAAAATAAATTGGACCTGACGCACCTGACAAGCGCTGAATAAATGGACCGCTAAGGGTTAATTTCTGCATCATCCCAGCTGCTACCCCTTAAAACAGACACTGTTTTGATCTACTACCTTCAACGTAGTATGGGAGTGGTCTGAGCTACTTCACAACACTGACGCGTTAAGGCCGGCCCAGGGCCTGCGTTGGGTTCACACATGCAGACAGACCAGCCCTGAGGCAGCACTGCTACTTTAGGCCGTACCAAAAAGCTGGTCTAAATTTCACCCGGGCCAGGGCCGCCTTTTCATTTTTCGAGCGTTCACACGAGATAAGGCAGCCCTGGGTCGGCCTAAACTGCAAGTGTGAACGGGGTGCTAGCTGCTTAATTGAGGTTTAACCATTCTTTCTTTTCCATACATTGTGCTTATTCTAAACAGAACACTACATCATAGTGTTCTGTGTGTGCTGTGGTTATTTCACTCATAAGGATGGCTATTTGCATTGTCAAAACTTTACGCAGCCCACTGAAATAATGTTTATTGAGGCACTGCAGAGTGTATGTGGAGTAATTTCTGCCTTAAATACCATGTACTCTCAGATCTCTCTTCTGCACTCTAGTACACAAAATATACAAAAATAATCCCCAATGACTTCACAAGCCACCAGTAAAGCACCTATTTTCCGTTAGATATTTTTATCTGATACACAGTCCAAAACAGGAAACCACTCACTGAGCTCAATATACTTAAAAAATAATAAACTGATACTTAAAAAATAACTAACTAACTAACTAGGGTGCAGATGTCACTTATTGTTTATAAAATGTCTAAACCTTTAATTAAAAATAAAAAATTCAGATACAGAAATGTTCAACAGTCATGGTGCCAACGCAGATAATTTACTAAAACTGTGCAGTTAAAATTAAAACAGCATTTGTAGAGACACCCACCTCAGCACAGTGTGGTTAAAAAACAGTATGATGATAAAGTTGATGACCAAATCAGGTATTATAGAATTTTAGAAAATGGGCTTTTTATTTCCTGGCATCTCATTGGCTAGTACCCTTGGCAGGGGAGTGCATTAACTTTCAATAGATGACCAGGAAATAAAAACTCCCAGCATAAGCGCCTTTTCACCTGGACAGATATCCCTGAGCAACCTACTCATTGTTTTAAACCATAAAATTTGTTTCTGTCTTTTTGTTGGTAACAGTTGCCATTTCCTAACCTCAATAAGACCCTCCACGGTGGGCGGTACCCAGACCTTCCAGGGGTTATAAGGCACCCCCGCCCCATCGCACCTGTGGCGTCAGGCCTCACTAAGCCCTTGGGCGGTCCGGTATTGCCCAATACTGCCCGCCGTGTCGGGTCTTTACATATACAGTACGAATTAGCAACGAAAAGTTAAATCCCAATTATTTATTTTTTTTATTTAACCAGGAAAGTCCCATTGAGATTAAATTCTCTTTTTTTCAGGAAGACCTGGTCAAGAAGGTGGCAATAAATTGATAATCAGTTCTCTAATGCAAAAATGTACATGTGACATACAGATGACCAGATGTATGGAAAGACAGGCACCTGATATACAATGATACCTGAGGTGCATTCAACTAGGACAACGGTCGCAAACGTTTGAGAACAGTTTTAAACTTTTTTTCTGTTGGTGGTTTGTTTGCTAACTGAGGCGAACACTCTTGTTTGCATAAAACAATAATGGAGACAGGCTGACTCTGGGGGATGGACAAGTGTTTTGTATTGTGTTTACATACATGTGTTTTCATGTATGTTTAATATTATAATGTGACTTATAAAATATTGGTATTTTTCAATAAAAATTGATAATGTATGCATTTATTATGATGATGATGATAAGGGTCTGTTTACTTAGAAAGAAAAAAGGATTAATTCTAGTTTTAAAATAGCTAATCTGGCCATTTAGCTTTTGGATTTTAGGATGTGCTGCATATTTGAAATGTTTGTGGAATGTTCAGTAAACCATTCAGCTAGCCTTGTTCAAAGCTAACACAGTTCATTGTAAAGGTCACTGATGAACGCACCTCAGTGTTTCATGACAACTGAATAAGCGGTTCTGTGGATATGCAAAAATGCGTGGAGTGTGACATACGTACATACAACTGCCTCCATTTCCTCCCCAGTTTTTTGTACCATCCCATCCCTCAAGTGGGTCAGTGAGAAAACGTTTGCTATCTAAATTAAGTATGAACATATTTAAAGCCGCCTTATTATTCTGCAATTTGCTTATTATATAATGAGTGAACGCTTGTCCAGTGTTTTCAGTCTTGGGTTGACTTACATCTTATATCAGGGACTGGGAGAGAGGAACACAGAGATCTGGGGGCTCTGCAATAACTTTGATAGTGACAGATTGTAAAAAGAATTCAATGAAAATACATCACAATTAAAAGATGAAAATGTGGTTGAACAGGAGCCCTGTATATTTTCTGGAGTATACCAAAAAAAAAAAAAAAATCAACTCAAGCCGCTACTGTAAAGTTCAAATCCCCTCCCCCATGCTGTTGTCAACTGGCTGACAAGCAGTAGAATTACATAACTCTGCCTGCTGTAATTTGGGACAGAACACTGAAATTAGTAATTTAGGAGAGATACTTTCTCAACACCAGGTATGTAAACCGACACAAAATCTGAATGTATTGTTCCTACTTTAACATTTCAATGACACTTTATTTTGTAAAAAAAATAAAAAATTAAAAAATAAATTCCAATTCAGTGATTGTATTTAAAATGGCTTAGATTTACCTCAGCTTCTATACAACATGTGATACCTGCTTACATTGAGAAACACTTATCTTTATTTATTTATTTATTTGTTTAACAAAAATACTTTAACAGGTTACAAATCCATTCCTGGGAGATCTGTAATTTATCTTGAAAATAAATTTTGTTCCCATTCCATTACACCAATGTCTGCAACAGTTAGCTGGAAATTCTTTCAGTTTCAAATCACCATACAAATAATTGCAAGCTACAGTAGCATATATTTTACACAAATAGCTAAATGTGCTAATTATGGTATTTACATTTGTAGTAAACTGTAGTTACTCAAACCTGGACAAATTCTACTGAGTATACACTAAATCCGTTGTTTACAAACACAGCAGTATTTACAATTGTGAATAAGATATATCAATAACAAAAGCACAAGTGTGATTGTAACAACCTTATCACAACAATAATAACACTATATATAGTACAAACAACAGGGGTCCCAATGTGTCAGCTCCCCTCCCCCAACACCATGAGTTACAGTAGAGCCGAGCCACATTTCGGCTACGCAACAATTCTCTAGAAAGCTGGACATTTACAGTGTGCACAAACATAAACAACCTTTAGAACAGTATCATAATAATTAAGTATCGCTCCCTCTTCAAAGAAACGAGTACATTTACCTTACAAATTCATCTTAGGTATAACATGAGGGCTGCTTGGTTAAACATGCTTTCCACATGTATTCCCCAATTAACTCTTTATCCTTAAAGTGACAATATAGCCAAAATAACAGTAAGTACAAACACCACGAACAGTTGGGTTTAATTAATAAATAAATTCTCATTATTTATAAAGCTACAACAAAATACATAGGCTGTGTTTTGAAGATGCACGCCATGTCCCAGACACACAGTGGCCCATCCCCCACCAAACCCAAACACACACACACACACACACACATTGAAAATACACCACACTTTCCTTTCCACTGTTTCTAACAAAATTCAATTCAAACATTCACTACTGATTAACGTTTAAATGTTGTATACTATTTAGGCTACTTTACAGTTTACCACGGCTCTAAAACACATAAAAAACAAAGCTGAACCCAACTTACTTTAGGATCCAGATCACACAGTGAGTGCCTTCTCTGCTCTGCTGCTGTGTGGAATTTACTCTGCAAAAATATATTTTTCAATATGGTTGTAATTTCTCGTTATAAGCCCAGTTGGAGATGGATGTTCGGTAGGTAAATTCCCAAGTATGCGTTACGTTATGGTTTATTGTGTATACTGTTTATAAAAAAATAAATAAATAAATAAATAAACTAGACAGAAGAGAAATTGAGGGAGATTGTGAGGTTGTTACTAAGAGAAAGAGCCAAACGGTTCAGGAGCAGCCAACGGCTCTCTCAGACACTCAAACACAGAAGAGGTGACCAGCCAGGCAGAAATGGGACAGGCCTCAGCAACTATTCCTGCTGCAGCTGTATACACACGAACGAGTGCATCGTGTATTAACCAGTCTGCTAGTTTCATTACTGGGGAAATTGCTTACTACAAACAGAAAAAAAGCGTTGTTCACTTGGAAAATGTACAAGGCATTCTGATTAAAACATTCTGTAATGACGATACCATAGCCAATATGTTGCTATCTGACACTATTTTGGCAGGCTAATATTATGGTAATTAGTAAAGCATGTTTGTTGTTTATAATCCAGTCAGTTCAAGAAACATATGGTGGTAAAATAAATTATTATTATTATTATTATTATTATTATTATTATTATTATTATTATTATAATAATAATAATAATAATAATATAATAATAATAATAATAATAATAGCATGGGAAGAACTTGATCAACCTCTGTGAACAATGTTCTTGCATGGCTATCACATAACAAACACTGAGAGGAATGTCTATTGGGTGAATCTCAGATTTCTTAAAAAAAAAAAAAAAAAAGAAAATAGCGCATTTTTTGTTAAAGAAAATAAATACAAATCTGAATTCGGAAGGGGAAATAAAATTTGTGAAGTTTTTGGAATTTTCAGAACATTCAAAGAGGTATATTTTTGTTTTCAATAGAGCATAACCTTGGATCTATCCTGTGAGAATATAGATTGTAATACCGCTAACTGGAATCAACAAGGTGTCTTTACTCAGGGGCAAAACAGACTCAATTATGTCAGTAAAGTAAGCAGTAATTAGAGGATCCCAAAAGAGGAATGTGTTATTTAGTAAACAGCATTAGATGGGATATTTACTTTATGGAGCATGGCAGGGATTAGCTAAAAGTCTAAAAGCCAAAATGATAAAGAAGCAATGTTAAAGCAATAGAGTGAAATTACCAAGATATATGGAAATTGACATAACTATGTGACTGTTGAATCACACAGATACTGATAAAAGAAGCAGATGACAAAAAATTACAAAAAACTGTTTTGGACAGAGTTTAATTGAAATAAAAACTGACCATACGTGTTCTCCTTTGATCTCATTGAGTTAATTAGCTCTGCAACTGTAAATGTTTTAAAAAATATATCATGTACTACAGTGGTTTCAAACAAGAAGTCCATGCTAATTCGAAATCCACAAACAGGAGTTAATGAACCATCTGCTATCTTGGGGATGTCAAAATGAAAATGGTACGCAAATATTCAGATTGTTTGTGTGGGAGCTTGGGTGGTGTGTTAATGAGCTTTGAGTTTAACCTTCAGCAGACTGTGTGCTCTGTGGTGGCCCCTGTTATGAAAGGTGGGGCTAGACTAGCTGCAAGGTCCTTTGTTGCCATAAACACTGACAATACAGAGACAGCCTTGCTGTTGGTTGTGAAGGGTGTGCACTAACCCCCCTCCCCCACTGCACTTTGCCACACGTGGTGTCAGAACACAGGAGGAATCACGCTACACTGTCAGCTCTGCTGGAGGAGCTGGATAGCAGACAGGAGGCCGAGGAAAGAAGGAGAGAGGAGCGGTACACTGGGAATTCAAACAGACACCCTCTTCTGTAAAAGGTCAACACACCCCAAAAATCCTGTGTTATTCCCGACACTGCAGGGATATCGTTTGTATGTTAATTTATTTTAAGATAAATGTTTGTCCATTTTTTTCTAAATGGATAATAAATTAATGATCACTGAGTTAAAAAAAAAGTATATTGATATAGTTCCCACATTAAATTTTTGTTTAAAGCTCTAGTTTCCCACAATCATATTCAGTTTCACACTGGTCTCTGTTTACCGTATTCCTAAATGGTTTAGCTTTACACTGTACTTTATCAAACCTTACTGGGTGTCAAGTCTGTTTGCATACCCAGAAGGTTCCATGTCCTACTGTTTTTGCTATACTTATAACATGTTACAGGAAATGCCTTTACAAAGCTTGCATTGTCAACATGAACTTATTATGTAACAACCTTCTTAAATTTGGAAAACCCCTATGAACCCTACACCTTTAAGATATTAAAAAGCTTTTTGTTTGAGAGACACATTCACTTCACATTATTAAATAACAGTAACACAATTGAAAGGGTATGGTAAGTCATGAAACATTATAGGAACTGTGCAATACTTTTCAGTAGCAATATTTGATGACAAAAAAGGAATAATGACACTTTTACAAATGGCATGTACAGATAAACACCTTTAAAGAACAAAACATGGCTATGCTCACATCTGTGTTGTATTTATTGACCACTTATTTATCTTATTTAATTAGCCTTAAATTGTCATGTATTACACAATGGAATCTGTTTAATTCATCTGAACAGCAGCTTACTGTATTTAATTGCTGTGGTTGTTAAAATTATGTCTTACGTATTCTATAGTCAAAAACACAAGTCTCTCGCACAGACTTGTTTAAATCAGTTGACTAGATCCCCAGTGAATCATAACAGATGTCCACCTGTGACCGCAGTGCAAACTCTGATAACATTCCATGAGCTTTGCAGCTAGTAGAGCTTTGCAGCCATGCACTTGTGCCAACAAAAAGAAAGCACATCCGGTATCACGAATGAACAACAGGTCATTGTAACACCTTGTATCATGATGTTGGATAAAAAGATTTCATTTTACACTTTTTCCTCCCAGCAACATACTGTATTATGCATGAGCTGTTGAAAATAGCATCAGTTCCAAACTCATTGTAGACGAGTCATTTTATGGGAAAATAATGTCTACTAACACTGCAAGTAAAAAAAGCATTTACCTTGCATGAGTCTAACCTTTAAATCAGTTTGGAATGCTAACTCTACAGTGATTGAGTTGCTTTACTGGGCCCTATTGTTTAAATGCCCTTATTAAAGTTTGTAACAGCTTAAAGCGGTTGTAGCTAACAAAATAATCCTATAAATTATACTTGTCATGCGCATCCAGACCCTATACAGATCTCAAATGTGCAGTTTTGAAAGAAACACGTTATAATGCGTGATCGTATTTGGTGCAATGTATCTTACTCTTATTCTGATACAGTGTGATACTGCTTCACTTCCTATGCCAATCCACCTCAGCAGTGTCTTTAGGGTAAAAGCAAGTTATTGCGTGTTTCAAATGAGTTATCTTGGAGTTGTTGATTATTTTTAGTTCAACTATACAGCATAATAATGAAGTATGTGATAAGCACAATTGTATTTTTCTAAAAACAGGAAAGACATGTTTGTTCTTGTCGTTCTGTATTATGAGTTCTTGCTCTAACTACAGTACCATTGCCATAAATACTGCTTGGACTGGTTCGATAACTTAACACATGAAACTTAATTACTATGCCCACCTATTTACAAGACAAAGTACCATGAGATACCATTACATGTAACAATAGCTTTAATTAAAGATGTCATAGACTTGTAAGTGTGCAAGATGCTATTTTGAATTTTAAAACAATGTTAAAGAAATAGTAGTGAGAGAAAGAGTCATTGCTGTAAATCTCCCTCCCGATCAGAAAGGGTGCCGTGTAAGGATAGAGGTACGCTGCCTCCTAGATGGACTACCTTGATGGTAGGTGGAAACCAGAAGGCGACCATATGAAGTGGAAGCACGTAGTTGCAAGTACCCGGAACGATTCCATTGCAATCAGCTGTGGGACGGTCCTCTATTGGAGAAACCATGGCAACGGGTTGATTGCAGGGAGGAGGTTGTGAAGTACAAAGGGGAAGCAGCTATGTCAGCACGCTACCTTGTGCTGAGAACGTAATCACCAGCCAGAGTATTGTGTTTTCTTTTGTTATGTGCTGTTTTGTTTTGTTTTGGAGTACAGAGCCAGCGGCTGCAGCCACGGAGCCAGCCTGCATCACCAGAACACCACCCTCACCACACGACACAAGCACCACCCTGCGGATTAAAGAGCACACTTTCGTGCACGAGCTGTTGGAGTGAGGATTATTCTGGAGTGTTATTGGCTTGTTTTGGTCTGCAAACCAGCAATATTCCCCCTGATACCATTGCTGGTAGAGGGGTGGTTCTTTTTGTTTGTTTATTAAAAACAAGGACGTTTTTGGGAACATAACTGTTTGGACAATCAATTTATTCACCACACCACTCGCACCTGTCACAGTTGGTGACCAGAAGTGGAATTTAAGACGAACGTAGCCGCGTTGGGAGCGTTGTTGGAGGAACAGGAGCGAAGACACCAGGAGGGGATGGTGACTATGATGGAGCTGATGCACGTCATTGTTCCTGGAAGCCAGTCGGGGGAGGGAACCAGCGAATGAACCAATGGTGCCCATACCGAAGATAAGGATTGTGAAGATGTCACTGGAAGATGATCCTGAGGCTTATTTAATAGACTTTGAGAGACAGGCGATTGCAGCTCAGTGGCCTCGGGATTGGTGGGCAACCCACCTAGGGCCCAATTTAATTGGGGAAGCCCAGGCATCCTACCAAGCCTTGAATGATGAAGAAGCCTTCAATTATGATCAAGTGAAGTAAGCAATCCTCCAGCAGCTAGACATCATGGAGGAGACGCACCGTCGCCAGTTCCGGGAATACCAGGACCCCCAGGACTGCGACCTCGCATGGTGGCGCAACAGCTGGTGGACCATGTGACCCGGTGGCTTTGCCCCGATACCAATGATGCTGAAAAGGTGACCAAGCTGATAGCTGTCGAGCAATTCATCAAGGTGCTGGGGCCAGACAAACAGAACTGGGTCAGCTGCCACCATCCCACCACGCTGGATACAATGGTCCCATTGACTAAAGGGTGCGAGGATGCATTGCTTGCCCCACCAGTAGTTACTACATCTGCTCCTTCCAACAAGCCACAATTGGCAGTACCACCACAGCGTTTCACCCCCACTACTCATGGAACAGCAGTGCAACGTCACCCCATGGGCTGCTTCCCTCCAACACAATGGAGATCGAGGGCGACCCCCAGCGGGATAAGAGCGGAGCACACCTCCCCATTGTCAAACCGGCAGTGGGACATGCAAGCTCCGTGGGCACACTTTCACCACCCCTGTTACTGGCGCCAGGAGGTCGGTCACTTCGCCAGGAATTCCCCAGCGGCAATGGAATGTGGCGTGACCTCCCATTATGTCCTGACAGCAGCAGGTAAGTCCAGGGGTAATGATTGGGAGGGGCCTTGTATTGTTAATGTACGGGTTGGTGATGTGAGCACCCGCGCATTAGTGGACTCAGGATGTGGGCAAACTTTAATTACGAGAGCTCTATTGACGGGGTACCTTGGTGGTCATGCGGGATTGTGGTCATTTCCTGTATCCAAGCACCACCCACTCACTAACTTAGATTTGACGATTGGATGTCATACCCGCCTCGTAATCATGGCTGTGGCTGAGAAGTCACAGTCATTTTAGGTCAAGACTAGCCGCATTTTGGTAGCTTGATTAATAAAACGGTAAAGCCAGTCTCTGTTAAGACCCTGGGAGCAGCAGGCGAAACTACTGGGAATATTTTTCCGCTGCACACTGATTTGTTCAATTCCCAATTTTGCCTAAAAAAAAGAGAGCGAAGGATTGAAAAATGGAAAGGAACATTAATGAAACAAGGTTGGAGTTTGGTGGGTGAAACTTCACGATCTGTCAAATCTAAGGGAAAGAGGATCGGGACTCAATATGACCTGCAGGTGTGGGTTACTGAGGTCCCCAGTGCTGAAGCTACTTTAGCACCACTTGGTATCCCAAAATTCTACGACCGAGATGTGGACCTAGCATTGTAGCAAAAGAACAATCCTTTGCTGGCACAGATCTCAGGGCAGGTTTGGTCTATCGAGAGGAAGGTTGTAGAGGATAACCGGCCATTGGCTTGGTTTTATTGGATGGGAGTTTTTAGTGAGGTGACGCGATATGTGGAGGAGTGTCCGGGATGCGGATTTGCCTGGCTTCGCTGGTCACACTGCCCCTGATCTCAGTTCCCTTTGAACACATAGCTATGGACATAGTGGGCCCATTGAGCCAGTCTGACTCTAGATATACGCATGCGACCAGATATCCAGAGGCAATACCATTGAGATCTACTAGTGCTGCAGCAATTGCCCGAGAGCTAGTACATATTATAGCAAGAGTAGGGATTCTAAAAGAAACCCTCACTGATCACGGAACGAACTTCATGTCACAATGTTTGAAAGAATTGTATAAATTGTTGCAAATTAAGTCCATCCAAACCTCCGTTTATCACCCGCAGACGGATGGTTTGGTGGAATGTTTTAATCAGACTTTAAAACAGATGCTGAACCGGTTTGTCAACCGAGCAGACACATTGGGCTAAGCTCCTCCCCTACCTGATGTTTGCAGTGAGAGAGGTGCCTCAGAGCTCGACTGGATTCTCTCCTTTTGAGCTACTATATGGGAGGCAACCACGGGGTATCCAAGATCTTGTAAAAAAAGGGTGGGACGAGCAAACAAAAAACACTAAAAACATAGTCAAGTATGTCATCATGTTATGCCTAGCATTGGTTTGTCATTTGGCGCAAGAAAACTTGAAACTAGCTCAGCATTGCCAGGAGCAACAGTACAACAAACAAGCATGAATTCAAACTTTTTGGCCAGGTGATAAAATACTGTTGCTGCTTCCAACATCAGAATCTAAGTTGTATGCTCAGTGGCAGGGGCCGTATGAGGTGATATAGGGAATTGGTAATGGGAATTATGAAATCAGACAACCCGATCGCCGAAATAAGACCAAAATCTATCACATTAACTTGATAAAACCCTGGAATGAAAGGGAGGCCCTATTTATATGATTCTATGTGGACTTTCGAAAGGTGAATGCTATCTCCAAGTTCGATGCATATCCAATGCCCTGGGTGGATGAACTCCTTGACCGACTGGATAAGGCGCAGTTAATCACGACCTTGGATCTGACAAAGGGATATTGGCAAATTCCACTCACTCAGAGCTTGAGAGAGAAAACTGCTTTCTCTAACCCAGATGGCTTGTTCCATTTCCAGACCATGCCCTTCGGGTTGCATGGAGCTCCTGCCACCTTTCAGAGACTGATGTACCAGGTCTTAGCTCCCCATCATCAGTACAGAGCTACGTACATTGATGATGTGGTGATTTTTAGCTCCACCGGGAAGGAGACCATTATTAGACTTTCAGCCGTCCTACGGTCTCTAGGTGGGGCTAACAGCCAAGCTGGGCAAGTGTGCATTTGGCAAACAAGAGACCCAATATCTTGGCTACATTATGGGTAATGGTCGGGTAAAGCCAAGCGCCTCCAAAGTCCAGGCACTGGTGGAGACGGTGATCCCGAGAACCAAATCACAGGTGAGATCAC
This sequence comes from Polyodon spathula, assembly GCF_017654505.1. Lineage (NCBI taxonomy): Eukaryota > Metazoa > Chordata > Actinopteri > Acipenseriformes > Polyodontidae > Polyodon > Polyodon spathula. The sequence goes on from NC_054544.1 coordinate 37,868,926, forward strand.
TACTGGGGTTAGCTGTTTTATCCCCGAGTATGCCATGATAGTCAACCTACTGGTCGATCTCACCCGAAAGGCTGCTCCAAAAATAGTTAAATGGATAGGAGGCATTTGATATGAAGAAGCGACTCTGTCAAGCTCCCGCTCTGATTTCACCAGATTTCAGCAAAGAGTTCATCCTTCAGACCGATGCCTCCCACATTGGTCTGGTGGCGGTCCTGTCCCAACAAGTTGATGGAGTAGAACACCCTATCATTTATTTGAGCAAAAAATGGCTCCTAGGGAGCTGCAAAGCAAGATGTTTTTGGGAACTTAACTGTTTGGACAATCGCTTTATTCACCACACCACTCGCACTTGTCACATAGTTCCACTATGATACAAATGGCTTTGGTACACATTTAGGGTTGCTCAAATCATGAGGATATTAGTTGCTCACAAGGCTTCCATTGCAACCTGAAAAAAATAAACAAAGGAATTTAGCACAGAACAGTTGTGGTGAAAATTGAATTCAATTGCTCTCAATTTATACTGTGTTGCATTTAATAGATTTATTTATCAAGCAATTTTGGGTTGTGCAGGCTGCCGTGACTTTATTTACATTAACATGGGAGCTGAAGGGTTTGATTTAAATCAGGTTTCTGAAATGAATAAATGATTTAATTTGGAACGGCAAGCAGTTTTGTTTACATCGCTGTATCTAAAACACACGTTACCGTATAGCAATAGATTTGTGCTCTATTAGAAAACTACCATTCATATAAAATGCAATTTCCATTTGTGTTATTATGAGCAATTAAATATTGTGGCACCACACAAACCCTCCCCCTGAAAACTTTTGTTTTGGCCCTACAGTATATCACTGTGAGCAAAATACTATTATACTATTGCTGCAATAGAATGTGTTCATTGGCATCTTCAAGATCTATTGAATGGACATGAAGCAAAAAATAAAAACAGAGGGTATAGCTAACATGTAAAGATTAATAAAAGGGAAACAACAGGAAAATTCATCTAGATGTAATATGCAGTGATATCCTAATTACATTTCCTGGTTTCTGAGTGATGCAGTTAGGCAAGCCTTTCATTCTTCTTGTCTTTGCGTTCTACATAACCTTTTGTAAAATGATACATGACTGTGTAGGTGATTGATGTTGATAGTGCATTTCAAAGTAGTGGTCCTAAAAATTCCTAGAATAATAGTATTTTTGTTTTGTTTGGTTATGGTATATATATATATATATATATTATATATATATATATTATATATATATATATATATATATATATAGAAACCAGTAACGATGATCTGAAAGTGGACCTATTATGTTGCTTAAAAAATTTTTATCGGTATAAAGCTTCCAAAGGTATGTGTCAGGACTCTTGTGATTTGACACTATTTTAAATTAATACCAAAACCAAATGAAATTAGAGGTGTACATATGTTATGGTGACTTGATATTTACAGAATTATGGTAGTTTACACCTGCGGTGTAGTGGTGTTGGACAATACTGGATTTCTCGATGGGTTGATTTTATATACTGACAGACATGATGAGACAAATTTAAGCAATAGACTAAGAAAGCCACTACTGCACTGGTGGCCAACCTTGGTCCTGGAGAACCACATGAAGGTTTTCTGGGTATCATTAAATCATCAATGGCTAAAGACCTTGACTTTATTTTAATTATTTTTTGGGGTTTTGACCAATTAAGAAAATAATTGGTTCAATTAAGTGACTGAGGACTCAGGTGGAACGAAAACCAAAAGATCCTGTGGGCAGATCTCCAGGACCAGTATGCGTACATACTGCTTAGTGGAAGCAGGTTTGTCTTGGCCAGGATTCAAAAGGGGGTGATTTTATTTTGTTTAATACATATCTTAATATTCATTTTGTTCAGTTGTGGTCCATATGCAGTATAATGAGTAACTCGTTTCTGTAAAGTAAACTGTATCAGCAGAGTATTTTACTACAGTTAACAATTCGTGGCATCTCTGGCCCCAGCTCTGGTCTCAACTTTAGCATTAGAAGACTGAATTGATACCAGTATCACTGTAGGTTACTGTGGCAGGGTGATTCCCCGCACAGCTGGGAATTAGTGTTGGTGTAATTTGTATGTGGGAATGTGTTTTATTGTGTCTTTTTGGAGTTGATTTGTTTGATTAATAGATTGTTTATAGACGGACGCTCGATTGAGACTTTGCTGTCTGCTAGGCTTGGTTGAGGGGAAGGGCAGCGAGTGATTGGCTGTGCCGGTCCTCAATCAGCAGGTGGGCGGGTCTCGATTGAGTGTCCATCAGCATAAAAACAACCTGTGGAGATCGCACGGGGTGCCTGCCACGCCATGCTACAGAGGGGAGCTGTGTATACTCAGGAGGAGAGAGAGTCCGCTCTGCAGGAACGACAGCTACGCAACCCTGAAACTGCAAGCGGTGCAAGGGCGTAGAAAGCAGCAGGAGTCGTCGTATGAATATCAGCTCATAAGTAAGTTAATTTAAGGGATAGTGATCCCAAGTAATGTACAGCAAGGGTAGTGTAGCTGGTTCCTGGAGCGGGGCATCTCTTTTATAAGGCTAGCACTCCCCCTGTGTGGCATCTTTTATTTGTAGTCTTTTATAATGTCACATGACCTCTTTGTTTATTTACTTTCTTTTGTATTAATAAATCCTGCACGCCTATGCTAGTATTTCAACCTCACCTCCGATGTCCCTCAGTATTGCCTAAGCAGTGGTTACCCACACACGTGACACAAGCACCCTGTCACATATAACCAGGTGGACGGCCAGAGTAATATAATAGTATTTTGTGAGGTTATGCAATACATACAGAAATAACTTCCTGTGAAAATTACAGGCATAGTTACGCATAATCTATCCTGGAGTCCTGTAGAGGGGAAAATTCAATTTGACATCGACTTGGATAAGAAACATCAGCATGTTTAGATTGGTAAAGGAGTGGCTGAAATCAATCAATTTTCCCCTATTTACTTATCACAATCCGTGCACTTGAACCATGAAAAATCCAACAAATATTTCATGCTCTTACTAATAATTCTGAAAAAAGGTTCACAGATGAGTCCAACTGTAAACCGTGTAAACATTAATAGAAATGCTGATTCTCCTCTGTGCTAAATGTGTTTTGCTTTTAATTGATCGTAAAACCTTCTGAAGTTGCGCAGCTAGTAAAAATTATTATGTCTGCATTTTTCACATAACCGCAGAATTGAGCCCTTCCCCCACTTCAGGGATGTAAACTTATTTTTGCCTGGCCAGGCACAGCCTGCAATAGATTGATTCTACCCCACCCCCTATCCTTTGCTCAGTCATTCAGACTTGGAAAGTCAATAACAAGCTGACATCATCATTGGTTTGTATATTACACTGCTACTTTCAAACTACCCACAATCTTCTAAGAGAGGAGCACTTTTATTTTAGAAGCACAGATATAATGAGCTAGGCATTATAGGATGAGCACTACTTACCAGTATTTACAAATACAGGGTGATTAGAAAGTAAGTTTAACCATATCAGTGATATGGTGCATTGATCACGTACCCTGTACTAAAAGAAATGAAAAATCTATGACAAATTTTAAAAGGTCTTCCATTCGAAATGTTTTCCTATTGAATTTTAGTTTGTATTAGTATTTCTAAATCCAGCACTATTGAGTGTAGTTATGGATGATATACCTACCAGTGTTATAAAGATAAAAAATGTTAAAACAAATCCAAAAATAAGTTTTTTTAAAGAAATGCAATAAATAGTAACAAAAAGTATATATTGCTTTATATCATATTATTATTATTATTATTATTATATTATTATTATTATTTATTACAACATTTAGCTTGCCCAAAGCGACTTACAGAGACTAGGGGGTGAACTATGCATCACAGCTGCTGCTGCAGAATCATTTTCAATAGGACCTCGGTTTTATGTAACTACCATAAATGTAACTTTATAAATGTTTTTTCTTAATGTTTCTGGTGGTGAATAAAGTTAAAGAAAGATATACCTGTGTCTTTTTTCTTCTGGTTTAAGTCTACATTAGTATATACATATGCTCATGTTGAGATGCCTAATAACAGGAAGTGCTTCCGACCTAGAAGCAGTTGTGGTATCAAAACCAAAATAACTGTCTTCACCGGGACAACAAAACAGACAGCAACTGCGGCTGTTCATGAGTTTGATGTGAATGTTCAAACTGCCTGGTGTTAAAAGCCACAGTGACTGTCTACTGGCCTAGCTGCGACTGCTCATATCAACCGCCTTATGAAAAGCTTTCTTAAACAATTCAGCACACTGCTGTCATTAACCACAGTTACACTTCCGGCAGTGTCAAGCAGCCACAGGCAAACAAATATAAATGTACAAACACTTGTCACTGGCAGCCACTGGTCCAATTTTAGAATGTTTTTTTTTTTTTTTTTTTGAAGCCATTGATTACTATAGCTCAGCAATATGGATACAGTACATTAACTTTTTTATTATTTGGGAAATAGATTTGTTTTCCTTTTTTTTTTTTTTTTTTTTAAGATAACACAGCGATGTGAATACAACTCAGCTTTCAGTACAAATCTTTCTTATCTAAGAAATACCATGAGCCAAGTTCATTACCAAGTTTGTGGACATGTCGGCTGCCAAAACCTCATTTTTACGAATGCCTGTCAAAAGACGTCAATGCAATTAAAGAGTTGTGTTGATAATACATGAATAATGAAGTGTAATGCTTGTTGCATATATTACTACTGTACTGTGTGTCATACAGTGGCATAACTTTGGTTTCAAAAGTCGGAGGACAGTTTCTATAGCTGGGGCATATAGTAATAACATTTAAAATAAATATTAATTTTATTCAGGTTGGCACCTTTGTGGCCTTGAACTTGCTCTCCTGAGGACAGGAGGGAGTATATCACAGCCACAAATAACAATAATATCCCAAGTTCAGATAGAAAATATTTTTATAGTATTGAGATTTTTACAGTATCTCCTCTGCTTGAGATTACCCATAATGCAATGCGCCCCAACACTGCCTTATGCACATAACCGTAATACTCTGTGTGACAGCAGATGGACGCAAACTGCCTCTATAGGCGTAATCGAGATTGTATATTTGAAAGTACATTTTTTTTGATGTTTTATTTTTTGCTTAAATTGAGGGTGTGACATTTGTGCTGTGTCATAAATTTGATGGTGTCTTAAATTTGAAGGAATACGGTAATGTATTTACCAATGGATCAATTGAGAGTTTCTCATCTTCAGAGGCCAAGAAGGGAAACGCCTAAAGAAAAAAAAAACAAGGCACTGTTGAAGTTTCTTTCCCAATACACTCAAGGTTTGGTTATTTTGTTTCTGGTATCATTTTGTAAATAAAGTAAAGGTATGTAGTAGATATACATTTTTCCAGTGAAAAGGCCTTTAGGAATACCTGTGACTTCAACAGTATTTAGGGGTTGGTCTCATGTCTTTGAGCCTTCAGTTGCTGATTTGTTAGTGTTGTAAGTTTCCTAATACACCACTGTGTAGAACTAGGTTCTCGACTCGGCTGGGAATATATAATTTTCCATTTGTCTTTTTCAAGACCATGTTGTTAAATTGGCTAGGGTTTTATTGATTAAAGCTAAAGAAAAAATAAATATGTATATATTACTGGCCTTAAGTATAGAGATCGGGAGAGTTCATTTATCAATTTCATAAGGCTTTTGCCAAAGCCTTTTACAGAAGACAAGTCTATGATCTGAGTCTCATGGTCACCCTTGTCCAAAAGGAATATAATTGTCCAATAGGAAAATATAAGCTGAAAGTTACTGATGACACTTCAAAGGTTATCACCTTTTAATGCAGTAAGGCCAAAAGTGAAAATGTACATTCATGTTTAAGAAGAGGTCTGTAAAATGACCTGCCCTATCTTTTATTTTACATTATTGTTTAAATAAGAAAAACCCTTCTTGAAATCCCACTTTAAAATGCCTACTCCTGTGATCAAACACGTTAAAGCTTAACACTTGACAGATTACATAACAAGTAAGACAGGCTAAATGTGTTGTGTTATATAACACACAAAAAAGTTTGAAATACCATCAGCATCGTTTCTTGGCTGCCACTGAAAAAAAAAAAAAATTATAATTATAAAATTATAATTTTAAAAATCTGATTATGTAATGTACCGTAACACATCGGAACAGAACAGTGTAAAAGGAAGGCTCATATGCAGAATATCACAATAATCTTTTGAATCTAATTCTTCCAATTCTAACAAAATGGATATTTCTTAATTAAGGATGAAACAATGTGGCATTCATATGTTTTTCCATTAAGGAATATGGAGCCTTATTTCTCTATCTGCTGTAATAACAAGGTATGCCTTACTTAATTTTGTATGATTAAAAAGATTATATAAAACATTCTCTGTAATTGGGCCAGTTTCATATCTTCCTTTTACTAAACTTTAAATTAAATACATTGTCATGTTACCTGTCTCTTAAATAGAGAGATCACTGTATCTCTGCCAGGAAGGATGTTTGTAGAAAGTTGTCCTTTAATAAACTTTCATGTTGCTTAATTTGTATGAAAACAACATTCATCTTTCATACCTGGAATATAGGAAGCAGAATCTAATCTGAGTTGAGGCCTTAGATGCCATATAAAGGAATTTGTGTTGCATAATCAGTCCTGTGTATTCTTCTAATCAATAAACAAACAGCGATGTACAGTTGGAATTGTGCTCGGTGGGTGAGGAGTCAGCTCTCTCCTTGAGCCTCAGACCTCAGCTGACTGAATGCCTGCTGATGGTGCAACTTGTAATCTTTTAAGTAGATTCAGGGAAAGGAGAGGCAGACAAAAGGATAGTGCAAGGACTGTGATGGGTAGAACAAAAACGGGAAAGAGAGAACAAAGGGTTTACAAAACCAGAGATGGCAAACTCAGATTGGATTAAAAATGTCCTGCTTCTCCCGAACAATGCAGATGCTAACTGCAGTGACTAGTGTGTGATTCACCTGCTGCTGTTTACTAATTGACCCAGCTGGTAATGAGAGAACAATATGCATTTGAAGCGTTTTTTTTTTTTTTTTTTTTTTAAACCAGTAAATGAAATTAAAGTTGCAAAGGTAGTACAAATAACTTTATATGGGACTTTAAATATTGTTATTCATGAATATAGAGAGATTTTAATGCCTTGCTACACTTTAGAAAATAACACCGTAGACAGACTTATTGAGGCCTTTAATCCAAAGAGGAACAATAAGGTTAATGTTAACTAAACCAGTAACACACAATGGTAAAAACTACAGACAAACAATTTGACTACAAGTCTTTCTCAGTGTCTTCAATGTTGATACTGAAAACAATCTATATAGACAACAAAGGACAATTAAAGGACCAAAAGTCTGCCTTAATTGTTTTGTTGTTAACCCTACTTCTTCTATGAACAATGTCCTAAGTTATTTGATTCTGTTTTTTTGCTTTATAAACCTTTTTGTATTTTGGAAAAAAAGTGGTAATTGAGTTCTTGAAGCTTTTGGCAGTTTAAAATACTCCCATTGTGCCTCAAGGTTCCTTAACATTACAATTTGAAAGCAGAAGCATGAGCCAAAAAATGGAAACCACTGGTGTAATATAGCAGACAGTTCATGTAAATGGGTCATCCATTATGTGACTTATTCATTTGTTAGGCAAATAATGACATATTTTGTTGTCTAACCTTTGCACTGCAGTAGCAGATAAATTAATAATACTTAAGCATCTACCCACCCTTAAAACTATTCTGAATCGAACAAAAGAATTTACAAGAGTTTGCATAAAGCCTGCTTCAGTTTTCAGTGGTCATGAGGTCATAGCCCAGCAGTGCCAGTCCAGCCAGGGATTTTGAATGCCGCTGGAACACAGGAAGCTGCTGGAGCGGTGCCAATCCCGTCAGTAATAAGGTAAACTGTTGCCTCCCAGTGAAAGAAAACACAAAACAAAAAAAACAACAGAAGCTTCTCTGGCAGTGGCCGCGGCCTACCCTGACTGGAGCAGATCAATATGACAGACTCCCGGCCTTCTGTCCGAGCACACTGTTACTCTCAGAAATAGAGCTCATTTCCTGCGTCACCAGTTTTATTGTTTTGTTAGTTGGTCATGGGGAGTTATTTAAGGAAGTTACATTTTAAACTAAAATGCTAGCTGTACTGTTTGTTTGCTTTATGAGAAGGCAAACATTGACACTGCGTTTATTTTTTGTTCTCTTACTTTGTAGAGCTGGAATTATGCTTTATTTTTTTGAAATGTGTTGCTGGAACTAAAAAGGCAATCCCATTTTGTGCATGACTATTTGACAACATAACTTTACATAGCAATACCAGAATAATACTTTGTTAACAATGCAAATGGAAAGCAGAGTTACCAAAAGGTGTACTTACAAAAAAATAAATGAAAATGAAAACTACCCTAAATATACACACTGCTTCTACTGCAGTTTGAGAGGATCGATATATATATATATATATATATATATATATATATATATATATATATATATATATATATATATATATACATAAGGGGGGATTGCCTTTTAATGTAACATGTACCTTCACACATATGACAATACATATTTGTTAAAAAAGTACAGCATGGAAGATCATATAATGGAATACTAGTATGTTATTGAGTGAAACACAATGACTTTTAGCTATTTTTCATTATATTGCCATATAGCTCAACTCTGGGGTTTGCAGACTGAGTGTTATCAAAACTATTTCAGGGCTGACTGATCAAACCACTCTGCACTGCATTCCTTATCATCACAGAATTGGAAAAGAACCATTTTGTAAACAGAGATAGATTATTTCTACACCATAGATTATACACTATAGCATCAACATCTCTCAAGATAGCCCAAATAGCAATCTGGCTGTAATGCAAAGTCTTCCCAAACTATGTTAATAAAGAATGCATTAAAGGAAGGCATATTTTATTGGCAGAATGCATATTTCCCATTTTGAGGTTCTTAGCAATTAGGCATGATAGTCAAGTAGTGATATGTCTATGCAGGTATGTCCTCACTGTGTCTTTATATTTCTGTCCATACATCTGCATGTCTGTCCCAATTAATAGCTGTTTGACTAACAACCACTCATTCAATTGCAACAAAAAAGAAAGATAAATGTATCATATTAGATCCATTAAAATTATTATTGCAGAAAATGTTTCAATTGGGTCTAATGCTTAGTTTTGGACAGTCTGTTGCTGCACTGCATTTTTGACTCACACACTGCTGTGCCTTAAAGCAAAAGTAATATAATGTACTCTTAACAGATGAAAATAAATAGTTCAATACAAACATGTGTTTCTCATTAATTTGTTACAGAGCACACAGAGGCGGGTTGTATACCATTGTTTGCAGCAGCTGAGAAACCATTAAGCAGTTCAGTATGAAGACAGTGGCTGGGTAAAACAATAATTTACAATGCTTCCGATCAAGACAAATGTGTTTATGTATGCAGCCACCAATACTTGAATATATTGATATACAGCAGTTCATAGTCCTTGTGTTCACAAGAAACAGTCTTAACATAAAAACATGGGTGAGTATACCTAGTATGTGCCTGGTCCCTTTACATGGTAATCTCAATATAATTACATAGGATCCCATCTTTCAAATCGGAAGATGAATGATGATCTCAATATAGTAACATGGCAATTAGAAAATAAAACGTTGCAGCAGTTGGAATAAGATAAGAACTCTGTCACAGATATTGTGTGAATACTTGTGCCAATACCCAAAGGCTTCCTGTAAGCAACTCATTTGATTAGTAGAGCTTCTTATTCTTTAATGTTGTTTGACATTTTTGTTTTCAAGTGTCTTTCATGCTCAAAGCTGAGATGCAGCCTTGCTCCATTGCCTCATTATGAAGATTTTGGCACTGAGTAGTGGTTTATAAACATCTTCAGGCAAAGCAATCCCTGCTCATAAAAAAAATCTGAAAAAACTCCCCAGATGTCTTTATATATTACTGAGTTTAGATATCAAAAACATGAGAGTCTGAACTCATGGTCAATAACATCCCTTCTATTCTATTCAAGAACAAAACAGTTGGTCGTTTCCAGTTATCTATTTAGGAGCTACAAAGAACTGTTAGTAAAGTTTAAAAATTAAGACGGCTTTTACCAAAAACGAATGCTTAGTCACTGTGTGCTAGATATTCAAAAGAGATGCGAGTTTCGCAAGTGCAGTTGCATGGATTTTTTCTTTCTCTAATGCTGGGGGAAAAAAAAATGTTACATGTTTTTGACTTCACTTAACAAATTTGCAAACCAGCTCAAATGCTATTTAAATACTATTTACTCCTGTCAAAAAGGAGCTCACTAAGCTTTGTTTAAACTAACGTTAGATCTTGTTGTTCAGAGCGATGCAAGAAGTGAAAACTAAATACATTGACACTGTTGCTAAATATTTAAAAAATATATACTGTGTTGTAACAAAGTGCCCGCCCCTGTGTATATTATCTGTTATGTGTTGCGTGTGGTGTGTTTAATGTTGGTGTATAGACATTGGTACACGGGATATAAACGGGTCTGTGTAACACGAGTGTTTAAAATGTATATTTGTATTTAGGCACGAGGATTGCACAGCACTTCACGTGCAAGTAAAATGTAGTAATATGTGAGCACGGGGAATTGCACTTTATTAATTCACGTGCTGGGATTCAAGTGAATAATTAATTGGTAATTGAATCCCAGCACAATAGTATATATAGATGCACGTTGTCACATACTGGTGGTTGGGTGTTCGGTGAGCGGAGAACGGGATTGGAGACGGAGGAAATTAGTAGTAGTAGTCTGTTTTCGTTTGTCTATTTATTTTGGCGTAGAGTGCCGTGTCCTGTGTTTTTCGTGTTTGTGTAAACCTTTTATTTTGTAATAAACCGGCGCCAACAGGCGTCTTCATCATTTCATTTCATCCGTCCTGTGTTTTGTGTATTTCATTACCTTTCCTGGTTCTGACGCCGCCCACTTCGGCCGTCTCTGTGACACGTGGTGTCCTGCGTGGGATAACAGCGCCTCCAAGCGTCAGACCAGGAGAGGTGTTTTGTCAAAAAAAAAAAAAAAAAAAAACAAAAAAAAAAACAAAAAAAAAAAAAAAAAAAAAAACCACAGCAACAACAAAAAAAAAAAAAACATGGAAGGCTGGGACTGGAGAGATGGCTGCCAGGACCTGGAGGAGTTCCTCGGTGGTCTGGAGGACCAGGGCTGGTGCCTTGCCTGTGGGGAGTTTGGGCACCCGGTGGTGCGCTGCCCCTACCAGGAAGGAGAGGAGGAACTGCCGCAGGAGAGGAAGGTGAGGAGGTGGCAGAGAAGGGGAAAGGGGAAGAGGAAGGCAGAGGTCCCACCACTGTCTCCACAGCAGCACCAGTCTCCTGCAAGGGAGGAAGAGCCGCACCAGTCCCCTGCAAGTGAGGGAGAGCCGCACCAGTCCCCTGTATCAAGGGGAGACTACACACCGCTCCCACCTCCACCACCAGGAGACTACACGCCGCTCCTACCTCCATGGGCAGGCGCAGAGCAGCAGGAGCTGCCTCTGCCTCCGCCACCTCCACCGGCAGGCGCAGAGCAGCAGGAGCTGCCTCTGCCTCCGCCACCTCCACCGGCAGGCGCAGAGCAGCAGGAGCTGCCTCTGCCTCCTCCACCTCCACCGGCAGGAGCAGAGCAGCAGGAGCTGCCTCTGCCTCCGCCACTCCACCGGCAGGCGCAGAGCAGCAGGAGCTGCCTCTGCCTCCGCCACCTCCACCGGCAGGCGCAGAGCAGCAGGAGCTGCCTCTGCCTCCGCCACCTCCACCGGCAGGGGGAGAGAGCAGCAGGAGCTGCCTCTGCCTCCGCCACCTCCACCGGCAGGGGGAGAGCAGCAGGAGCTGCCTCTGCCTCCGCCACCTCCACCGGCAGGGGGAGAGCAGCAGGAGCTGCCTCTGCCTCCGCCACCTCCACCGGCAGGAGCAGAGCAGCAGGAGCTGCCTCTGCCTCCTCCGCCACCTCCACCGGCAGGAGCAGAGCAGCAGGAGCTGCCTCTGCCTCCGCCACCTCCACCGGCAGGAGCAGAGCAGCAGGAGCTGCCTCTGCCTCCGCCACCAGCAGAGGGTGAATGCCTGCTGGGTCCCTGTCCACCAGCAGAGGGTGAATGCCTGCTGGGTCCCTGTCCACCAGCAGAGGGTGAATGCCTGCTGGTATCACTTCCCCCACCATCACGAGGAGAGGAGCTGGAGCTTCCTCTGCCTCCACCTCCATCAGGGGGAGAGGAGCAGGAGCTGCCTCTCCCTGCACCACAAGGGCCAGGACTAGATGCTGGCGGTCCTCAGCAGCCCTTGCATAGGCTGCTGAGGGAAGCACGGGGAAGAACCTCCCGGCTGCAGTGGCCGAAAAGAGGGCCAACACCCGCACCCCAGCTTGTCCTGACTGCCAGCCTCGCTTCGCCCAAGGATGCCAGCCTCGCTTCGCCCAAGGATGCCAGCCTCGCTTCGCCCAAGGATGCCAGCCTCGCTTCGCCCAAGGATGCCAGCCTCGCTTCGCCCAAGGATGCCAGCCTCGCTTCGCCCAAGGATGCCAGCCTCGCTTCGCCCAAGGATGCCAGCCTCGCTTCGCCCAAGGATGCCAGCCTCGCTTCGCCCAAGGATGCCAGCCTCGCTTCGCCCAAGGATGCCAGCCTCGCTTCGCCCAAGGATGCCAGCCTCGCTTCGCCCAAGGATGCCTCCTCGCATCGCCCAAGGGGTTGCCCGCCGCTCTGCATCGCCTGGGGTTGCCCGCCGCTCTGCATCGCCTGGGGTTGCCCGCCGCTCTGCATCGCCTGGGGTTGCCCGCCGCTCTGCATCGCCTGGGGTTGCCCGCCGCTCTGCATCGCCTGGGGTTGCCCGCCGCTCCGCATCACAGCCGGAAGTACTGTGGCCGGAACCCCACGAAGGGGAGCTGCCGGCCACGAAGAAGGGAGACCGCCAACCCCAGCAGCAGTTTCGCTGCCGGAGAAGGGGGAGGAGGTCTGGAGACCGCCAACCCCAGCAGCAGTTTCGCTGCCGGAGGAGGGGGAGGAGGTCTGGAGACCGCCAACCCCAGCAGCAGTTTCGCTGCCGGAGAAGGGGGAGGAGGTCTGGAGACCGCCAACCCCAGCAGCAGTTTCGCTGCCGGAGGAGGGGGGGGAGGAGGTCTGGAGACCGCCAACCCCAGCAGCAGTTTCGCTGCCGGAGGAGGGGGAGGAGGTCTGGAGACCGCCAACCCCAGCAGCAGTTTCGCTGCCGGAGAAGGGGGAGGAGGTCTGGAGACCGCCAACCCCAGCAGCAGTTTCTCCGCCGGAGATCGTGGGGGAGGTCCGGAGACCTGCTCCCTCTGCAGTTTCTTCCCTGCAGGAAGAACGGTGGTTGAAGCCCCACCAAGGGGAGCTGCCGGCGCCGAAGGAGGGGGAAGGTCAGGAGACCACACCCCAAGCAGCCTTTCCGCTGCGAGGACTACCCTGGCAGGAGAATGCTACCCTGCTGACAGCATTACGACCTGTGGGCCCCTGGAAGCCTCTGGTCCTGGCCAAGGACTTTGGGCGGGACTTTTGGGCTTTTAAGGGGGGAGGTGGCCATTGAGGCCATGTGTGCTTTGCACAGGAGGGGGTATATGTAACAAAGTGCCCGCCCCTGTGTATATTATCTGTTATGTGTTGCGTGTGGTGTGTTTAAATGTTGGTGTATAGACATTGGTACACGGGATATAAACGGGTCTGTGTAACACGAGTGTTTAAAAATGTATATGTGTATTTAGGCACGAGGATTGCACAGCACTTCACGTGCAAGTAAAATGTAGTAATATGTGAGCACGGGGAATTGCACTTTATTAATTCACGTGCTGGGATTCAAGTGAATAATTAATTGGTAATTGAATCCCAGCACAATAGTATATATAGATGCACGTTGGCACATACTGGGGGTTGGGTGTTCGGTGAGCGGAGAACGGGATTGGAGACGGAGGAAATTAGTAGTAGTAGTCTGTTTTCGTTTGTCTATTTATTTTGGCGTAGAGTGCCGTGTCCTGTGTTTTTCGTGTTTGTTTAAACCTTTTATTTTGTAATAAACCGGCGCCAACAGGCGTCTTCATCATTTCATTTCATCCGTCCTGTGTTTTGTATATTTCATTACCTTTCCTGGTTCTGACGCCGCCCACTTCGGCCGTCTCTGTGACAGTGTGGTGTGTGTGAGATGTGTGTGTGTATATATATATATATATATATATATATATTATAATATATATATATATATATATATATATATATATATATATATATATATACCAAGATATCTGCAGCTCCAAAAACCCCAACAGAGGATGCTGATATCCCAGGTCAGTAAAAACAAATGATAGTGCCACAGATGGCAGTTGTGTCCGGAGCACTCCCAACCTCTATGGGAACTGTTTGGGACACTCTCTCACTCTTAAAGTGATCGGCTCAATTTTTTCAAATTTCAAATCATAATATCTTTTTTTTAAATATCATCTATATCCCATGGAATAGTTGAAATGGCATTTACGTTATCTGGGGAGTGGGTCAAAGCCAGATGAAGACAAAACTGCATGAGAGACGGTACAACAGGATTACACAACCGTGATATATTTAAAAGCATTATTATTATATGAGTCCATACTTCTTTAATCTTGTACTATAAGTAGACATTCTCATTGATTTACTGCACAGTCGGGACAGGTTTGACTTGCTCTGTAAGCATTTAAAAGTATCTAAAAAATAAGAAAATGTAATATGTAGACTATAGTGATGCAGTGATTGCATGGTATAATTTTTCACATTGTTTAGAGCCTAATCTTATTTTTAGTTTTTTCCCTTTATGCAGCTATTATAATCTTATCTTCAGTAAAGCTGCCCTCTCTATTCTTTTGAACACTGAGCCACTGTCTCACCTTGTACTCAAATACATCTGCATTAGATTGATATAGTCTGAGTTGCGATTCATTTCCTGTTCAGATTAACTTAAATGTATTTATTTCCTTAGCCTTGCTATATTAGCAGCAACTCTTTTGAATTTAACAGGCTTCCGAATAGAAGCAGGATATTCACGAGCACTTCAACCTATTTCTTGTAGCAAATTGGATATTTTTCACGCTGGGGCCTTTTGTGTGTTATAGAATACTGCACATTGTGTGAAATGCAAGAACTCCTTGTTCTTACTCCTTGGATAAGCAGCTGGCTGAGAGCTCCCCTTCCTGCCATACACTGCCACTGCCAGCTCATAAAGTGGATTGCTTCAGTTTCTTCTATTGATTTATGCTGCTCTTACAGGAAAGGGGCATCACTCATCTTGAAACTTTTTGGGAGATAAAAGAGCTGTGATAGAGAAATCTCCTATGGAGTTAGAGGAGGACATCAAACAAAACCAGCCATTCTGTTCCCTATGGAACTCAAACACCGTTCTCTTACATGTTTTGAATGTTATGCATTCTTTCTTAGCTGGTTTAGAGATGGTGCAAAGCAAAAGACATGGGGGGAGCTCTTTCATGCCGTGATTAAGGCAATCATTTGCATTGTGCGTGATTGTCAGTTCATGCACAGTCTCTGTCCTGGAACATATCACAGTGCCTGTTAAAATGGAAGGATACAGTGGCTCTCAAAAGTATTCACCCCCTTTGGACTTTTCCACATTTTATTGTGTTACAACATGGAATCAAAATGGATTTAATTAGGAGTTTTTGCCACTGATCAACACAAAAAAAAGTCCATAATGTCAAAGTGAAAAATAAAATCTACAAATTGTTCTAAATTAATTACAAACATAAAACAGAAAATAATTGATTGCATAAGTATTCACCCCCTTTGCTATGACACACCTAAATAAGCTCTGGTGCAATCAATTGTCTTTAGAAGTCACATAATTAGTTGAATGGAGTCCACGTGTGTGCAATTAAGGTGTTTCACATGATTTCAGGTTAAATATATCTGTCTCTGGGAGGTTCCACAGTTGGTTAGTACATTTCCTAACAAAAACTACATCATGAAGATGAGGGAACATTCAAAGCAAATTTGAAATAAGGTTCTTCAAAAGCACCAATCAGGGGTAAGATATGAAAACATTTCCAAGGCATTGACTATCCCCTGGAGCACAATAAAGTCCATTATTAAGAAATGGAGAGAATATGGCACAACTGTCAATCGATCTGGAACAGGTTGTTGTCAAAAACTAAGTATCCGGGCGAGAAGGTCACTAGTCAGGGAGGCCACCAAGAAGCCTATGGCAACTCTAAAGGAGTTACAGTCTTCCACGACTGAGCTGGGAGACACTGTGCATACGGCAACAATAGCGTGGGTTCTTCACAAAATTGGCCTTCATGGGAGAGTGGCAAAAAGAAAGCCATTGTTGAAAAAAAACACATCAAATCTTGGCTTGAGTTTGCCAGAAGGCATGTGGGAGACTCTGAGATCAAGTGGAAGAAGATTCTATGAACTGATGAGACCACAGTAGAGCTTTTTGGTCTCAACTCTAGTGCTATGTTTGGCGCAAGCCTAACACCGCACATCATCCTGGGAACACCATCCCTACCGTGAAGCATGGTGGTGGTATCATCATGCTATGGGGATGCTTCTCTGTGTCAGGGCCTGGAAAGCTTGTGAAGATAGAGGGCAAAATGGATGCAGCAAAGTACAGAAAAATCCTGGGGGAAAACCTGCTGAATTCTACAAGAGACCTGGGTCAGGAGAAGATTCATCTTCCAGCAGGACAATGACCCCAAACATACAGCCAAAGCCACATTGGAGTGGCTTAGAAACAAAAAGGTCAATGTCCCGAAGTGGCCCAGTCAAAGGCCGGACCTCAATCCAATTGAGAATATGTGGAAAGAGTTGAAAATTGCTGTTCACCAAAGTCCCCATCCAACTTGACGGAAATTGAACAATTTTGCAAAGAAGAATGGGCAAAAATTGTAGTGTCCAGATGTGCAAAACTGGTAGAGATTTATCCAAACAGACTCATGGCTGTAATTTCTCCCAAAGGTGCCTCTACGAAATATTGACTCAAGGGGGTGGATACTTATGCAATCAATTATTTTCTGTTTTGTATTTGTAATTAATTTAGAACAATTTGTAGATTTAATTTTCACTTTGGCATTATGGACTTTTTTGCGTTGATCAGTGGCAAAAACTCCTAATTAAATCCATTTTGATTCCATGTTGTAACACAATAAAATGTGGAAAAGTCCAAAGGGGTGAATACTTTTGAGAACCACTATATGTGCATTCTTTCACATAGAGTACAGTACTAATTAGATTGTCTGCTGCATTCTGAAACAGTCTATGTCTAATTATATTGAAGAGTAAGCAGCGGGGTTCTGAAAAACGTCCCCATATGTTGCTACAACTGTTTAAACAGCATGCTTGTAATTTCTCTTTTACACCTGTTTCAAAGCTCTTTGCAAAATGGCTGCTCTAGTGCACTGGGGTTTGAGATCTGTCCTCTAAATCACTGCAGGAAGAGTGATTAAAAAAAGCATAACAAGAAGTCCCCTGACTTTTATTTTCCATGCCACACCATGGATCCTTATTGCTGTGTTTCAATGCAGGTTTGACAGTGAAGGTGATAATTCTTACACTATCAGTGCACTAGTGCAGACATATTGAAAAGAGCTTTGAAACAGACTTTAAAGTTATAGGTGTAAAAAGTTATGTTAAGAAGGAAAATAAAAACTACAGGTAACTTATTTAAACAGTTGAAGCAACACATGAGGATGTACAATGCTATATTTTTCAGAACCCCACTGCTTACTCTTTAATTGAGTCATTCCAGCTGCATCAGAATATGAGTTCACCAGGCTTCTTAGCAACAGCTGTTGCTAGGAAAACCCAATTATGAGAAGGATGAAAACAATCAATATGCGAGCTACAGATGGAATATTATTCCCACGATTAACAACAATAACTTTATGGAACCATGGGCTTGATTGCAGAATGTGCTACAGTATATATTAATTTGCTCAAATAAAATATGAATGCGTTCATTGATTTTGGTGAGGGAGGAGGATTTCTTTATATACTAGGAAATGTACCAGTACTTGATATGAAATTGTTTGATAAAAAAAATATATAATTGATAAACACACGGATTTATCAGCTCTGTTAACAGAAGCAGACACATTTTTATGGGCATGCTAAGGAGTCACGAGGAGTTCTTATATACAAGTTTTTGACATATATTACAAGCTTTATTATTTATTTATTTACTTATTTATTTTTATCGAGATTAAAATCTTTTTTTATAATACAGCTTATATATTCTGTTTTGTTTTTATTCTGTTCTTTTTTTTAAATGCTTAATGTTGTTCAGTAATATGTATTGTTTTTGCCTTTGTAAAGCGCTTTGTGGCAACTTGTTGCAAAAGGCGCTATATAAAAATAAAATTGAATTGAATAATGTACTTCTATATTTCTGTTGTCACAAGGGGTCTCTTCACATCAAATGCCATCAGTAAGGGCTGAGAAATATACATCAATAAAAAGATGCTGTTTTCCCATCATTCATTTTAATTTTAGTAGCTCTCTATTATAGAAATTTCAGGGTAATTAAAGGAACTTTCAATTCCATGAAAGTCCAGACTCAAGTACGCGTACACCCCTGGTCTGATTGCTGCTAAATCGTTACAGGAAATAAAGGCGATTAGGTACCAGAAACAGTTTAGTCTTTTATTTAATTAATAACGGGCTGATTTTCATCCCAAGAATAGGCTTGCCAGCGATAAAAACAATATCTATCCCAACTTTTACGTTCTCTATACAGTGGTAAACTATGAAGCGTTTTTTTTTTTTTCCTAACAGAAAAAAAGCTTTTTGATAATACTGAGAACAAAAATTGAGGCTGGATGGTCTTTGGTGAAACCTTAATAAATCCTGTTCAGAAACCAGCCTCCAGAAATATAGTACAAAGCTTTGGGGCTTACAATAATTGCTCTGTCTACATCTGTCCGCTAAAAGCCTATGGGCCCGATATTTGAAAGGTTTGCGCACCGCGTAGAGGAGTATGTGCGTCACAAATGGCCGTTGTGCCGAAATTGTGCCAAGTTGCTATATTTGACGTCCTTTTGTGCATCACAATCCATCCTGTGCTGTGCAGAAATCAAATGTATGCATCGCACAACATGGGGGGAGTGGCCAACAGTATGCGTGATCCAGGTATATTCGAAGGTATGCGCCAAGCACAAAACCAGGTTTGTGATGCGCAGAATAAGGATTGTAAAAGGACTGCGTTAACTCCGTGCACACTACCATTCCAGCACTAACTACAAACAGGCAACAATGGGAAACTTGGGCAGCATGCATCGTGTCCATCGACGTGTGAATGTGAATGATGCAAGGCACGCCCAGCAACAGCAACCCCGACATAGGCAAAGATATGCTGAAAGTATGTACTGGCCTCGGCACACATATGAAGAGCTCAGCAATGAGCAAGTCATGTCCAGGTATTGTCTTGACCGAGACATGCTGACTCATCTATGCCACATGCTGCATGATGACCTGGACAGAACAAACCTGCACAGTCATGCCTTGTCTGAGCAATTGCTAGTGTCTGTCTGTATGTGTATCCTGGCTACCGGGACCTTCCAGAAGGTAGCAGGTGATACAGTGGGGATCACCCAGTCAGCAGTGTCCCGCCACCTTGACAGGTTCATAACCGCGTTGCTATGACGTGCTGAGGAACATATTAAATTCCCCAGTACTAGAGCAAATGGAGGAGATAATGTGGGGTTTTTATGAGGTCGCGCACCTGCCGCACGTGGTAGGTGCAATTGACTGCACCCATATTGCTATCCGGGCACCTGTTCCAGTTGTCCTGCTCTATCAGGATTCCAGCTGTATTCGGAATAGTGGGAAATTTGAATAGCTATTCCATGCCATGTAAGCAGGGTATTCCGAATTAATCCGTCAGTATTCTGGATACCACTATTCTGAAAAAGTGATACCGAATACCCACTTAGTATTAGGATACTATCAGAATACTAGTCATTCTAGACAGCTTATTCAGAAAAACATTTTTGTTCTAGACACACGAGTCATTGTTTTATAATCTATAATAATAATAAGCCTTTGCAAAAACTGTTCAGAAATATATTAGTACTTGTATGACCCCAAACTGGTTGCCGACTATGCAATATCTTCCTATTTTTTTTTTTATTTTTCAGTTTTTTAGTAGATCAACAGTCAATACCAGGATATATATCCTTTATTTAACTAGGTAGTCATGTTGAGATTAAAACCTCTTTTACAAGTGAGACCTAGCCAAACAGGTAGCAGCAAGTCAATCGGACAACAAGAGCAAATACACAATAAAATACAATTAAGACACATGCAAATCACATTTAAAACAATATATCACATTTAAAACAAAATACAGAAAAGTAGTCAGCTATTTAAAACAATTACAAGTCTCAGTCACGAAATCATGCAGTTTACTCTTAAATTACAATAAAGATATCTGGGTCTGCAGGTTTAGTTTGGACTGGAACTCATTCCAGGACCATGGGGCATAATAAGCAAAGGATCCTTTACCAGCCCCTGCACGCACATTTGGGATTTTAAAATGCAAAAAAGAATGAGATCTGAGGCTATGGTTACTATGGGAAGCTACCAGGTATTCATTTAAATAAGTATATTCATATAATTTTACTTCAAAAATATACAGCTATGTCGGATCAGTTGGCCTTTAAAGAAACCTATATAGTATTTCCTTGTGATACAATAGTGTCCGTATTCAATAAAACAGTGGTGTTATCAGTTCATTAATTTGAAAGCTTGGCACCTAGCTATGTGTGCACGATATATTATGTGGTCTCGTATGCTGTCATATCGGTACATACTGTGGCAACACCAATGATAGCAGATTGTCGGGGTAATGCCATTACTAATGGTGACTGTCCATCATTCTGCATTCTCGCTTGGCTGTTGTGTGCCGTTGCTATATTGGCAGTGAATGCGCAGACGGTTTTGCGAGGCACAAACAGATTTGCGAATTGCTCAAAAAACTGCTATATTCCAATGTCGCACAACTACTTTGTGTTGTTTTGGAATTATGTGCCAAAGCACAATTTTTTTGCGAGACACAAATTTAACAAGGGGATTGCGTGAAGATCAAAGATCGGGCCCTATGTGTTTCTACAGCCAAGAAATGCTATTAGCATCTGTTTCAATTTGTAGGAAGCAAAGCATAAAAAAGGAAAATAACTGTCAGGCTGTGTCTAGAAGAGCTACAGGTCATCGCTAGTACTCTGCCACATGGCTGTTATATAACCAATGACTTCATCTCACAGAATAAGTCTAGAGTAGCCACACATTACTGTCTGTACCAGGCGAGTCATCTATTGATGACAGGAATAAATAACTTTTTGTTTTAAAGCTGTAGCTAATAGCAGCAGGATTTGTTTTTCTTGCTGATGAAAGCATGCCCCTTGGTAGACAGATGGCTTCCATAGGAATTCCTAAGTTAGAGCTAATATGTACACTGCACAAAACAATTACAGGATGTCCAGCAATGTGTGCATTAAGCATTACACTCATTTACATACCCATTTCCAAATCTGTATTATTCTCCATGGTGATCATGCACCGTATTGAAGTATGGAAGGTGAACCTGTATGGAAAGGCGTGGAGGGTGGAAAATTGCTACCTACCGTAGACTGCAATATTGGCTATTTGCTTTTTACCATTACCTGACATCTCACCTGATACCTGATACTCTAGAGGGGAGTTGTGTGATGCACTGCTGTTGCTGATTATGCTCCTGTCACTGAGATAAGGTTATAACTCTATAACTCTGAATGCAGACAGCTTGTGCCGTGCATGGTCACCAATTTGTGCCCAACCTCTGTCATCTTACATTAATTAGGCTTTATTTCAATACGGGGCTTTGGGATTTACTGGGAACCTAATAAACACATCTCTGTATAGCCCTTAATTGTTTGGAGCAGTGTATGGTTTTGTTTTGCTATTCTTGTATCTAAGTATCTAAGAGACTAATGATTCTTGGTGATTCTCAGAAATAAGCCTCCATTTCACCAGTACTTTGTTGTCACCCTTACACAGGCGCACTGCAAGCCACATGTAGACATTATTTTTATTTTGAAAACATGCTTTAATTTTTTTCTCTATTCACAGTTTGAGACTGGCCTGTTAACCTCTTTTTTCTCTTTGTTGTATTCCTCATGAAAGCTTCCATATGGATTTACTCCTCCATTAAGATCACTCCCTTAAATGTTAATTATGTTTCTGCACCACATGAAGTATTGAACATTGGACTGCTTTCCCTCATGTGCATGTGGGTATATTTGTGGGTTTGGACACATGTCATATTTCTCTTTGTAATATCTCGGAATAACTGTTGTGAGAGATGGTGGTAGAATTAAGAAAAGAATCCTTGGAACTTCAACCAGATTTTGTTCCTAACGAGAAACATATTACCTATGCAGGGTTGTACATTTGGCTGAAAGCTTGAAATTTATATTTACTTTGAAACCATGAACAATAAGGGATTACAACTTCTTTCAAGTTATTTAGGAGAAAAAGATGCATTCATTTGGGACAGATGGTTTTATATTCATTGCCACTGCAACTGGAAAGTCATTAAAAAGGTATTCATTTGTCTCGATTAGATTTATGAAAGCTGACATTAAGTGGAGGGGCAGATTATTTGGAACTGATTTGTGGTATATATATATATATATATATATATATATATATATATATATATATATATATATATATATGACAATTTCTTCTTTTTTTTTTTCTTTTTTTCTTATTTTTTTTTTTTTCTTTTTTTTTTTTTTTAGTTTTTTTTTTTTTTGGTTCTTTCCTTTTTTTTTTTTTTTTTCTTTTTTTTTGTTTTTTTTTTTTTTTTCTTTTTTTTTTGTTTTTTTTTTCTTTTTTCTTTTTTTTTTTTTTTTTTTTTTTTTTTTTTTTTTTTTTTTTTTTTTTTTTTTTCTTTTTTCTTTTTTTTTTTTTTTTTCTTCTTTTTTGTTTTTTTTTTTTTTTTTTTTTTTTTTTTTTTTTTTTTCTTTTTTTTTGTTCTTTCTTTTTTTTTTTTATTTTGTCTTTGTTTTTTTTTTTTTTTTTTTTTTTTTTTTTCTTTTCTTTTTTTTTTTTTTTTTTTTTTTTTTTTTTTTTTTTTCCTGGGGTTCTGTTTTACACTGATAGACTAAGGTCTGTTTCTCTCACTTGCTGCAATGAGTTGCTGAAGATTTTTACACCTGCACTTGCATGTGGAATATTCTAATTGGAGGCAGTGTGTGGAGAGGAATTCTAATGAACTCTCTCTCCGGTAGCTAACTGAATTGTGCAATATAAAGATGTGTCTGTTTTTAAGACCCTTGTTATTCTCATGATTGAAACCGCTATTTCATTTATATATGGCCAAGGTTATTTTATGGTTTAAAATCTGATATTGCACCAACAATATTATGATCTTTCTTGGTCACTTTATCTGGGTAGCTAGCCTGCCTGCCTGTTTGACTTATTCATTTATATGAGTGGTATTGTTCTATTTAGTAAGTGCTGTATCTATTTTTCCCCTGAAGCAGGATGGCAGATTAGACATGTACACTAATGTACACTTTCACCATCACACGTTTGTATGCATATAAAATGTTCTTTTAATACTGTAAGTGTTTGTTATTTATCGAGGAGGTGAGCAAAGAGTATCAGAGAAAATGCATCATTAGAAGATTCACCAAGCAATTCATTCTAAACAAATTGTGTATTGGGTAGGGAGTTCTATCATACTTTTAAAAGCTTAATAATGAAGAGTTACATACATGGTATACATGTATAATATAGCAAATAACTACTAACACAAATGGCACTTCAAACGTATTTATTTATAGCCTACAATCGTACATATGTAAATAATGACAAAAGTATGTAAACATAAGAAAATAAATTCATAAGATGGCTTGCAATATTTTTTTTCTTTTTAAACAAACAAAAAAAAAGCATTGCAAAATGCATATTAAGAGTATATGGTAAGCTGTGGCAAAATATCCCCCCAAAAGAGGGTAAATTACTAGTGACTAATTTTTATTTGTTTATTATTTGTTTTAATCCATGCCGTCCGATTTTTACACCAGATAATCATAAATCAGCATTTTATATGTGAAGTGTTCTAAATAAATGTACATTCTAATTTTCCTGATCTCATTAACATGCATTTTGATTAACGCGCTCCCCTTATGTAGTCGTTGAAAAAGGAAGTGATGTAAGTGACCTGCGACAATTAAGCTTTTTAATGAAAAATGCATTCATTAACAACCTCAGTGACTCAATTTCAAGCATTAACACATTTCACTTGAAAATCACTTGCTTCTAAAGCTCTCGTTACTATACCACAAGTTCGATACAATAAACCTGGTTTTTGTAAATCCTGCCCATGATCTCCTGACAATAGAGGATGGGGTTGTGGGGTTTTGTGTAGGAAAGATCAGCTCAGCTGAGGTTTGAAATTCCATTTTTCTATTTTCCATTCTCCGTTAAAGAATACATCATAGAGAAATCAATTATGTTAACATTTTTTTTTAGATTTAAACTATGTTATATAATGTATGCATTTTAAATGATGTTTCCTCAAGGTTGTACAAGAGTTAAAATTAGCAGAGCTCATGCAACATGAAATGTAGCTCATAAGCTCAAGCAGGGAGCTGTCATATTGCCTAACAGCAGTATCAAAAGGCTGCAGTTATAAATCAGGCATTAGGCAATTAAAAAGGATGTTCAATAACACGAAAGCTTAAAGTAATTGTAGCAAACAAAATACTGTAGTTCAAAAATAGGTCTCGGATGTGCAGCTCTAAAATAAACACGTATTATAGCAAACATGTATTTTCACATAGTAGTACACTAGCTTACGAAATGCCAGTAGTCCTATTGTAATTTTAAAATCTTGATAAATATATAATGAAGTGTTACACACATGATATACACATATGATATAACTACAAACACAAATGTGAATGAGGGTAAATGACTAGTGGGGTTTAATTATTATTTATTTAATCTGTGCCGTCCCATTTTTGCCCACACGCCAGATAACCCTAAATTTGCATTTTATATGTGAAGTGTTCTAGTACAATTAAGCTTTTTAATGAGAAATGCATTCAAACAACCTCACTGGCTCAATTTCAAAGCATTAACGGATTTATTTAATTAACACATTTCGTTTGAAAGTCACCTGTTACCAAAGCTCTTGTTACTATACCACGAGTTTTATACAATAACACTGGTCTTTGAAAATCCTGCTCATCATGTTTTAAAATAAAAACACAGGTGTGTTACAAATGTGTTTCTTTCAACACTGCACATTTGAGACCTATGTAGCTAATGGAAGTGTGTCACCTACAATTCCTTTAAGCACACACACACACACACGCATATACATTTTCTTACATACCCTCGCACACATGCAATCTAACATTCAAAACTAATGACTGTAGAGTTCTACAGAATAACATTTACAGATTATTTCATAAACAATCTAGGACTGATGTCCTTCTATAAGAAACCGCAAAGCTTTTCTTTCAAAAAGGGATATACAATCCTTTAAGACTGAAGTAGATAATGTCTCTATATAAGGTCTCCATGTGATCAGGTTTACAGCAGGTGGTTTACCTCATTGAAGTGGAGAAAGACTGTAGATTTTAGCAACAGCAAAGTATTTTAGTCAAGCTAAGGGATGGGTGTAACTGACAAAGTACTGCCAAAGTTCCTGTGGCTTGATGCAAGTTAAACTAGAAAAACACTGAGAAACTTTCTTGCTACTTGTTTGGATAAAAGGAGTGCCATAAATTCAGACATTTGGAGATAGCAAATGCCTAGAATAGTATTCAAAGTATGCAGTGTGTTAACATGTTTGTTACCAGGATAGTAGATGAAGGTTAGGGTCAAGGTGTCTACCTTGCTCTAAACCTGCAGCACAACCCATTTAGATCTTATCAATAGTGCAAGAATGCAATACTGTTTCCTGCTTCTCCTAGTTGGAGTCATGTCATCTTCTATCCATCTCTTGACCTCTTGCCACGGGTCAGGTTGAGGTTGGCCTTTGCCCATGCATCTTATTGTCTGAGTCTGTTTTCCACTGTGTCAAGCTTCTGATGATTTTGTACAGTAGTGTGCACATTTAACACCCCATTGCTTCTGTAGTTTTGATTTGTTGTGCATATGAAATCAAACCACTGTCACTGAAAATCTTGGAAAATTGTCAAAGTAGACAAATTAGTGATTGTCTAATTGAATTGATGACTTTAATAAGCCACACATACAATTCATTTAAAATAGTAAGAGAAAAGGAACACATAGCCACAAATATTAAAATACACAACTTTTCTCAGAGGTTGTTGAAGGTGCCTAATTAAAGCATCAAGTTTTCACACATGAGCGGCTAGTGTTGAAATTGTCACATCCTGAGGTTGTCATAAGGGTAGGTATATAAAGGATATCAATTACAAATCATCAGGAATCATTGCAGTGGGGACACAGCCTATTAGACTCGACTGGTGTCTCCTGCTCCCTGCCCAGGTCTCGGCTCCACACAACAATCCGACGAGACGCCACTGACATCACCTGTCTAAAGACATCTTGAAGAGTACTCCACTGCATAGAGCTGTGCTTTGAAAGGATGCTCCTAATGACACATAAGGATTATTTAGTGCCAGTCATTTGTACCAATTGTTTTGATGATCTAAAAGTATTGTTCTTTAGTGGCCAATTCAGCGTCTGTCATTCTAGGAGATTTTGTAGCAGAGATAAAGAGATGAAGGCTTAAAAGAAGCTGAAAATGAGTTAGTTAACATGAATGTAAATGAGAGCTTCCCATTTATACTGATAGTACACTGCTGCAATGAAATATTAAACACTGCAGAGAAAACCCACTGTATCAACAGTTTCCCTCAAAATTGTGCTTACCATAATATTAAGAGTTTTATTGCTTTGAAATTTGAGGCTGCATTGTCAACAGTGTGCACACACAACATATACTGTAATCCATTAAACATCATTGTTACATGTAAGCCTTTGATATCATGGGATTTTAAAATTAAAACAAAAAGGTTTAGTTCTAATAATAATAATAATAATAATAATAAATAATAATAATAATAATAATAATAATCTAGTGTCTCAAACTGTTTTAAATATTTTTACATACTGTAATTGTATGACTATAATGTGAACTCTTTGACATTGCATGGTATATATAAGGTGCAGTGTAACTCAGATTATAGTTTTCTTTCTACATATAAAGCTATGGTGTAATATACAAGAGGTGCACATTATACTGTAGAAGGGATGTATGGCTGCTCAGTCATGCAGGTTATATACAAGGTGTGTGTTGTAGTAAAGATCTTACGGTACTTAGTTACTGCAAAAGCCAACAGTAAAAATATAATCTTTGTAGGTGTTTCCTGTGACATGTTATCGGTATAACAGAAATACTATTTGGTAAATGTCTGTTTTGCCGTTTGAACTTTAGCACAGCTTGAAGATTCGTACCCTTTCACTGCAGTCATGCTGCAAGTATAGTCACTGTAAGTCTCCTTGGATAAAGGTGTCTGCTAAATAAACAAATAAATAAAGTAGTACCAGGGAAAGCCTTTTTGCCTCACAGAGTGACTCAAGTAGCTAATATCTTTCGGAAGGCAAGGTGGTTTTACCTTTGGGATATAGAAACACATATATCAAGGTCGGCTGCCTGACAATGCAAAGTGCATTGTAAGCTAAACTACAGAAGAATGTACAGTAGTAAGCAAACAACAGAGTGGTGCAGAATTGCATTTAATTATGGAATCTGCTGATTTAATCTTTCTTTTGAAATGTTATATTTCTGTTAACATTTAAAGCAGGAGACAAAACAATGTACTTATTTACTTATTATCAGTGTAGAAAGCAGCACACTGCTTCCTGAGAGGTTATGCAGTGACACATATAATATGATTTCATGCACACCTCTGTGGTTTAGAAAATAGAGCTATTTGCAAATGCATTGTTTAAATCTGCCAATGACTACATGGAATCCTCTGTGCACACAGGGGTTCTTTAACCATTGAAGAATATTATATACAGCAGCAGGATGTTTCAGATTACATTTACAATTCTGTGTACTGATAGTTTATTAAAAGTGAAAGCTAAATGTGTTGGTACTCAGCTGTATTTAACATTTATGGATGCTTATTACAGGTTTTGCTGTCATTCACATGGGATAATCTATTCTGGCTGCTAAGAGCATGTGGCCACTTTTTAATATTAAAGATGAAATGTTTGCCTCATGCCATGTTTCTGTATGCACCATGAAACCAGCAGTCTATAAAATACACATCTCTTTCATATCCAAGTGGGGATGCTACACATAGGTCAGAGACCACCTGAATTCACCTACCTATAAAATTGTCCTTATTATACAATACTTTTACAGCCATCAATTCTGACCATGATTGACCTAAGGAAATCGCATTTAGTAACAGAAGCATTCCTTTGTATGTGATTGGGTTGTGGATAAACTGCTGGTTTGCAGTTAATGGGGATCATTTGAATCCAAAAATGTGGTCTTTTTTTGGTTGTTGTTATCGACGAGTAGTTATTACTGGTGCGTGCAACAATACAGGCATCAGCATTAGGGAGACAGGGGGAGGTTGTAAGAGAAAATTACCAAAAATCCCACCTACAATACCACTTAACCTAACAAAAGACACATGTAAAATGAATACATACTTTTATTTGCAGCATTGTATTGGTATAAAGATAAAAAACAAGATCCTCAGGTCAGACAGAAGCGTAAGAAATGCCACCACATCCGCATGTCCACCTTGTAAAGGTTCTCAGATGGCACACCAAAAATTGCCAATAGTAGACATGGGTCCAATGGGGTCTGCAGTACCTGAAAGAGAGAGTTTTGAAAACAAAAGACCAGAAACCAGCAAGTTTAGGGCAAGACCACAACATGCGAGTCAGGTCAGCTGTGGAGTAGTACATCTGTCACAGCTCCCATCCAACTCAGGGTAGATCTTGGCCAGTGTCTCCTTAGAGCCTGGACAGTACATTTTAACCTGGCTGGTGGTGTACATTTGAGTAGTGCTAAAACAATGTAGGCCTTTTTTCTACAGTCAAATGACATGCAGTCTTCTGTCAGGATTGGCCTGTCCTCTGTGCACACATTCACAGTGGATGGGCATTTATATATTACTATAGCCTTAAACCTCATTCCAACAAAAATTGTAGCCAAGATCCTTTTTTTTTTTTAAAAAAAAACCCATCATTTAAGTAAATTATTGTGTGCATGTTGCCAAACATGACTGGGGGAGGTGTATTAGCATTATTGTGACAGTTTACTATGTCATTGCAATGCAGTCTTTGCTGCAGTATGTAAGGTCTAAATAGAAGGAGTACTTAATGTACTAAATATATCAGGTCGGCCAACTCTGCTTATTTTTACTGGCTGGCTTATTTAGCCGGATATAATGGATCACATTGTTCATTTATTTGTTCATGAAAACATATTTTTTAATTAGAAAATTATTTTAGCCTTACTTTCGAGAAAAAATAATAGAAAATTTTGTCTGGATTTAAACCATCTGCTGAGCTGTAGATTTGGTACTGGACCAGTTATGGTTTTGTCTAAAAAAAAAAAAAAAAAAAAAAAGAATACAGCTTTTTTTAGAAGAGCTATTGTAATTTTGTAATGTTTGCTGGTAACTGCATTCAAAGGGGTTGTAGCTAACAAAATAATCTCAAGTTTATCTGTCCTAATGTAGTACCAGTTAGCATTTTGTAAACTTAATCTTTTTTACCATAATACAGATAATGAAGATTGCACATTTTTTAATTTTTTATTTATTTATTTTATTTTTTTTTGTGAAAAATAGGTAAATCAGTAATAACATTGTAGGAATTCACAAGTAGGCATCCGTGTAATACAAAAATCTAAATTATCAATTTTTTTTCCCTTTTGTCAATTTTACCATCCTCCCCCCTCTCCAAAGCTTCCCCATATCACCTTCTATATGCACAGTCTTAGTATTAAAAAAATAGGAGGCCATTAGCCAGTCAAAAGTGAAATAAAAAAAGTGTGTCAAGCAGTCATCCCAGGGCATAACCAGTAAGTGTGAGAGGTGTGAGAGAAAGGGTTGCCACCAAGAATAAAATTGGTCAGACAGAAGCGTAAGAAATGCCACCACATCCGCATGTCCACCTTGTAAAGGTTCTCAGATGGCACACCAAAAATTGCCAATAGTAGACATGGGTCCAATGGGGTCTGCAGTACCTGAAAGAGAGAGTTTTGAAAACAAAAGACCAGAAACCAGCAAGTTTAGGGCAAGACCACAACATGCGAGTCAGGTCAGCTGTGGAGTAGTACATCTGTCACAGCTCCCATCCAACTCAGGGTAGATCTTGGCCAGTCTCTCCTTAGAGCCTGGACAGTACATTTTAACCTGGCTGGTGGTGTACATTTGAGTAGTGCTAAAACAATGTAGGCCTTTTTTCTACAGTCAAATGACATGCAGTCTTCTGTCAGGATTGGCCTGTCCTCTGTGCACACATTCACAGTGGATGGGCATTTATTTGAAGGTGTTGAAAGGAGTGTAGGTTTTAGAAAGCCTGTCTGTTAATTAAACTTTGCTTGAAACACCTCTCATATATTATTGATGTTTTATGTGCTTTACTGAGTTACCAAGGCTCCGGGCTTGCTTTACTTATCGCTAATGCCTTCTTTTGATATTTTTACTAGCATCTGGATCAAACTAGGGAAGGAAACTTAACAGATTGAAAAAATATTTATTTATTTGTACATTCTGTCAGTCTCTTTGTGTCAGTCTCATTCACTGTTTGTATCCAAATAAAGCACCCTGCTACAACAAAGCTAATTCTGAATGAAGAGCAGTTTTAAAGTGTGCTGTATATGCAGTATGCACAAAAAACATGTTGTGGGGCAGGATTTTACCACATTCAGCCAGAACTACGGATTATGTATCATTTTAAATGCCAGCTACAGTATTTATTATTGCAATGAAAACATAAAATAGTTTTACTGTCATTTTCTTTTAGATTACGCATCGTAAAATGTGTACTAATGAAATATTTACAAATCTTTTTTTTTTTTAGTGACCGCTGTTTTGCTGTGCTTCCAAACAAGAAAATATTACATATAACACCTTGAAGAGACAGTATTTAATTTATTTGCAGCACCACAAAACCTTTTCGAAAAAAAAACCCAGCTATTTATATTTCTCTTTGTATTCCAGATATTCTTGTTTACTCCAACAATCAGGCTACTCAACAGAATGAATATTTGTGGGGGAGTTTCTTTGCTCTTGTCCAGATCTTGAAGATCTTGGCTGGTGAGAAGTTTGTTAATTTAGTTCAGGCTTGGTGCCGACTTCTTTTTATGTCTGACGTTTTTGTCTCCAAACTGTCAGAATCGTCACTGTAATTGCTCAGTCTTAGATTGCTTTGGCTGGCCTAGATTACTCTTTTCCTTTTACGTCATAAAATTACTGCACAAAAATAAAACAGACAGAATTCAACACGAAACATATTAGTAGGATTTGATTGGTACAATTTACAACACACCTAAAAATTCATGCATAAAATTTGCGGGTACAGTGGCCTACAGAGGAAGTGCTTCTGGAGATGACCTGAGATGAAACATACTCGCACTATGCAGAGAAATTAAAGTCAATGTTGTTTTCTTCAAAACTAAAGCAGTCCGAGTAGGGTGTTTTGCAGCAGTATAATTACACTTTAGTTTAGGGATCCGATATAAGTGATTATAAATAATCTATAAATGTGTTATTAATTATTCTATTAACAATTATAGAATATGAATATAAATAATAAGAGTATTATTACACACTTTTGTCATTGTTTTGTTGCACTATTGTTTACCATAACTTATAACAGATATAGTCTGTCTGTCTGTCTTTTCAGGTCTGTTTGTCTTTCTATGCCTGTGTGTCTGTCTTTATATGTCTGTCTCACCAACTGTATGGGGTTGCTTTGTATTTGCAATATAGTTATTAAACACTTTTGCCATTGTTTTGTTTTTGCTATTGTTTATAACCATTTATCAATCCCTAAATTAATCCCTAAAAAAATATATCCATCATGCCATACCGTATGCCGATATGCCATACCGTCAGCTTTTTTCTTACCGGGATGCATTCCGATGTATACCGCCTCACTGTAACCACTGATGAACAGGCATTGTGAACAGCATTGGCATTATAGGAGGGAGGTTTTTTTTTTTTTTTTAGATACAGACAGTGGTTGCTGTGATAGTCACAAAAGATTCAGCTTTATTCTCCAGTATGAAAAACATCATACACTGTAAACAAAATACATAACACAAAAAAAAAATAAAATGTTTAAAGTGAAATGCAATACAAATGATTAATGTAAATGATGACGTTTACAAAGTAGTGGCAACTGACAATTCTAAATGACCTTGTAAACCCCTGAAGTGTTTTTCTTGTTGCCATTTCTTTACACGGAGTTAAGTGTGAACCTTTATGACTTCCATGAAAAGTGGGCCCCAGAGAATTAGTTGCTATTCTAGGTATTTTGGTAAATTCCTTATTATCTAATAGGAAGGTCAGTAACCTCTCTAAAAAGAACAGGAACCCGCTGTGATCACATGACCGTCCTCACAAGCACGCAAGGGAAGTCTGAACTGGGCCTTTCCCAGACTAGACTACTACAGCTTATTAGCCAGCTTCAAGCTACACAGGAAACTGTACAAGGGCTGTGCAATTAGGTTAAGGCACAGTTTCCAATTTTTCACAATGAATTATAGCTGGTACAAAAATGAAATAACAACATCTGATGCTTCTCAGCTTTTTAAGATGTCATCAGCAACCGCCAAAGTGCTGCTATTAACCAAAACC
The DNA here is from genome assembly GCF_017654505.1 of Polyodon spathula. Lineage (NCBI taxonomy): Eukaryota > Metazoa > Chordata > Actinopteri > Acipenseriformes > Polyodontidae > Polyodon > Polyodon spathula. The sequence continues at coordinate 37,901,832 of NC_054544.1, forward strand.
TGAACCGCTAACGTTTCCAAATTTATTACCCAGGATAGTGACATCGCAAACCAAATTATAGTTACAGGTTTTTATTTTAATCCTGCAAATTACATAATTAATCTACATTTCTAATTGTTTCAGAATTCAATAGCAATATAGCATATATATATAGATATATTATATATATATATATATAATATATATATATATATATATATATATTATATATACACACACAGCACACACCACATGCTCAAAGGGTGTCTGAAATGCAGAATGAGGTCAGGCTTGCTCTTGAGGTAGTTCACCCATAACTCAATCATAAGATTCTATTAAAGGTAACATTCTATGCTATCATTGAACTGTAGCACTGTGTTTCTTTTTTAGTACTGCTGCTATATAGCTTTTGAGTTATTGAAATGTACAGCCTAGATTGTCCCAGTTATGTTTAATTGTACACTGTGATATAATTCCTTCCAGTATCTGTGAAATGGGCAGTGCTGTGTTGATGCCATTCCAGTGATACAAAGTTAAGCTCCATAGCTAAAGCAAAGAAGCCCCGCTGTACGTTGGTTGGGGCACTTGCTTGTGGAGTGTTGTGGTTGCATTCAAGGTTCCTGCCTCCTTGAAACCGGCTTGCCAATATATTACTCTGTGAGACAAATATACATGCTTCTGCTAGGTAGGAGTGTCAGGGTATGTGAGCAAATTATTTCTTGCTATAAATGGCTTGGAAATTTGCTGCATCCTGCTGACATTCCAATTGCATATGACTAAAGGGGTATTTCAGTCAATCCACAGTTCCATATCCATAACAAGCCATTTTTATGTGTAATAACACTCTTGAAGGCATGGACTGCATTGATACAACCCACTTCTAAGATAGCAGAAAGCACTTTGCTGCATTAACTGTACATACTGTAACTAAAAATGGAAACCATATAAGAAAGTCTAGTTTGTAAACATTTTGGCTGGTGCCTCCATTTGTCCAGAATCTTATCAAATGTGTAGATGATAGCAGAAACACAGAAAGACCAACTTCAGCCTCACGTGTTACCTTCTTCAGAATTTAGGAATATGCCACTTCAAATAAGTTTCAGTCTTAATGAGAGATAGTTATATCATTTGTGCTTGGTTGTTCATTCTATTTTTAATCTCGATCTTTGCTCCAGGAAAAGTAAAATAAGGAATTCTAGGGAATTTCACCTTGATTAGCTTCTTTACACCCCTTCTCTCTCTCTCTCTCTCTCTCTCTCTCTCTCTCTCTCTCTCTCTCTCTCTCTCTCTCTCTCTCTCTCTCTCGTGGGTTAGCCTGGGGGCTTCTCAGGCTTGTAATGGCAGTTCCTTTCTTTTTTATTTCTTTTTTTATTTAGTGTGCCCAATTATTTTACCCCACGATTTTTTCCCCAATTTGGAATGTCCAATAATTTTTTTCCCTCACCACAGCAATTCCCCACTCAGCTTAAGAGAACCAAAGGTTCAGTGGGCGCGTCCTCCGATCCCACGACCAAGCCAGCTTCCTCTTTTGCACTCAGGAACTTGAGAGCGGATGTCAGCAAGCTACCGGCCTCTGGAGGACAAAGGCCAACCCTGCAGGTGTCCGTTCTGAGCTCACTGGGCGCCAGTCCAGCAGGGTTTGCTGCGGTGCGATGAAGAGAAACATTCCCTGCTGGTTTTGCTTCCCTAACTGACAGGAGCTCCAGAGCCAATGTGATGCTCTCTTCTGAATCCTCAGTGAAGACCGGCGACTCCACACAGCCAAGATGTGAACCTGTATGACTCACAATGTACACCACCCGGCTGTGCCATTCGGAGACACCCCTGTAATGTGAGTTCTGTATTAATCCTGATTGACAATATTATAGGTTACAGCATCGTAGGGATGACCAAACGCTTGGCAAAGATAGTAAGGGGCTGGAAAGTGCCAACACCTCTTTTGTTTATGACAGGCGTGTTTTATACAGCAGCAGTAATCACAACAATAAAATACATCTATTGTGAAAAGCATACCAAGCCTTTTCAAGGATTAAAAAAGCAAAACTTTAATTTAGCATTTAAAATGGACTTGGTATTTCTCAACTAAAGGTCTAGTGAACAAGGAAAGAAAACCGTTTACTTCGCATTGGCATTAAAATGGTGGATCTGATTTGAGTTTGGGCATTGTGGTGCATTTGTCACAGATGGTACTGCTAGTAACACTGGGATACTGCCAACATTTATGACTAAAATGTTGTAAATGTTTATGATGCTCATCTTTAGACTAAACTGAAAAAAACCTGTAGGGCCCGAGATGCATCAGAATGACGTAGTCTACTAGATGTACAGTTGACAGGCATGCAGAAAAACAGATTAAAGGGTGTTGTTTTACTGTACAGCCTAATTAACCAGGTACCAAGGATGTGGCAACTTCTTTCCAAGTCTTATTAGCATTAGTAAAATAAACCAGCTTCCTATCATAATGAATGCATCCATTCTGAAGGTTTCTAAAATCCCACTTCCAAGAGTGCACAATGACTGTTTTTTTATGCCTGGAAGAAAATCTGTGAAATGTAACTTCCTACATTTGACCACAAAACCTACATTGGCAATCATGGCAGATGCAGTAGAATATCAATAAGTAGTCTACAAGCAAAATGTATGAACTTCTTTATAGTGTTCTTTTGATGCTCTTTCACCTCAAAAAGCTATGCAATGTATATGTCCTAGCTTGTGTGGATAAAATTAGTAAGGCAATCCAAATGCAAAACAACCCTGTGGTTTGAATATATAGCATAGTGATGTGGTCAGAATAGACATGGGGCCCTATTCTGATTAAATGAATGCAAGCGCAAACTCAGTGCTTAAAGTCAATTGCGTCTGACCCGCATGGAGTGTCTTCTCAAAAAGTGTTATTCTGATGAAATTAAAAACCCACAGCAAGAGCGTTTAATGGTGCACTGATAGCACCCAGCCAATCAATGCTGAGTAGGATGGGGAATCTGATATCCAATCAGGGCTTCTTTCTATCATGTTGCTGGTTCTGCCGTGTGTGGTTCTGTTGCTGTTTCTGTGGCTCTTGCCTCAGCTTCCATAACATTAATTCAAAAATCTACTCTGAGGTTTGTTTTTATTTCACTTTTGTGTATCATGTCTGATAATCTACCTGTTGTAGATGCTGCTGTTAATTGTTCTGTGGTGTGTGCTGTTGTGGCTTCTTTAGTGGTTGTTTCAACTTGAAGAGACAGAATTCGCTTGCGTTCCTCTAAGGCTCCGATTTTGAATTTAGACATGGCAATCATCTCCAGCAGCAGTAGCAAAGATCAAGAACAACCAGCACAAGTAGAACAGCAAGTAATATGTCACTCGCCGAGAGAATAAGTAAACCATTCACGACACAGGAGATTGCTATATTACTATATTTTCTGTCCACTACTTCTGGTCCTGGCTATTAGCTGTGCCCTACTTTATTGCTTTATGTGTGCTTCCCACTTTTTTAAGACATTTATTTTTGGCTTTGTGTCATAAAGTGTGGTTTATGTATTCTCTCCCAATGGCAGGTCCTTGTATGTGCTGACTAGGTCCACACGCTGTACTCAAATTCATAAAATATTTTCTTTATGCGCCATACTTTTCGTTTTAATAAACCAATTTAGCCTAACTACGTTGTTTCTTTTGGAATGCATTAATGAAAATAATATTACATACCTGATATACCCTTCCTCTCAGTGGATGAAATTATAGCAAGCATATCATCCATGATTACTACGGGTCTACTTAAATCGCTGAAAATTTACATATTTTACCCGGGTAGGTTATGGAAGAAAATTAGGATTATGCAACATTTCATGGACCTGTTTAAACATTAAATAAAGTAGATAACATTTGAGAGCACTATAAAATCCTAAAAATAGTTATTTATACTTGCTTCCTTACTTTAGTGGAGTGCTGTAATTTTAGAAGCAAGCATGCAACATCCCCCAGCAGCTGCTGCCGACAGTCTCCGTCTCTGTGTCGTGAAGACTTGCCCATATATTGAGACTGCATGTTCTGCATCCACTGAATTGGTTGGAAGTGTAAGACAATGCTTTGCCAAGGTAAACAGATGTGGAAAACAATTAGAAACAGTCACATAACTCAGTTACCCTCCGGGCATCTGGCATTCTTTAATAAAGGCTATATATGCAGCATGTTCACTGTCATGTTGTCTGTCCCATCCAGGAATTCAATTTATTAGTACCGAGTCAAAAGAAAGAAAATGTGCCTATTGGGGTCAAAAATTCAAACTTTGTTTAAAAAGTAAGCAGCAGGTTGTTTGAAGCGAGGCGGCTGTGCCAGATTGTACCTGTAGTGCTGATTTAACTTGGCTACAACCAACAGGAATACTTTTAGTCTGCGCTGACTTTCAAGTTTGTTTTCTGAAAACTGTTGTTAGTTTTACGTTCTATTTAGCAGCCTCTGTAGTAGCTTTTTGTTTAATGTTTGGTTTTACCTCCAGTGTTGAAAACTAAATTTTAGCAACCTAAGTCAAAATAACAATGCAACACTGTCTTTGTCCCACCTCCTACTGTACAGCACAGGCACCACTAAATAAACCCAGTTTCAGCTGGTCTTAACGCAGTGCTCAATTGTCTATTTGGGACCCTATTGCGCTGTCATCAGAATTGGGCTTCCGTGAATATGTTAATGATACCACACCCTGAAATTTATGCCAACCTGTGGCGATGGGGCAGCCGCTAAATAAGGTAAGGTAGCTGGAAGTAGTAGGAAGTGAATTGATTGATAAATGTAACCATGCAATGACTGTAATAGAAGTACACTTCTATTACAGTAAAGGGTTTGTTATTATTTCAGCTTCCGTTCTCTGTTCAGTATGTAGCCCCACTGGTTACTTTATCATCAAAGACAATCTCTCCATAACTGGAAATGTGTTTCAACAGGCCTCTGACAATGAAAAGCCTTTGTAAAATGATTGGTATGTGGAAGTAGGGTGGGGTGTGGGGTGGAGAAGCGATGAAATGTATTGTCTATGTATTATCTAAAGAGAAAGCACATGAGTGCAATTTTGTGTATTTGTGTACGTTCCAGTATTTAAGTTGCTGATGGGTCCTAAAAAAAGTTGTAGTAATTAATATCTAGTAACGTACACGTGCTAATGCTGATAGTGATGTCTGTTCGGTAACTTATTTAAAGTGTGTTCATAAAGTTTATTCAAAGCCTCCTGGCTTTGTTAGAGAAGAGAGCTCCGTGCCTGTGTTGTTATTATGATATGTTAAAATAAAGTTGCTGAAAGTAATCCATATACATCCAGTTGTTTGATTTCTACAACTTGTCATTCAAACTATCAATTACAGTCATTGTTATTTCTGTTGTGGTTAATGTATTATAATGCTGCTGACAACAAACACTTTACTCGATTTGTTTAAAATTTTAATTTGCTATACTAAATTTAAATGGATTGATTGAACGTGTAGGACAGTGAGGAAGCAGGCTTTGACAGACAACATTCAGAAGACTTGTAGTAGAACAGAGATTTGTTTTCATCAAACAGAAAAACATAAAATACATACATGAAAACATAGTTTGAACAATAACATTCAAGGTTCTTTATCTGAGAGAAGAGACCTCATATTGGCCAATCAGGTTAAAGGAAATCTCCAATTCGTTTTCTAAATAAATATACAGCAATCATTTGGACAAACACTGCAGTTATTTCAATCAGTCAAACACATCCGCACCTTCCTATAAGTGAATTACATTTAAAAACCCCTACACTAATGTCCTATACAGCAATAATATTTACAAATGTGATCTTATATTGATGGTTCATATTGATTTTTGGATGGCTACAAATATTTTTTATGAATATTTTTTAATGGTAAGCATTGTAACCTTGAACAGAAATAACCCTTAACCAGCTGCAGTATTCTGCACATACAAGAGCAGTATGGATTTATGAGGGAAGAAGAAAGGTAGTATATAAAGCTTGCTCTCCCATCCCTCACTCGAGAAAATCAGAACGGTGGCAAGCCTTTGGGACGAGACAGCGGTAAAACATTATCTATATTTTACAACAGGCAGTTGAGAGAGAAAAAAAATCACAATCTGCTTAAAGATTAGCTGTCTTCTCTGTGACCTAGTTCTTTCTGTGTTTTATAAAAAGTAAAGCGATACCCTCTCTTCAGGAAAAAACTTCTGTTAAAACTATTTAGTAATTCCATAATAACAATTTTTAAAAAAAGTCTGTTTTCAATATTTGTTCTGAAATGCACAAAAGATTATCCATAATATATAGTTATATCCAGTAGAAAAAAAAAAAAAAAAAGTTTATGATTCATTGCTATTTTGGACAATTAGGAATCTATGATCTATAAAAATAATTGCATCTATGCTACCAGGCTGAAATGATTATGCTGTTGTACATGCATTTTATATGCTGCATTTCACAAATAAACAAGGCTATTTTGTTTGCCTCACTTCTTTACTTGGCAGTACAATACTTCAAGGTAATACAATGGTATTACATTGGTATAGTCATTGTTTTACCATTTGTGTAAGTGTACATGGATGTGATATTCATAGGGCATGTAGGCCAGCAACAAGGCCACACAATATTAACAGATGCCGCTCTAACCTCTTGTGCTCCTTAAAAGGTTATTTTGATCCTCGTCCCTCTAGACTCAGCATGAAGAAACTGTTGTTGTCTCTTTGTCGTGATCTACTTAGCTGTGAATTAATGCATAACACACATGCTGGCAAACAAGTCCACTGCAAATTAAGATATCTGACTAAAATACTAAATAGCGATTTCAATCAGATATCATTTATTCTCCAGGCTAGAGGAATAGAACTACAGCCTGCTCATAAGCTATTAATACAGAGTGCTGGCAATCCATTGGATCCATCATATATACAAATACCAGTATGCTGGTTCAGGGCAGTTATACTTGTATCTTAGCCAGGCATTCCTGTAGCACAAATAACCCCCATTCAGGTTGTGAATACACAGAAGATGGGTGTATCTAATGCCTTCAAGGCACAAGCTGCCTATTGTTTATAGTGCCAAGTTTCTGAACTGGCTGAGATATGTTTAACTTTTAATTGGGCATTCCCATCTAGAGACATATTTCCAGCTAAGTTCATGGTTCATAAATCCAAATTCAGTGCCTAATTCAAATTATTATTTTTTTTAACTCTGTAATCACTACTTAATATGCATTTTAGAGCAAGGTATAAAGCATTTACAAATGGGTTATATGTTACCCCGCGTAGTTCGGGGCCGTGCAGCTGGGGGCTTCCAATTTCCTGTTAATTATTAACTATTCTCTATTTAAGCCCTGATCACTTGCACCTTCGCTGTCTATCCTTTCACAGCTCCTGCGCTTATCTTACCTCACTCGACGCTCTGTTCTATACTCTGCCTCAATTCGGGATGTGGCTACTCCGTGCTCGAGTCCCATACTAACCTCTATGCCTTGTCCTTATTTCAGATCCCAGGCAGCATGAAGTCTCGGCCAACTGGGGGTCTAACGAATGCCCCTTTACAGACGTCTCAGACGCTGGGTACCTCGCTGTCTCTATCTCTTTTCGTGTCCCGTTCTACCCGGACCGTCTTCCTCCCGAGGGGTGGCTCCCCGAGTCATAACCCTTGTATGTGTTTTCGGTTGCTGGGTCCTTTGCCCCTGGGTTGTGTTGGCATTGCCGCACTCAGTCAGTGACCAACTTCTATCCTAGCTTCCATGTCCAGCTCCGCTGGTCTGCTACTAGAGTGGGCCTTGCCCGCTCTTCTATCCTAGGTCCGGTCCTTTCCAGCCGGCACTCTGTCCTACTAACCGCTCCCTTTTGCTTCTTCTGCCTTATCCTTACTCCCCCAGCTCATGCCCCATGAATATTCATTAAAAATGTAAACTTTTTTTTTTTTTTTTTGTGGGTCATATTTCTTGACCGTGGGGTTCCAGTTATATTTGTTGCGGTCCCCTTTAGAATAATGTTTTCTCTGTGAAGGAGGCTGGCTCTTATCCAATATTCAGTTTTCAATTTGCATTTGTGCTTCAGTAAAGAATTGTGTGACTTTTCACCTGATGAACAGCAAACAGTGTCTCAAAAGACGTACGTTTTATGATAGTTGGTCTAATAAAATCAATGCAAAGCCAGGAAGCATGGTAGGTTAGAAATGGTAGTTTAGAATGGTTAATAATTATCGTTGAAGAGTCAGTCAGTGCCAGTGCTGCAAATACATGTATCTAAACGAGTTTAAATAAAAGGAAACTATGCTTTGTATTTATGGGTGATCATTGTTCAAAGTAACACAAGTAAAAAAAAAACCTCCTAAATAATGCAAATAGAGAGGATGCTGGGAAATGTATTGTTTCCAGAAGAGTACAACACATTCTTCCGCAATCTAGGTCACACACATGCAATGAGTGGTGGAAGATTATGTGCATTAAAATGGGCAGGGTTATCTGCAGTGGTTATTGTTTCACATTGAGGCTTTATGGTGTAACCTAAACTTTGGGAACCCCTCCTACCTCACCCTGAATCTGCTTCTGAACTAGACAGCATTTTATTTTTAATTAACCCAGGCCATGATTTCAATAAACTGAGCCCTGGGCGGTAATCTCTGAAACTCCTGCTTTTACAAATAGCCCTCTTTCACATCCAGACTGGTGTCCCTGCAGTAAACAAGTAAATGTATAAAAAAACACATTACCATTGTGCTGTAATTCCTTTCTTCCCGTTAATGCGCTGACGGGCTGAATTCTACCTTAAGGAAATACGAAACTCGACTAGGTCACCTTAAAACAGACTGTGGCAGGCGGCCAGGAAAGCTTCTTGTGTGCTCATAAAAGCATTGATTGAAATGGAGGATGCTGCCTGTGTGCGGTGTGGGGGATGGGCAGAGAAGAGGAGAGGTTTTAGTGTCTTTTATTCAGACCTGCCAGTCTGGATCCGCTCCGCACCTGGAGAAGCAGGAACACCCATGGCTGCGGTTTCCTATTATCTGATCCACATAAACACACCCATTAGTTCATCTACAAAGAAAGGGGAGGAGGGGGGGGGGGGGTCAGCAGGTACAATGTACGCCATTACAAGGGCTTCTAAATATTCCTGGCTCATGGCACCCACAACATAAGACATCCTGGCTGAGGACTCTCACTCATCAACATAATGTTGTTCTCCTTGCAATCGCCTCCATCTTTCCGCATGTCTGTCACACTCTAAATGGTGAACATGATAACTGTCTTGATTTCTTCTCCACACTTGTATCATACCCTTTTATCCCCCTTCAGACATTTCAGATTGAATTAGGCTAAAATGGGATTTTTTACAAATAATATTAAGTTTTCATGTATTTATTCTGCAATTAAGAGGACCCTCTGTAAGTGTGTGCAGTTTTTTTTTTTTTTTTGTTAGATATTAATAGTAATGCAAAATAAAAAAATCAAATTTGCAAAAAAGCGTGAACATGAAAACAAACATGTTCTCAGATTCCCTTTGTGCCTTTAATGCAGATTTTTTGTAACAATTGATTTCGGGTTGTTGGGGTTCAGCTACGTCTAAAATCCTCTGTTAAATATTAACAGTACATGTAAGTATTGTTCAGCTGCCTGGATACAGCTAAGCCAATAACAGCTATTCATGTTCCCTTAGCAACAGTATCACTGATTTTTTTTTTCTTTTCATGAAAAACAAGCTGGAAATGAAATCACCACAGCACATATTTATTCTGTTTCTTTTTTTCTATCTAAATACAAAACCCTCTGTCACACACTTCTTTTAAACCCACACACTTATTTTAACACTTCAGGTGCTGAGATGAAATGGCTAAATGCAGAAGTATTTCTTTTATAAAGTCTCATAAAAATTACTTGACATTTCAGTGGTTATGTGACATCATTATAACAGATATGTGTACAACATCTGCACTGGTGATAATATACTACAATCAATGTGTTCACCTCAGCACACCCTAGAGTAAATGTAAGCAAATGCGACCTCACTTCAGGGCCCCGAGATGCTCACCTGGTAAAGGCACGGCTGCAGTGTGTAGGGTGAGTCGTACAGTCAGGGGAGCGCTGTTCGGAATTGTTAGTCTTCGCTGGGGATTCTACAGAGAGTGTGCCATTGTCTCTGGTGCGTCTGCAGATTAGAGAGCAAACACCGTCAGGGACTGTTTCACCCTGTTACTGCAGACCCTATTGACCAGGAGACTGGTAAGCTTAAACTGAGACTTGCAGGGCTGGCCTTTGTACTCCAGAGGCTGGTAGATCGTCCTCTCTCAAGCTTTTGGTTTTTGAGGCGTTGGTCTTGGTCGAGGGATGGGAGGATACCCACAGTCCTTCAGTTCTTCTGAACTGTGGTAGGAAATTGCTGCAGTGAGGGAGCATAGTTAAACCTTCTAAAATCAGGAGTAAAATAATTGGGTACTCTAAAAAAGAAATGTGACCTCACAAATAACTGGGCTATCATCAACTGCTGACAGTAGTTTCAAATAGAGTATTAATCTTGTTTTGAATCTTGCGTTCAAAAACAGTTGCACAAGGGTTATGCTCTGTAACCCTTATATTGTCCATTTTAACAGACCCTGGTCTCTTTTGTACAAAAGTCTAGAGGACGTTCCAAGTTTCCAATCTTGGCACACAAAGCAAATGGAAACACTATCCTTTCTGCCAAGGCCTTGGCACAGTTGCTTTATCGCTCTGTGTGGTGAGTCCAGGGAACTCCTGGCAGGACCCTGATGCTTCTACACCCTGGAAAAAAGAAACAATAAAATATTATGGCAACCTATTTATCAAAGCCTTTTTACTGCAAATCGTACAGCCTTTGCAGTAAGAAACCATTCAGAGGTCAACAATGCCTATACATTGTTACATGATATGTATGAGTTGTTTTAAAATGTCCCCTTACCTATGTAATGCATTGACTTGTGTGCAGCAGCAGCTCTTGAGTTCTAGATTCACTTTCATCATATATCAGCAAAGATCAGACAAACAGTATGTGTCATAGGCTAGAGCCACCTACTGAACATTTACTGTGAATCAAGTATCGCTCTCTCAATGCACAGTAGCTGTTCCAGATGACATGGGCTCCTACAACTAATAAAGTCTCATACAAACAGAATCTGGCAGCTAGAGGTGAAGAGCTGTTTCTGAGCTCAGGTCAAAGAATTTTTTGAGAAGCGCAAATATTACACATTTCCATTGAAACTATGAACTATTTTAACAGGAATACAAAGACATACTTTTTATTTGGACTTTGTCTTTAATACTTCATTGTTTTTGCCGAATTATTCAAGTATTGGATTCCATGCTTCTTTGAGTCCTATATATAACACAGAAGAAAAAAAGAAAACCCAGACGGTTGCATCACAACTCAAGAATAGTTTTAATATTTAATCATTAAAGAAGAATTTATTCATATTTAATTGACTGCTATGAAAAACAAACCCTAACACTTGAGCATACATTCCTGAAAGGATAACACTAAACAACAGTGGACGAACAGACAAACAAGTACCATGCTGGCACTTTCAGCACGCTGTAGCAATTGTTCTCAAAACCCAAAAAACTCCTTCTCTCTCCCGTTCTCCGCTCATGAACACACAACCCGAAGTGAGTGAAAAGACTCGATTGCTAATCAGTCACTCAATTGGAGTCTCGGTACAACTGCACGTGAATTAATAAAAGTGCAATTCCCCGTGCTCACATATTATTTTACTTGCACGTGAAGTGCTGTGCAATCCTTGTGCCTAAATACCAATATACATTTTAAACAATTGTGCTCGTAACCCATATTTATATCCCGTGTATTTTATACATAAACACCAACATTAACAAACTACAGACAACATAAAACACTTAAACATAAAAGGGCGGGACACTCCGCCACTGGCTCCCTTCAGAATCCCCGTTGAAGACTGGCGACTTCGCTAAGGCAAAACTCACCCTGCACATTACACGACTGTGGTTTTAGCAGGTAAGCCACTTGAGGACCCATATTAACAAGTTTTAACAAATGGAATAAATGTTGAAATTATAAAAATAAGTTATGAAATTCAGTAATTGCTCTAAAAACATGTGTAATAAGTTGTCTTTCCTATGATGCAGAGAGAATATAAAAAGTGCAGGTCACTTTCAAGTGGAAAATAATAAAAAAATATATCTGTTTTGCTTTCATATGGCATTTTTTGAATTCGCACTTGACAGATCAGTTACCTTGAACACTGTAGCTGCAGCAGGAGGGGTGAATTATTGTTTTGAATCATGGTAATCAAGATTTATGCTTGTGAAAAATGTGAAGGGCACTGCATTTGGGAACATGCTGTTCTGTACATAGAAACATGACTCACTCATTGTCATTAATGAAGCAAGAAGAATGCTGCTGTTTATACAATGTGAATGGTTACTTGGAACATTTTTCTCTGTTTAATGTTGTGACAACATTCAAAAATAAAAATACATTTACAAATAAAAACCAATGAAAGTGAATGGGTAATATTCTATGACTTGTCATATAATTAAGTGATAACTTTAGGGATGGTTTAAGGTAAATAAATCAACTCCCTAGTTGATAAATGCTGGAGAGGCACTTTTTCCAAGTTACACACATCAAGCCCTTAAGTTATATTAATTATGTGACAAGTGTTTTCAACTTACTTTTAAAAGTCGACTTTGTTGACATAGGACGTGATTCATGGCAACGCCTGTCAAGAGAATAATCTCTTACTGAACTGAAAGTAAAACCCTTTGGGGGTTGAATCTTTAAAAATGGACCAAAGACCAGTGAACTATGTTATTGGTTTTTAAATATTTATAAGAAAGTCAAACTTATTTCTTCAAATAAGGGTAGAAGTTTCTGAAATCAAATACTGGTACAGTATCCAGATATAATCATGTACAAGTCTTTTTCATTATTATTAATATTATTTACACAGCTATTTTTAAAAGTGCAGGTCTGTATCAGTTTGGCTCAGTGGCTGGAGGGCTCTTTAGGTTTATTTTAGGATATACCGATTCTGTATGAGGCAATATATCATAGGAGATACCGACTTGGAATTCCTTTAGAAGTAAGCAAGGCAGTCAATTCCACTGTCGTATAATGAATCAATCTTTTATTTTTAAGTGTAGTGTAAAGGGAGGTAAACATTCCGAATTCTAATAAATGACGAGGCCCGCTGAAGAATCTATTTTTGAATTTAGAAAGTTTACATCCAAGTTCTCAGCGCTTCAAAAACACTCTATTAATTATTACTATTAAAAATTCCCTTGAAATGTGAAATGTTTATGTTATTTTTTCTTTTTAATACATCTAGACATTTTAGCTTTTTACTTTGCTCATTTCTGCTGTAGTCTCCATGGTCACTGTAGTGATGGAATCAGATCACAATTATAAAAATGTCTGTGCAATGTAAACAATATAAAAAAAAAAAATTTACCTAAAGTCAGTCCAAATATATATTAAATAATATATATATATATATATATATATATATATATATATATATATATATATATATATATATATTATTCAGACTGTTAAATCCTGGGCTGTGCTTGGTTAAACCTCATCATAGGAGGAAAAACACATTGAACTATTGTCCTTACACCATCTGTCATTAGTCTCGGTGTGTCATGTGATTGGTTCACATCACTGTCAGTCCTGCCCATTTTCAAAGGAACGCCTTTCTCCCCTGCACTCTTCACAGGAGAAAATGGCTGAACACCGATTCTGTTAATTACAAAACATACTACAAAAGATGCTCCAAACACTAAAATGCTGAATAAGACATCACTGTTTTCTGACTTTCTGAAATTCAAACAAATTCAGCTTGACGAGATGGAGCTAGAGAAAGACTTACAGTATGAACTTCAAAAACATGTTCTGTTATTTATTTATTTATTTACTTATGCTGTATCAGCTATATTTAAACAAAATATGTAAGTCAATATTTATTTATGTATGCTGTATCAGCTATATCTAAACAAAATATATGAAGTCATATTTACTATCCAATCTTGGCTCACTTATTTTCTTGACTGATTCATATATTAAATATGTACTGCAGACTCAGCCATATTGGAAAATTGAATGCCGCATGAGAAAAATATTTCCTGCTGCTATGTCCTGCTGCTTCTGAAATTATAGCCCCCAGTTGGTAACAATAGTCTTCCACATTATTTCCAGTTCACAAAGCTGATTAGACTATGTTAAAACCTTCCTAATGAATAAGTAATTAGCAGTTTATCACTTCTCTTTAATTTGAAGACATTTTTAAAGGTCCATTTTATAACTTGGCAAAGCTTTGCGTTAACTTCCAACCAATTCAGTGGATGCAGACGTGCAGTCTCAATGTGTGGGCAAGTCAACTGCAGGGGGATGCTGCATGCTTGCCTTTAACAAATGACAGCACTCTGTTTTAGTAAGGAAGCAAGCACCACCATTTGTAGGATTTATAGTGTTTTGAAATACTTCTACTTAGATTTATTTAATGTGTGAACAGGTCCGGGAAATCCTAATTTTATTTCGCAACCTACCCGTGAAAAATACGTTCATTTACTGTGATTTAAGTAGACTCCTAATTATGAATGCTGTTTTATAAGCTCTCACATATTTTGATCATTCTGCTATGAACCCTTTATTCTGAACATCCAGCAAAAGGCCAGGGGCAGTCTGTCAACTCATTTTACATTATGATGTACAGTTTTAACAAAAATAGTACAAAATTGATTCATATAAAAAGACAACCTTTTACTGCAATCCAAAATCTGAATATTTTCTGTACAATTTCCCATTAACAACACATGTGTATTACTGTATACAGTACAAGTGTAACATCTAAGAGGAAAAATAAATGTACCAGTGGTAATGACTGTGGCTCTGTTTTAAGGATACAGAGAATTTTACCAATCTTGTATGGGATGTCTTTTGTCTGTGATGGTCAAGTGCTTGTCTTTTAAGTGATCACAGTTCCTCCTTTGCAAATGATTCACCTGGTATTGTCACTGGCAAGCAGTCAAAAGACTACCTGCAATCACACCTTCTAGAAGGGGTGCATACCCTAAACCTCTAACACTACCCAATCCTGAGGCCACAACATTTTAAGTGCACGAGTTGAAACAATTACAACAAACAGGGCACACATCTGAGTATGCTTTTTGTCTCTCTGTGCCCCAACTCAGATGGTATGCAAATGCTCTCACTGACTTTTGTAAAATATAAAAGATGCATCTCCCTGTTGCAAACCAGTTTCTGTCATGGTAGACAAATATGCAATTCCTGTGAATATATCAGAGGTAATAATTTCAGAATCCATGCAGAACAATCACAGGCTCTTTATCCACACTACTTATAGCGTCTCTATACCATATTGGCAGTTACAGATAATGTAACTTGGAGTAAGATACAGATATAGGCCCTTATGCACAGCATTGACAGGCCAGACTAGGATATGTGCAGGTTTAGTTACAATTATTGATTGTTGAATAGCTCCACGCTATAATATAACCTTAGAAAGCATTCTCAATCTCAATCAAAAATAAATATTTGAAGTTAACTTATGCTCGTCCTTCAGTTTCCAACTAATTATAACAGCTTCATTAGTATAGAGACAGTTTGGTCTTATCTTATCGTGTGAGAAAACAGCCAGAGGTTAAGCGCTTTAATCAACCTTGTATTTTATTGTTGAAAAATTGCCAAAGAAGAGTGCATTCTGAATGTTTTCAATATATTTTCAAGGATAGGAATGGAGGAAAACAAGCAGAGGGAGATACATAGAACAGTAAATAATCTATTTTATGAATTAATGCTAAAGTCAAGGAGAATGGCATCATTTAATAGATGGTATACTTTGTATTTATACTAAGAGTACAGAAGATTAGGTAAAAGGTATACAATGGCTGCTATAACAGGACAGGGGTTCGAAATTTTCTTGGCTCAATTTGTAGTAGGTTGCTTATACATTACAAAGCATCATCGAGTTACTGTGCTTCACATATTAGTTCAACATCTTATTTCGTATAGAATAATTCCAGGCATATAGACTTTTCAAACTTCAGAAACAATACGTTTTATTTACTTACATCCATGGCAGTCAAATGGGTGGATAATCCTTCCAATGTTGAATAGCAATATGTTCAGCAACAATACAGCTGCATACGAACAGTCTTCAGTTTAACTACGACTTAAATCTTCTTAAACTCTTATGCAGTTACAACTGACCTATTTCTTATGTATGTCTGTATTTCTCACTCTATGATTTCTTACTCTACGTATGATTTTAAAGCATATCTGAATAGTATATCTGGTCAAAAAAACATACTTGCCCTAGCTACAAACTAACTATATCATCTGTCCTCTGTCCTTTTTTTTTTTTTTTTTTACCGTTTTCTTTCCAACTCAAATTTAATAATACTGCCTGAACCAATATTGTTAAATACCAGAATGCCATATTACAAAAAATACATTCTGTAGGCATTACTAAAATAACGGTGGAAGATAAGCCCTCATTGTATATGAGACTTTTTCTTTTGTCTCAGAATATCGTTCCATCTTCTCTTAATCTCCTCCACCGTTCTTTTAATAATGCCTACACTCTAGAAGTAAAGGCTCTCGTTAGAACCTTGCTTTGCCACTGTGGGGAGACCTTTCTAGGTGCTTCTAAGAACCTTTTTACATGGATTCTATATTCTATATTTAAATGCCAATTAGAAGATGTCAAACCTGTTCTTATTCTACGGGGGGTTGTGTGTGAATGCATCCATTAGCAGCAATAAGTTCTCCACCTATCAAAGGAAGCACAATCCCAATAAATAAATTCTGAGCAGTGCACTGCAGTTATCCATGCATGATACTCTGAGCACATCCAATTGATATGGCAGCTGTGTTATACAGTAGTTCCTTCAGTATGCAAAGCACATGTGCATATTTGGGTAGAACTGAGACAATGGAGAAACAAATGAAACCGGATCCCACTGATATTCCTGTCTTCAGTTCAGCGCAATACATTTACATATCATACTTTATACCTGCCATCGTTATTTTTCATTACCATATTTGGATTATTATGATGCCCCAGGATGCCCCTATTCCTATTATTAGTCTCCATACAGGTTGCTTATCAGTAACTACAAAAGCAGATATTGGAATAAAGTATATAATAATACATTGATGATTATCACAGCTGAACAATGATTTGTGTCATGTAAGGTTCCTCTTCACAATCTGGTCTACAACATCTTTTTTGCTGCAGCAGATCATAAACTGAATTCTGAATGTGCACAGCTGTCATCTATGGCTGGCCACCTGTGCTATCTCAAACTAGGTCTCAGTATTATAAAACTGTGATTATAAAACTGTACAAATCTTGCGACTCGACAGAAGGGATGTCATGAAATTCGGTATGGTTTGCAATATGACCACAGTAAGATACAGCATTACTACTTCTATTTCTAAGCAAACAAATGCAGTCCATTCTTTTTCTGTTTAATACCATCAGATATGTAGACTCATTGCAAACATAACTAATTTCTAAAAAGTTGTTCTGACAGACTTGCTTATCACCACCATTCTTGATTGGTTCCTTCATTGGCAAAACTAAACTTTTAGGGAAATTGATCACAGAGGTGGCTGGAATGTTCCTCAGCTCAGTTCCTTAGGGACCATCTTTTAGGAGGTAAAACTTTACAAAAACACCTTCTGAGGCAACCAACCAAAGAAAAACCTGTTATTTGACAATATAGTTATGTATTTTTAATGCATATAATTGTATTGTCTATATTGCACAGAACCTGGCAGCATACTATTGAATGTTATACTATTGAATCTCCAACCTCAGAAAACATTCACTAAGGGGAAGAAAACTTGATATGTAAAAATATACATAAGAAAACCTTCCAGGGGAAGATGATCACTATTAAACAACTCTCGACTATGCTGGACTATATGGCACCCAATTGTACTAGAACTTGCATCATCTTGTACTTGTACTGAACTGTTCCATACTTTGCAGTATTCCACTACTGCTCTTAAATATAACTCTGTCCTGTATCTTGTACTTGATTTTACTAGGTATCTATATTCAAGTTTTTTTTTTGTAATTGTTCTTATTTGAAATTGTTCTTATCCATTTATCATGCTTACTACTTGCTCTAAATGGAATTTACTCGTATAAGCAAATACTTTTACTATAAGTTCAACTGCTCTTAGTCGAATTTGCTCTTAAATGTAATTATTTACTATACTCTATTTTGCTCATTTGAATTTGCTCTTATTTTCTACTGATTTTAATGTACTTTATAGCTGCTCTTATCTGTAATGTGATATTCTGTAACAACTGTAAGTCGCCCTGAATAGGTGTCTGCTGAGAAATAAATAATAATAATAATAATATAATAATAATAATAATAATAATAATAATAATTCAATATTATTTATGTGTTTATGTAACTGAAATAGTTAATGTAAGGAGTGGGAAAAGAGCAATACAGGAAAAAATAATCTCTCAGACAGTTTATTAAATAGGTTTTTTGTGCTCAGCTGTGTTTGATAATGAAATCTGACAGGATGTTGAGGTTATTTTAGGTCGCTCCGTCTCCCAGAATCATAAGCCTGGTGTTTTGATTATTAATTCAGCTAAACTATCCCTTTGGGAAGTTGCATAAATAGGGCAACTAGTTTGCTGTATACCTTTTCCATTCTAACTCATGATGTGATAAATACCATAAGATAAATAACATCAAGTGTGATAAATACCTCATATGTTCTAAAGCTGTTTGTATTATAAACTAACAACTGTTTACTAAAAATTGTATAACTTGCTTGATATTCATCCCTAAAGTGTTAAATCAACACGCTGGATATGCTTTTTAGATTAATAGATATCTAGTTTAGCATAACAACTCTACCACACAAGGGTCCCAGAGTGGCTCACCTAGTAAAGGCCTGGCTGCTGATGTGCAGGGTAAGTCATACAGTCGCTTCCTTGCTGTACAGAGTTGCTGGACTTTGCTGGAGATTCCACATTGGCTCTGGTGTTCTCACAGCTTGAGGAAAGGTCAGGGGATAAGCGAGTATTTCCCCAACATCCGTGGTTCCTGTGTTTAAAAAGGTGCTTGGCTTGGTGATAGGATTGGAGGATGTCCACTGATCTTCAGTTCTCCTGAGATGTTGTGGGGAGTTGCAACGGTCAGGCAACATAACTGGGCTATCTGGAAAAGCAAACCCGAAATAACAACATTGGTTCCTAATGTATCAGAAACAAACCTGGACGTTTGCTGTTAAAATCCAGGCCTCTGTTCTATTATTTTGCAAGTGAAAAGGTAAAGACATTTTGAGTTGAATATAACTGTTCTGGCAATATGAAACTAAAGAAACAGTTTAGTTCAACTTAGCTAGGTTTATATAATCAAAATGATTGTATTCCCCTCTGATCCAGAGGGATGCAATGTTCCTTTTTTTTTCTAGGCCTTTGTTTTGTATTCACTTGAAGAATTATTTCTCTCAAATGAAATTACACATTGTTCTAAAACAATCTGGATATATAAAATGCATGATCTTTTATTTAATCTTTCTCTGGGGTCAAAAAAAGCCTTATTCGTTTTGTTGTAGAAAATTGACTACGCTTCACAGCACCAAGCTATGTCTTTCTGACTGACGTTCAGCCCACCTAAGGAATGGGACTGATAGGACAGTCATAACTGGATAATTACTTTATGAAACAGAAAGGGAAATAACACACTTTTAATTACGCTACTGAATTATTAAAAGTGTGATTAACTGTTTGATGCTAAATATCTTTGTTATTCAATTTTTCATGCAGTACCCTAATAATTATTTTGGAATATATTCTACTGTAACTGAATGACCTAGAATGATTTAAAATATGTAAAAATACTCCTTCTTTGTAAGCACAGGCAGACAAAATGAATTGGTGTATCCTTGGGGCTGTCTCTCCTCCCGAGCTAGAATTAACAAGCAACATTTATAAAAGTTTCCCATAGTAAAAGCACAGCAAAGTGTAGTAAACACTGAAAGCATGGTAAAGCATAGGTTAGCATTGCAGAGCCCATGGCAAACCATGGTAAGTGCTTAGTATAAGCATGGGAAAAGCATGCAAAAATACTGGTGTTTTATTGGTTTTCAGGAAACTTTTTAATACAATGTTTAAAATACTGATGTAACTAATTACAGGATTTTTTTTCCCGTCTTTGTTTACAAAACATTCCTGCTTTTGCATTAATTACGAAAGGAAGCTTTTCAAATGAGCCAAGCATCACAACCCCAGTGAGAAGCAATGTTACTGTTGACAATGGCAGTTTGCTTTCCCCCTGTGCTGTCGTTTAAATAAATTCACTGCTTTTTAAGCAGTCCACACTTCCAATTCTGGAGAGAGGCTGACAAGCCATTGTCTAATATAAGTGGTTTTCGGAAGCATGCACCTGTGTACCACAGCTTACAATGAATGCATTTCCTACATCTGAGTTTACACAAACAAAAGATTAAAGTGAACATGCCCATTTTTGCTTACTTTGGGTTGGACTTTGGCTCCTTGTTTACAACTGGAGTTAAGGTTTTTTTCTTTTTTGTAACTATATAAATGCTGAATATATTATGGGTGGATTCTTAAATTACAATTAAGAATGTATTGTAACACTGACAAGTAAATTACAATTAAGAATGTATTGTAACACTGTCAATATATATATATAATATATCTATATATATAGATATATATATATATGCTCAATACAATTGCAGAGTGTACAAAGAGTGCAAAATACAAAGAGTGTTTCCACGATGGCCACATCGGCCCTGGCTGGTCATAGCTGCTTTTTCTCGCCTGGTTTGCTATATCGTACCCAGACCTGGCCACAAAGGAATAACGTCATCACAAAGCAGGGGGGCATGTGTTAGAAGCTGACAGGTGAGCAGAGCTACATATTTCAAGCTTTTTTGCGATAATGAAGAAAAACAGAAATTCTTTTGACAATCTGGGCTGACTCTGAAATCCTGAAACCGATAATGGGCGCTGATTCGGAATAAAATGGATTCAGTCGAACACCAGTCAACAAAATAAAAAAAACTGTGGACGGAGTACAAAAAAATTGCATATAAAGCGAAAATAAAAATAGCGATGAAGGTTCTTTAAATTTTAAGCATCTATTGCTCGGCAGTTTGTTTTCTGAATGTAGTACTGCTAAGGGTTTCTTTTAAACACAGCACAATATTATCCCACAATCCCCCAGTGACATTTTGATGCAGGACAAGAATTTCCAAAGTTGGCCAGTTTGGGAAAAAGCAATGAAACATGTTTTTCTTGCCCAGCGATGGCCAGGGCCATCCACGGCCAGCCCAGACCCACAGTGGAAATGAGGCATTAGAAAGATGGACAGTGCATTCAGTCACTTATATATAGAATCCCATATGACCCTTTTTGCCCTCTCACAATTGTAATAGAAAAAAAATACATCCAAATTAAGTTGCTGTAAATGTTGTACAAGTACTCTTTTCAAACGACCATGAATTTGGAAATGTGTATCTCACATTAGCCAACAGACCAAATTTCTGGTCCCAGTGTGTCATGCTGTTAAAAGAAAAAGAGCACAGTGTATTAGATATCATTGATAGCATACACTGTTTGTAACACACATGAAATAAGCCTAGCCATGCTGTGCTGAAATGTCAAATGATTCACACAAGATATATGAAAGGCTATAGATTCTTAGGGGGTTTAACAAAGATGCCTCTAACAAGGAAGGGAAAAGTGAGAGACTGATATGCAGATGTTAATTTGGGGTGTCTAGAACAACCAAAAACAACCGAGGGTGCTACTCAGACATAGCATACAGTAATTGCAAACAGAAAATATTTCACTCCACGGCGCATCAAGTGTACCAGAAGATAACATACTTCTGTGTGCGTGAACCTAGATACAGAGAAATTGTGTGCACAGACAAGAGCACGTTGTGTTTTAATATGTATCACAAGTCAGACAGCACGCTTGAATAGCTAGTGAGTTTAACATAGACATTGGTCAGTATCTGTGTTGCTGCAGAGCCTTTATTATGAAGTCAGGAATCTCATAGGATATGCCGAATTGGAATACATATAGATATAATGGAGGCATGGAGATAATTCCCCTTAAATAGTCCCTCTTCGCCTTCCAATATCATGAAAATATTTTAAATGATGTTAATAAACTGGTCTTCTTAACAAAAATAGCAGAGTCAAGCTTATTAGGTCATCTACTGGAAGCCCCTCTGATAACACCAAACATGGCCATTTATAAATGAATGGGAAACGTAATATGCTGAACTCAAAAGACATTCAGAATGCTCTTCTCACTAGACCAGTTAGTAAATAAGAAGAATAATGATCGTAGCAAAAAAATAATACTTGAATGTGCTATAACCTTCCACTAATGTAATATTTCAGTGTAAAACTGAGCATGATCTAAGCAATGTTTTTTTTTTTTTTGTTTGTTTTAAAGAACTGCTTGAGCTCTCGCATTCCCAGCAAAATTACACTGCAGTGCAGTACAAACCTGGGAGGTTGCTCTGAAAACCTAACAAATTGTAGTTTGTTCCTAAAACCTTGAACTGTTGATCAGTTGGTCAGAACTGTTTTTTGTTTTGTCTAGTTTTGTTTTGCCTGGAGTTTGGCCAGTGGTCGTCCTAGTTTATGGTACTTCTTGTATTATGTGCATGTATTAAGGTTAACTCTCAATCACAATACAACTTGATTTTCCAGTAGGTTTCAGGGAAGAAGAAGCTTGTGACAGTGAGTCAAGACTCCTGGCCTACACTAAAACTGAAAATATGAGGAGTGGACCATTATGGGAAAAGTTAAGCAGGGCAGCAGAATTCAGGTATGATATGCACACTAATATTGAGTGAATTATTTCATGGGTGACTGTTTCCCCATGTGAAATGGCATATCAAACACATACTTCATAATGTAAAACAAAACCAATTTAAAAACATCAAGAGTGGCTGCAAAGAGAATGTATAACAATGTTTTTTGCCTGTCAGTGTTTTCACAATTCGGTTCCCAGTAAACAAGATGGCACCTAGCTGGCTATCACACAATAATACCTGTGAACCCATTTAATCCAGGCAAAACTTTCAAAGAATCTACAGCAGGGTTCCAAAGAAATTACTTACAAAGAGTCTGATAGAACTGAAACGTGAGAGCGAGTGTCATAGCTATTTGATCTCAATTAAAAAGAAACAGCAATGAATGCAGAAGTGTCAGGTTAAAGGGGTTTGTTTAGGCAAAAAAAGGTTTATTTCCAGGGAATTCCAATCATCACCAAATACAGCACACATTTTTACAAATAGTGATTGAGTCCAACCCTAAAATATTTTGTAAACTTCATTCGAACTTTGTTCTAATTTAAGAACTTTTATCTGGCTAAAAAAAAACAAAAAAAAAAACCCACTGTTCTTCCCACAAAAAAACAACGTTAAGTAAAACAATTTTTGCAACATCTAGCTTTGAAACACTTAGCACCACTTTGTGTCAGGATATCATTGGGCACAATTGATTTTATTTCTTTTAGATTTTTTTTTTTTTTGTATAAAACAAGAAAATAAAAGGTGCTAAATGTTCAAATAATTTTAAAACATAACACTTTCAGTTGCAAAAAAAACAAAACAAGGGTTTTACAGTATTAAAGCAAAACCTCTCTCCAGTGTTATGTCTGAGGTCAATAGAAATATACATACACGTGAAATATACATACATCTGAGACATACATACATCAGAGTTATGTGCTATTTTTATTGCCCGTGTGACCAGCTACTTTTGAACAGGGTGTTTAATTGAACAGGGTTTTAAAAAAGATAATATATTATTATTATTATTATTATTATTATTATTTATTATTATTATTATTATTATTATTATATCATGTCACAAAGACCTGTCACAAAGACGGCCGGAGTGGGTGGCGTCAGACCAGAGTCAGGAAATAAAACAACAAGAGAGAGGTGGAGTTTGGTGGAGCTGAGCGAATGGTCTCGCTCAGCATTTAATAAATAAACAGAACAGCAAAATAAAAAGGTTGTAACATACAAAAACACAGGGCACGGCACTGGTAGCCAAAATAAACAGACAAACAAAACGGACCAAACAGACAAAACACGGTGAGCTTCTTTAACGATTATTATTCTTATGATTATTTTTACCTCCGTCGCCAATCCTGTTCTCCACTCACCGAAAACACAACCCCGAGTGAGTGAAAACATGCTGCTTTTATGCTGAGACTCGACTGCCAGTCAACTATTCAATTGGAGTCGCGGTACAACTGCACGTGAATTAATAAAGTGCAATTCCCCGTGCTCACATATTACATTTTACATGCACGTGAAGTGCTGTGCAATCCTCGTGCCTAAATACAAATATACATTTTAAACACTTGTGTTACACAGACCCGTTTATATCCCATGTACCAATGACTATACACCAACATTAAACACACAACACGCAACATATAACAAAAAATAGACATACAGGGGCGGGCACTTCGTCACATAGCCCTAGAAATGATTACATTGGCTTTTCTTCATCTGACTTTACTGCAATACGTTGCATGTACTGTATGCAATATCACCTTTTTATTGTGTATTGGTTCTGTGTAAATATTATTGCCCATTGTTTTCCACTAGAAGCCAGCTTCAGTCAGTATGTTTATATAGTATTTTTTGCTTGTATACTTTGTTGTGTCTGTTTTATAGTCTGACACCACTTGCTCCAGAACATCACTAAATGTGCGCTATTGCATCATTACAGAATATGCTGGTAAAATGAATTAATAACTAGAGTTTATTGCATTGACGTTTCAGCAGAAAGCAGTACGATTTACAGTTCCAGGAAAGGCAGTGCACTTTAGCTAAAGGAATGTCAGCTGTGGCTGGGGGATGGTAGACAACCATAAGCCAGACAATGACCTCACAGTCAAATGGTTATGAGACCCAAAGGAAACAGAATTGAAGCAGCAACTCCCTGACTCATGATGTCTCAACACATTGGAGTCTATTTGAATGATCTAAGCAGAGGGTGATCTTAATACTGCCGCCCTAAAATGTATACATTGTTTTTGGTGGACTTTATTTCAGTGTATTTTATTGTTGGTAGTAATGTTAATAAGTGGGTATAAATGCACTCCTGGGGGAAAACCCCAGCTGGATTAAACAGTGGCGGTATTAAGATCTGCTAATGTTTAGATCACTAAAATAGTCCCTACACACACACACACACACACCACACACACACACACACACACACACACACACATATAATTTTACATTATGTATTAAATAAACATTAGTATACATTAGTATAATTCCCCCATTTTATCCATTCAATGATACTTACAGGGGTTTCAGTTGGAGATAAGTGGTGTGTTAATGTCAATTTATACATGTTAAGAAACTGTCACAACTGTAATGTCTCTGGTTGTGTTATTCAATGTGATATGACCATGGCTGTGACCCACATTTCTTGGAAGACTTGTTAGTAATTGTAGTTGTTTCTTTTGTTCAGTCCAAAAAAAAAAAAAAAAGTATGATTGGCAACTTAATGTTACATTGGATCCAAATCTGTGCACATCTGTGAATATCTTTAAAAGCTGATGCCTGAGCCCATTATCACACTAGAGCCCTCAAGCACTACAATAACACAGAAAGCTATGGCTGAGTGTTCCCATATCAGTCCTCAAGCAGGTTCAAACATACTTTGTGCCATGGAAATATCCCATACGCTGGCATAGCAATACAATTAACAATAAACACTTGCAGGTACATATTCCATTCATACATAACATATATCTGAAGTAGTATTGAGTTTATTTCTTCATAGAAGCCCTGACATATGGAGGAAGGTTTTGAAGTGCACCTATGACCTTCAGTATATCCAGACACTTCCATTTACTGGAAAAAATGGTAATGTTTCCCCCTAATATTCTTTCTGCATTGTTGTAAAACTAAAATTTGTTTATTACATGCAGACCAATATATTGGTCTCATACAATAATTTACTATCCATATTAGGACACCAGGAGTCAAAAAGGAGTCATTATGTGCTCTCTCCTCCCTCCTATGAAACACCAATAGATCAGCCAATAAAGAACTGTTTCAAACTTTTACATGTTTTCATTGGTTAGACTAAATGCCAGTCATATTGCCCAGGAGACCAGCTACGTAATTGAATGGGGCATAGCTAACAAAACACATTCACCTCAGAACATATGAGAGCTGAAAATGTAAACATGATAAAAAAAATTTTGATTGTTTTTTTTTTTTAATCATGTTTAACTAAAAACTCAGTCCTTAACATTTCAGCTCTCAAGAGGGAGTTTCAGGAGGGAGAAGGGAGATCCGGAAGAGGCAGGAGGAAGTTTCAGAGGAGGGAGGAGTGAGATTCAGAGGAGGCAGGAGGGAGTTTCAGAGGAGGGAGGAGTGAGATTCAGAGGAGGCAGGAGGGAGCAGAGGAGGGAGGAGGGAGATTCAGAGGAGGCAGGAGGGAGATTCAGAGGAGGCAGGAGGGAGATTCAGAGGAGGCAGGAGGGAGATTCAGAGGAGGCAGGAGGGAGATTCAGAGGAGGGAGGAGGGAGTTTCAGAGGAGGCAGGAGGGAGATTCAGAGGAGGCAGGAGGGAGATTCAGAGGAGGCAGGAGGGAGATTCAGAGGAGGCAGGAGGGAGTTTCAGAGGAGGCAGGAGGGAGTTTCAGAGGAGGCAGGAGGGAGTTTCAGAGGAGGCAGGAGGGAGATTCAGAGGAGGGAGGAGGGAGTTTCAGAGGAGGCAGGAGGGAGTTTCAGAGGAGGCAGGAGGGAGTTTCAGAGGGAGGAGGGAGGAGGGGAGTTTCAGAGGAGGCTCCTATAAGTCTAAGTCTCCTCTCTCCTTCCAATCAACGTAAACTCAATAGTGGAGTGGTAAAGTAGTTTCAGAGGAGGGAGGAGGGAGTTTCAGAGGAGGGAGGAGGGAGTTTCAGAGGAGGGAGGAGTTAGTTTCAGAGGAGGGGGGAGAGAGATTCAGGGGAGGGAGGAGGAAGAGTCAGAGAAGGGAGTTTCAGAGGAGGGAGGAGGATGTTACATAGGAGGGATGAGAGAGTTTCAGAGGAGGGAGGAGTTAGTTTCAGAGGAGGGAGGAGAGGGATTCAGGGGAGGGAGGAGGAAAATTCAGAGGAGAGAGTTTCAGAGGAGAGAGGAAGGAGTTGCAGAGGAGGGAGGAGGGAGTTTCAGAGGAGGGAAGAGAGAGTTTTAGAGGAGGGAGTTTCAGGGGAGGGAGGAGGAAGATTCAGAGGAGGGAGTTTCAGAGGAGAGAGGAAAGAGTTGCAGAGGAGGGAG
Source organism: Polyodon spathula (assembly GCF_017654505.1). Classification (NCBI taxonomy): domain Eukaryota; kingdom Metazoa; phylum Chordata; class Actinopteri; order Acipenseriformes; family Polyodontidae; genus Polyodon; species Polyodon spathula. The sequence continues at coordinate 37,929,134 of NC_054544.1, forward strand.
GAGGGAGTTGTAGAGGAGGGAGCTGGAGAGGAGGGAGTTTCAGAGGAGGGAGGAGGGAGTTTTAGAGGAGGGAGGAGGGAGTTTCAGAGGAGGGAAGAGAGAGTTTTAGAGGAGGGAGGAGGGAGTTTCAGGGGAGGGAGGAGGAAGATTCAGAGGAGGGAGTTTCAGAGGAGAGGGGAAGGAGTTGCAGAGGAGGGAGGAGGGAGTTATAGAGGAGGGAGGTGCAGAGGAGGGAGTTTCAGAGGAGGGAGGAGGGAGTTTTAGAGGAGGGAGGAGGGAGTTTCAGAGGAGGGAAGAGGGAGTTTTAGAGGAGGGAGGAGGGAGTTTCAGAGGAGGGAGGAGGGAGTTACAGAGGAGGGGGCACATAATGACTCCTTTTTGCCTGATGTACGAATATGTCCTACTATGGACACCAATATAGACATTGTATCATTGCTCCTCTTTCATTCCTCTTTGGGTGGAAAGCTTACATGACCTTGGTTAAGAGATCAGAGTATTTCAGACAGTTTAGCTGGCAGGGAGCATAAAATCAATTAGAAATGTATTAAGGATCTATAAGTGTAACAGAATGATAGGAAATCATGTTTATGATTATTTTTAAAGAGACAGCTCACACTAAACTGTTATCTGTGAAAAGGCACAGAGCCAAATACTGACCATTTACAATAAACCCTAGAAATGGGAGTAACAACAACTCCATACTGCTACCATCCAGGAATGATAAACCAAAATGCATAGGATATCACACTTGAGCCATTTTAGCCATTACAATAAACATGATATGTAAATGGAAACAACTAAAAAGTACTCATAGTGGCAACATTTGAATTGAACAAAGTAATGGCCACATTATTACTTGCTCTTGAATGGGGTCTATCTGTACAGGATATGTTTTATTTCTGAATAAGGATATTACAAGGTAAAAGTGGGCCAAGCACAAGGAAAGGCCATGAGGATTAAGACCGGAAACAAATAAAAAATAAAAAAAACTACCAAATGCTGCTGCCATATCGGTTTTTAACACTTACTTAATGCAATAAAAGTCTGGCTGTTCTCTTTCTAATAGGCCGATTCTAGGTGAGTGAGTAACTGCAGGAAACTGCAGTTAATACCATTGTAAAGCAAATCAATCAACCCAATATGCCACTGGGTTATTGAGGTAGAATATGCTAAAGAAAGGGCCGTTTAAAGAAAGTCATTCTGAAAAAACACATACTCGTGAATGTGTATTTACCATCCACAAACATTTAAAAAATAAATATACCAGCATATAAAAAAATTGCTTAAAGGAAAGGAAAACTACTATGAAAGTGCATTCAAATAAGACAGATAGAGGAGTATTCATACTGGCATTCCACCATTTTCAATAGCAGACTTTCAGCTGAGCTTGCTTTTGTCTGCCTTTTAAACTCAATTCAATTAGGCTGATTAATCTGTAGCACCTGAAGCCAATCTATTTGCTAGTCATACTCCAAACCAGCCCTGAATCATTAACTTCCCATCCTCCTCACTGATAGCAGTGCACTCATTAACCCTGATCACTGAGTATAATCATCATGCCATTCTTCTAATCTTCACCCACGCTAAAGTTATTATGACTAATGTTTTAAACAGCCCTAGAAACTATTTTTCTCTCTGTTTGTGGTAAATTGCTTGTTACTTTGTTTCTGTCTATCAGTGTGTGGTTGAATACACACACAAATTCCAGGTTTTGGAAATCTTGGTTTAGAACACAGTGGTCAGAAAACAATTAAACTGTTGATTTACATTTTTTCCCCAAGAAAACTGAGGACTCCTAACACACAGAATCATTTTATATTGAAGTAGACAAATGCAATATATATATATATATATATATATATATATATATATATATATATATATATATATATATATATATATATATATATATATATATATAATTATATATATATATATTAAGGATGTTAAAAGTTTGTTCTGATTTTATTTGACAGTTTTAACGACAACGTTGTACACAAAATGTTACTACCCGGGTAATGTTTGAAAGTTGTAACGCAAGTGTCAGAAGGTTATCAGAAATTTCTATTTACTTTGGTGTTATCTCGTGCGAAGAAAAGCTTCGGTGATTACTCAATCGGGAGTATAGAGCACGCTTCTCAGAGCCATCTACTGAAACGGTGGTTATTATTTACTAATAATGAGTGCAAATGAGGACCCTTGTAACAGTGTTGCACGGAGTGCTCTTTTACAGTTGTCCTTCACTCAAAAACCCTGTCCACCCTACATAACCGATCTCAAGAAACACACTCAAAAACGTTTTAATTAATACAGCTCAAAGCCAAGGGTGACACTGATGCAGCATGGTCAAGAACCGGAATTACAGACCTATAACATCTCTCCTCTAAATAAAAGAACTCAAGAGTGAGAACTCAAGAGTTCAATAAGACATGTTAAATGCGTCTAGGTATGTTAGGTAGAGTGGATATTGCTGTCCAGCTCAGCATTGCTCACCGAAATGCCATAAAGAAGCACAATGAAGAAGTGTATAAAAACAGACACATACTTACATGCATCATTGAATGCATAAAGTTCTGTGGAGCTTTTGAATTGGACTTACGAGGTCCTGGTGAATGATCAACATATTCCAATCCTGGTGTGTTTCTTGGACTGGTAGATTTTGTTTCAAAGCTTGATCAGACAATGGAAGTACACATGAGGAAGGCCACAGTCTTTAAAGGCACCTCTAAAAAAGTTCAAAATGAACTTCTAGGTTGCATGTTAACAGGGAAAATATTGTGAAAGAACTGAAACAGACTGATTATGATTATAGTCAAGTTGATGTAACCAGTAACGATTTTTTGGTTTACTGAGTTGCAACGTAGAAATGCTGAAGGTATTTCCACTGCCATTATGCAACAACTAGATGCCATAGTCACAGAAGAAAGTGAAAAGGCTAAAATAATTTCACAGAACTACAATGGAGCTAGTGTAATGCGTGGGGAGACTAGTGGGGTTCAGAAGTTTGTAAGGGAAAAATATCCAAATGCACATTATGTCCATTGCTATGCCCTTCAACTAAATCTAATAATGGGACAAGCAGCGAGTCAAGTTTCAGAGGCTTGAATTTTTTTTCCAGACCCTCTCTAGTTTTTCAATGTTTTTCTCTCACTTTTCTCTCCAAAGAAAGCTGCTGTTTTGGATGAAGTTGAAAAGAACAGACTATCAACTGCTCCTCAAACAAGGTGGAATTTTTGTAGTGGAGCAGTGAGGACAGTGTTTGAACAGAGCAATCACCTGTTAGAGTGTTTTCAAACAATTAGTGATTCAGGAGACTTTGACAGTGTCACAGTTAAGGAAGCTAATGGTTTTTGCCAAAGCCTCATGGACAGGGAGTTTCTATACTTTCTGTACTGTTCCAGAAGATAATGATGAAGGTGGATATTTTGTATGGGAAACTCCAGGCAAGGAATATTACATCTGTTGATGCAAATGAAGTGGTAACTCATTAGTTCAAAGCATTCAGGACATCTGAGCATCTATTAGAACACTGGAATCTAGCCTCCCTGAGAAACTGCCACCAATGCCAAAAAGACAAAGGGGTCCAAACACCACAAAAGATTATGACACAGCTGCCTTACAAATTTGTGTCATCATCATCTCTCATGCAAAGAAACAGTTTGCCTTTATAAAGCACCTTATCTCTGCAAAATTGCTGCAGAATTATTGTTTTGATGAATATCAGGCAGCTTTCCTGGATGGTGTACTACAGGAAACAGTTCAAGCATATCCAATGCTTAGCAAGACTTCCATATGCATTGACTTACAAACAGTGTATGAAACAGAAGATTTAAAAAATGCTGAAAATGCATTAAGTATGCTTGAACTGATGATATACTGACAGACAATTAGACTCTCAGACAATTAAAAAAAAAAGCAATTATTAAAATGATTAAATTAAATTATCCTTCAAGTCACTTCTGGGTCTTTAACCTTAAATTGTTTCATATCAAGTCATTTTAGATACAGTGCGTGTGCTCTTCATCGGACAACAACTCAAAACTTCAACAGCTATGGGATGTCTCTATTGTGCTTCACTCTAATTTGGTTTCCCTTTTCAATACAAGTTATAAATAACTCCATCCTGTACTGTGACCTTAAGGAAAATACCAAGGAATGTCAGGAAACCGTCAGATGTGTTCATTGAGACTGTTTCCTCTTGTGTATCAAGCTCAGATGATCTTTCTAAATTGTGTTTGGAAAAAGCATGTAAAGGATAAAAACACTCATGTCCACTTTTAAAAGCGAGAACTCTTTTTGAAGTTATTTTGTGTCAAAGAATTTAAAGCTATATTAACTTGATGATACGTACATTGATCTAAGGGCATTTAATCACTGTTATGGTATTTTATGATTAAATTAACTTGAATAAAGCATGGGCTTTCAAAGAATATTTATATTCTGTACAATGTTAGTAGAATATTTTAGTTCAGCTAACCCTTGTAAAAATGCTTGTAATAAAAAGGAAATTAAAGTTTTAATAATAAAACAAAATTTGTGAACCTTCTTGAAGAAATTGTGCTCTGATAACGTAGTATGCTGAGATTTTTACATTACCTTTGGTGGATCGCAATGAAACATTTGGTTACTTAAACTGTTTTGACAGATTGGATGGTTTGTGTTAACAATTATGCCTTAACAATATCAGCACAGTATAAAAAAACAAACCAACTGAAGGAAGACCACTGCTTATGCCATAAAAGCAGTTTTTCAATAGCTAAATTGTACTTTTGTCTTTATTATTATTATTATTATTATTATTATTATTATTATTATTATTATTATTATTATTATTATTATTATTATTCAGAGAGTTATTAGAAAGCAACTACAACCCTTTTTTTATTAAACCTGAAAACCTTATCTGAGATGGAGGAGTGATTCACAAGTGTCTCCTCCAGTATTTCTGGGTGGCATACATTTCCCTGTTTATATAAAATTTCCCATGGCCATGTTTGGATAAAATTCTACGTTATGCAAGACATTGCCTAACCAAGCCATAGAGCTATTTTGTAAAATACCATAGTTTGATAGTCAAAATTATGCACATTTGAACAACACCTTCCTTCTGTCCTTTTGAAATGGAATTGTAAGCTAATTGGTAACCATAAACTATGAAGACCAAACCAGCGTGTAAAAATGCAACAAGTTATAATCTTTAGAAACAAGTTAAAGATTTTTTATGAAGTCTAAAAATAGGGTACATACACAGTTAAATCTGAATTTACTGGTCAACACAGCATCTGAACGTTTGGAAATATAGGAGGTGCCTGTTTCAATCAGGTGTCTAAGGTCTTGAGATATAACAGGAGGTACAAGAGCTGGTAAAGAGAAAACAGTTCAATCTGTTCAGTACATTCAGTTTTCATTCTTAGAGTTGTGGGGCTTGTCTTGAACTACAGAATGCTGGTGTGAAAAGTGTGGTACAGCAAAACATTAATATTCAAGTAAAATGACCTACATTTTAAATTACTTCAATTTTTTAAAATATACTCTTCAAAAGGAGTGCAACGGCATCCTCATGTTGAGAACATTGTTCTAAAATGGGAACAGCTGCACAGAAAGCACCCTGAATTCCATTTTAGTGAAAACCATCATGAAAGGAAGAATCTCCAATAAAATAGCCAATTAGATACATTCTGCTGAAAAATGTATACTGTATCTCCTGCGACACATTTTTGAACCACATCCACTATTTGGGAGTACGATAATAACAAATGAACAAAGAATGGCTTGTTTCCTTCATGGCTGTTATTCTGTAATCGAATACACATGGCAGTGACTTGTTTTCAAGCCCAGTCCATGTGGTATATGACTAAGACATTAGTTACGCTCAACTACTGATACCCTGTGACAGTGCTTACCAGTGCTGCTGGTGCAGGAGGGGATTGTAAACCATTTCAGCTGGGTCTGAATAAAACAATAGAAAAGTCTACTGTCTGAGTTTGACTTCAACTGAATCAGTCATCTGGCCTAACCCTAGGCTGCTGTCTCCATGGTGTCAATGGAGTCTTGGGATGTGTGTTTATCCAAGTATTGTTTTATGGCAGGATAAAGGATTTGGAATGCTAATAAAAGCGAATGGCAGAGAGATTCTTCTTGTCATATAACAGTTGGTAAGCACTGCTCAATAAAACCCACAGAGTGTAGAAAGCTTTATAATTGTTGAAAGTTGAAGGTTAAACCTTTCCAGAGGGCTAAACTTGCATATGAATAAAGTAAAGCTATCGGGATTAGTGCTTTCATTAAGCCAGTGTCCCCTATGAAGGTTAGATATTCATCATGGTTTAGAATAGGTGCAGTTCATTCTTATTCACATCGTGAGCGGTGGGGCAAACCACATTAGTTTATATACAATGAAACAAAAAACTGGCAATATGTTTCAGAGAATGATTTTAATATACCTGTCAAATATGATTGATTTAAATTAATCACAAGCAATTCCTACAAAAAAAAAAAATTCAACAAATCATATGAAAAGCTTTTCTTTCCAACCATTTAATGCATCATGTTGATTTGAGTGTTTAGGTATAATATGTGCCCATAGCAAATTAGACAAAAATACATGCTAAATATTTATACATCTTTGTTCATTAAAAGTATAGGGATGCCTAGGCAGTGGAGTATGAATTTTGATGCAGGTTTTGTGTATGAAAAATTTTAAAATGTCATGTTTGCTAATCATAAAAACATCCTGGTGTGTTTATTAAGTAAAGAAAACTGTATAAACAGTAAAGTTTAAAGTAAAGGTGGTGTGGCAGAGCAGAGCTCCGCCCTTTATAAATTGGCAGGGGTGGGGTTAAATTCCCCTACCTGCCTGGGTTTATTGTGTTCAGGTGGCTGGGGTTGATTAGCAATCAATCAGCAATTAACAATCAATCAGCACCCAGCCACCTGACATAAAAGGAGGCCTCAGCTTCCCATTAGGGAGAGGAGGGAGTTGAGGAAACAAGCTTGTGCTTGTGCTTGTGCTTGTGCTTGTGCTTGTGCTTGTGCTTGTGCTTGTGCTTGTGCTTGTGCTTGTGCTTGTGCTGTTCCAGTGAAGGCATCGCCCAGCCTGGAAACCTTTATTTTTGTAAGTCTTGTTCTGTGTCTTTCTATTTGAGCTTAAATACCTTTGTTTTGGCCCTTGTACCCTTTTATTTTGTGTTAAATTCTTAATAAAAGTTTTATTTTTTTGAACTGCAGTCTGTCTCTGGGCCTCTATCCACTTGCCAGCCTGTCACACTTGGTTCTAGAAGTGGGATATAGTGCCTCCAGGATTCTCAGAGCAGTACTGCAGCATTTTTTTTTTGTTTTGTTTTTTGGGATAATTTTTTTTATTTTAAGATAAAAAAAAAAAAATTAAAAAAAAAAAAAATTAGAAATGGGAAAGAAGAGCAGACAGCGGCAAAGGCAGAAGGAGATCCAGCAGCCGAAGAAATATAAGCTGCTGCAACAACAGCCACCGCTGGAGGACCTGGCCAGCCTCTTCCCCTGGTGTTCCTGGTGTGGGAAGGAGGACCACCGCTGGAGGTCCTGCCCAGAAGTGCCACCGGCAGACTGCTGTATACGTTGTGCGGAGGACATCCACCACTGGGCAGGATGCCCCTACAATCAGGCCCAGGAAGAGGAGCAGTTTTCACCCCAGGCATCGGGGGCCACTCCACTACCTCCAGCGCCACCACCTTCACCACCGTCCCAGGAGATATGGGACTGGCTGATGCACCCTGAGGCGGACCTCTTCCACAACCTCCCCATAGTTATCAACACGCTGTGGTGTCGAGATGGGGGGAGGTGGGAAAAGTGGGAGGAACAACATCACCCAGCATCCTTCCCAGAGGTTGCCCTCATGGTTGTTAATTACCTGGCGGTAGACATGGGAGAAGCCCCAGTCATTCAAACAAAGAGGGAGGAGCCGCCGTTCCGAGAGCCAGAGAGGGAGGAGCCGCCGTTCCGAGAGCCAGAGAGGGAGGAGGCTGATGCCCTACAGCAGCCTCTACATCTGCTGCTGAGAGAAGCCCAGCAGAGGAGCACCCGATCGGTAGGCAGGTACAGCCCTGCCTCAGAGGCCACTAGAATGGCCACAGCCTACACCGCCGGTGATGGAGGGGCTGCAGCCGTTGCCGTCGGAGGAGCTGGAACGGCCTCCACCGGCCGACAGTGAGGAAGAAGTCTGGCCTCTGCCACCCTGGCCAGAGGTTTCTGCACTGTTGGCCACGCCTGTACCGCCCAAGGATGCCTGCCTTGCACCGCTCCGGGATGCCACATTTTCATCGCCTGGGGCTGCCTGCTGCTCCGCATCGCCTGGGGCTGCCTGCTGCTCCGCATCGCCTGGGGCTGCCTGTTGCTCCGAAACGCCTGGGGCTGCTGGTGTCTCCTTTTTGTCTCCTAGGGTTGCTGAGGGTCCGCTGCCGCCGTCGCCTCCCGAGGGTCCGCTGCCGCCGTCCCCGCCTCCGCCACCAGAGGGAGCCGGGCCGCCGTCCCCGCCTCCGCCACCAGAGGGAGCCGGGCCGCCGTCCCCGCCTCCGCCACCAGAGGGAGCCGGGCCGCCGTCCCCGCCTCCGCCACCAGAGGGAGCCGGGCCGCCGTCCCCGCCTCCGCCACCAGAGGGAGCCGGGCCGCCGTCCCCGCCTCCGCCACCAGAGGGAGCCAGGCCGCCGTCCCCGCCTCCGCTACCAGAGGGAGCTGGGCCGCCGTCCCTGAAGGGTCCAGCGCCACCGGAGGGTCTGACACTGCTAGGGGGACCCACACCGTCTGAGGAGGCCACGCCCACACTGTCCAGGGGTGTTGCCTGCCCAGCAACGCTGCATCTGCTGGAGGGTCCAGGTCCCATGACAGCATCGCCATACTTCCTTGGAGATCCGGGGCCCCCTCAACCAAAGAAGGCTTGGGGGCTCTGACATCAACCCCGCCCACCACCGCCCACTGAAACAGCCCACCCAAGGGACATAATTGGACTCATGGGGGGGAGTTGGCCGTTTGTGGCCTGTGTACTTTGTACATGGGGGGAGGTGTGTGGCAAAGCAGAGCTCTGCCCTTTATAAATTGGCAGGGATGGGGTTAAATTCCTCTACCAGCCTGGGTTTATTATGTTCAGGTGGTTGGGGTTGATTAGAGTAATTAACGATCAATCAGAACCTAGCCACCTGACATAAAAGGAGGCCTCAGCTTCCCATTAGGGAGAGGAGGGAGCTGAGGAAGCAAGCTGGTGTTTGTGCTTGCTGTTTTGTGTTTTTTTGTATTTTCTGTTCCAGTGAAGGCATCGCCCAGCCTGGAAACCTCTATTTTTGTAAGTCTTGTTCTGTGTCTTTCTATTTGAGCTTAAATACCTTTGTTTTGGCCCTTGTGCTCTTTTATTTTGTGATAAATTGTTAATAAAAGTTTTTTTTTTTTTTTTTTTTTTTTAACTGCAGTCTGTCTCTGGGCCTTTATCCACTCGCTAGCCTGTCAAAGGTGGTAAAATGTAAATGGGTATGCTGTAGACCTAATATTACTGATAGTCTCAAGCCTAGTATTTCTGTACCACAGGGAGCAATCTTAAAATTTGATTACCACTGAAATGTAACAGTGTGGAGGCAGAACCCAAACTGGCAACCAACCAAGCGAGCATCTTAGCAATGCCGAAGAGCTGGGCTTTTCTACCTTCATTGTTATAGAGCTTTAACCTAATCTCATCTCGCAGACAAGTGGATATAATCCATAACGGCAGTGCACCACACTACACAAACTGTTACACAAACTTCAAACATTGTAATGTTCCCCAAAATCACAGAAGGGATAAAAAAGCTCCATTGCTCACACTAAAAATAAGATACCTGAGTTCTATGTGTTTCTAGATGAATACAACCTTATCAATGCCCTGTCTCTTTTAAAACCATGGACTGCATCAGAGCATCTGGTCATAAGGACTTATACATGTATACACACTAGTCTTCTGATGTACATTTGCAGTAAATAAATGAAGATGGTTGAAAATGTGTTTACATTTGTATTATGTTAATAGCTTGTTGATGGCCCCAGAATGTATCTTGTTAACTAATCCATGAGAAGGTTGAATGTGGTCAAGAAAGGATGTCAAATATGTTAATGGATTTAGGCTTGACCCCTGAGCCCATCATGTCAATCCAGTAATTGAGGAACAAATTGCTTTTCTCAAGCGAGTATTCTGTTTTCTGAGTAAATGCAGACTAGACAAGGAGAGAAGGCATCAACAGGGAAAAACAAATGCTGACTAATGGATACTGACCATTAATTTCCTCTTATGATTTCATTTGTGATGGCACCTGAGACTGCATTATGTAAAGGGGCACAACAAATTATATTTCAGTGTTATTAAAAAAAAACACAAGAGCGAGGCGAAAGTATTATTAAGCATTACATATATTTAGAAAATAATTGATAGAATAGGTGTGTTCTTTACTGTTTTTTTTTTTACCCTTTTACTACGGATAAGTTCAGAAAGGAGACAGCCAACAATGGAATGAAATGAATGATTCATTAAATTGACAGATAAACTTGCCCATACATGATTATGTTATTTAAATTTGGCCCATGGCTCTGCCCATTGGAGCTTGTTAGCCACCCCTATGCTGGCAAAACTATGAACAATTTATTATATGAATTAAATTAAACTAATGCCAGCAGGCAGGACAAGTCTTGCTTGAGTCCACCTTCCCCCTAGGCAAGGCACGCTGCAAGGGGTAGGCAGGGGAGGAGGGGGACCAAACACATGAATGAACGATACGGGCCACAGATGAAGTTGGTTTATATATATATGGTTCGATGATTACGTATTTGATTAAGCATTGAATTCTCCTTTCAGAAATATAAGTTTCCAAGGACTTTTGTTACTTTATCTAGACATTCCTAAAATCTTTGAGCAGTAGTTAAATCTGTCTTCTTTATGATCATGTAAAATGTGAAAGTGAAATCTTGTGGAACTTAATTTCAAACATGCCTGAAGAGAATAAGATTAGCAAAGCTTTGGTCTCAGAGCTTCCTCTACCGGAGGGGAAATACTGTGTTTACTGTAGATATTACAACTTCATGAGTTTCTGTTACAATTTTACTTTTAAAAAATGTCATAATTTGTTGCCTGGAAATAATAATAATAATAATAATAATAATAATAATAATAATAATAATAATAATAATAATAATATACAACATCCTTTTAACATCTCAAACAGATTGAGCAAAAATTGAAAAATAACATGGTTCACCACCTGCCAAGATATGATACAAGATACATGAGTGTTTTATTCAGATGTGTCTATCTGCTTCACAAATACAGCCTGCCTCTTTAAAATACAGCATTTCTGTTTGTGTTCAACCCTCAACTGCTGCTTCCTACATTCCTTTTCAGTTTTTCCAGGATTCCCTATGGAGTTGTGCATGAAGTGCAAGTGCTTTCCTTCTTCAACTATATTTTGGGAATGATAGGCAGATAATTAAGTTTTGGTTTTTCATTTTAGAATTAATTTCTATATTTATTTTATATTTCTAACATTATAGAATATAATTTATAATTTAACATTTATATATTTCTAACATAGCTCTATTATGGGGACAGTAAAAAAAAAAAAACTATATTATATATATATTATATATAATTGTATTTTTATTTTGATGCATAATGAAAACGCAACAGTCTATAGCTCAATAGCTCATGGGGCACATACATTATGTTATTTACATTTTAAATGGTGAGTAGGTAGGTTTGTTTATTGCTTGAGCAGTATTGTTCCTTAGGATAACAAAATACTGCGCTCAACTCATGTGATTTCATAAAAACTCCATGTGCTCAGTGTTTGGTATTTGAGTTGAGTTAAAATTGTTAAACATTGATTAAGAATCTGTTTAACCCTTATAAGGACACGTCGAAAAACTGACTTTCCTGGTAACCTGGGGTCCAGGACATACGATACAGATTTGGAAAACTCCAAATCTGTACTTTCAAACAAGCCTAGAACCAAGAAGCTATTACGGTGCCTGAGATATTCACGCAAGAAGGTTGGGCTGCCATCAGGGGTCCATACGAACCTCAAACCTAAACAATTTGGCAAATTCAACCAGGCTACCTGGACTGCAATTATCCTTTGCATAGTGTAACAGGATGGGTACCTGACAACTGCCTAAAAGGAAACACAAATCAAGTCACTAGGTCCACATAATAACTGATACTAAAGCATTGTGGGATCCGAATGGACCCCAGCTTACCTTATGAAGGATAAATAGCCATTCGAAAATACATGATTTTAATTAAGGCAAGAACCGACGAAGATATGACCATGTCCCGCTTGAGTAATGAAGATCGCCTGGTTGCTATCGGCATGACTGAAGGCGGTCTGTCTGTTAGGGAAGTTGCCAGGAGAATGAGATGTTCTGCTTCAACAATCAGCAGACTAGTCCGGAGAAACCAGGAAACCGGCTCTGTGAGGGACAGGCCATGCCCTGGAAGGCAGAGGTTCACCACAAGGCCCACGACCATCACATCCGACTGATCCATTTGCGTAATCGTTTTCAGACTGCAGTGGCTACAGCATGAGAAATTCCAGGAAGAAATAACCTGCACATCAGCAGAATGACTATAGCTCGCCGTCGGCATGAAAATGATTTGCTTGCTCAGATGGGGTAACATGTTGACAGCTGAGAGATGAAATCACCATCTTCTGTGGGCCAGAGAACATTTGAGGTGGTGGCAGAGAGAGTTGTGGAGTGTTTTATTCACCGATGAATGCCGTTTTGCCCTTGACAGACCTGACGGAGGACTGTGTGTGGAGACATCATGGTGAGCATTATGCTGACTGTTGCGTTGTTCAAGACAACCGGTGGGGCAGTGGAAGTGTGAAGATGTGGGAAGGAGCAGTATTGCTGTTGATCCTCTTGATCAACTCTTCTATGCTCTCCATTTCTTTTGGGTCGTAGGGGCGCCCACACACACTGCCACCATATGTAATAGATCCCGCAACTCACACAGTTAGTTGCCCCTTTAATTCAGACCCAGGACACCAGAAATGGAGTTTAAGCGCTTACGTGCTATTTTTAATACACAAAATAAAACACAAACAAAAATAAACAAAACAAACACCTAGCTCTTTTTTGAGCACTAACTACTACACACAGGAACCTAATTAACTCACAGGACGGCTAAGCCGTTTACCCGTCACACAAACACAAATCACCATACTTTACTTTTGACTGCTCGGAAACAGAGCACACCTTCTGTCTCCCTCTACTCAGCAGTCCAGAGCAGTTTAGCTGCCTCTCTTAAATACCCTGCACCTCGGTTTAATTTAACAATAGCTACCAGGTGCAGGGGATAATTAATAATAAAACAATTAACAAAAATGTGCATACCAACATGTATACATAAACAATGTATATATGCATATATATATATATATATATATAGATATATTAATATATATATATATATATATATATATTGTTTACTTTTCTTTTTAAACAGCTGAAAAAGGGCTTTTGCCCAAAACGTCCAGTTTTTCTAATCTTTTAAACCTTTTGTGTGCATTTCAAAAAAAAAAAAATTCTTATATATAATTGTCCCCATAGGGAAATCAGTCAGATGTTTCTTATTTAAACACATCTGTACAATATTACATGCACAGGACACACCCCAATTTAATGTTGCTATTGCACACTTCACCATAGCCATCTGTCTTGTTGGTATTTTTCTCAGGAACTCGGATGAACACAGAAACAAAGCTGACTGATCACAGGCTCCTATTGAATGTCAACACTGACCCTTGCCGACCTCCTATCTATTCAGAGTTGCTGTGATTTAATCAGTAAACTGTCTGCTTCCCCCACATGCCCGCTCTATCTTTAACGGCCATTCATCTCATTGGAGGCACGGAAATTAAACTGTAGGGTCAAAACGGGAGATGACTTGAATTCTCTACTCACTAGCTCTAGTGTTGTTCTATTTTTTTTTTGTATCTCAAATATCAAACAAAACACATTTCAGGATCAAATCAATTGCAAAACTTATTAAAATGATATTAAAATATCACCTTATATTTCTTTTTACCGTTTCTTATAGTATATCTTTGAATTCTGCAGAAATGTAAATTAACAAAAATGTATATACAGTACTTTGTACGTGATGAAAAGCTTTGGTTGCTGGTTATCCAGTAGGTTTATAAGACCCTGCATCTTTATAGTATCTAGATTTACTTAAGAGTAAATGTCACTCTGGAAAACAATAAAGAAAAAGTTGCAGTTTACATACAGATCTGACCAAGGTCCATGTAAATGGGACGTTATACAAACATGGCTGACAATAAATAAGTGAAATTAGTACAAGTTTGACCTCAGTGTGAAACATCATGAGGGCAGCACAACAGTTGCATTACACTGTGTCAGTCTGTGACCAGCACAGTGCTTGAGGACATGTGGGAGATATGTGCCATCAATCACACATGCAAATTTCATTTTGTCAACTTACAACTTACATCTCTATATAAATTACAACTGACCCTTGTATTTAAAAAAACAACAGCATTTTATTCTGGGAAACAACTTTGCAATGCAAAACTGCAGAAAGTTCAAAGCCTTTTTTAAACTCTTTTTAATGAATCTAAATAAATGCTGTAGAGCTCTTTTATACTCTTCGAGTTATATTCTCCTGCGTAAAGTTTGCGCCTCTTTTTTAAAAAGGATTAAACGATACAGACATAACAATAAACAATTACCTGTATACCAGTTTAAAGGACTTTCCATAAATGTCAGAAAAAATGACTAATTTAAAAATACATCATTTTAACTTTGGAAAATAACCCACCACAAAATATATATTTTTTCTACTCAAGATTTGTTTTGATACATTAATTTTTCTGATTTATATAAAAAGGAGAAGACTTGGAACCCATGCTTAGTAAATTGTATCCTGATAACAATGCACTCCCCCTGACATCCAGCTTGAGACAGTTGGATTACCTGAAGCACTGCGTACACCTGTGCTAACCTACTCTGCACAAAATGGAGCAGCTGGAGAAGCTAACCATTCATCCCTTCAGAGACACAACATGAGGATGTGACCTCAAGTTGTATCATGTTCATGCTAATGAAGCGTTTTCACTGGGTTTCAACTGGATTACTTCACAAACGGTGTAGCAGCATCAACAGAGACATCCACCCCAAGCATTAGAAGCAAACCTAGACTGCTTACTTACACAATCCACAAACAGCATTGCAATTACCCATTAATTCATATCTGATGTAATTAGAATCTTACAACTGCAATGTCTAGGAGGTATTGTCATCAAAATGGCATTAGCTGTAGACAGGGCTTTGGAGGTATACAGTACCTGCATTAGTTACTGTTATTATCAGTAAAATGGATTGTCATGAGTCAGAAAATATAGGAATCATATTGCTTGTAAAAACCTAATGCTACAATGTGTGTAAAATAAACAGCTTGTGTGAATGTAAATTAGACCTGACGAGCCTGACAGGCGCTGAATAAATGGACCGCAAAGGGTTAAAATTGAAACATACAATAACACAGCATCCAATTAATTGCCGTGTATCTTATATGTCAGCAAAAACATTTAATTATTTTCTTTTTACAGTAATACTGCTTAAGCGGCTTAAACACAGCTTTCAGTAAATAAAACAACACTCTATTAATATCAATGATCCAATTACTGGATCCAGTCTGCACAAACACCTTGAGCTTCTCTAATGAATACAGAATACATTGAGTTTAACCCATTACGCTCCTCAGAGCAGTGCATCCCACACGGAAAAAAAAAAAATACAATAAATATATTTTAAAAAGAAAATTTTAAAACATATATTTAAATTATATATTTTTACAATTTGTTGATTTATATTGTAATATTTTCTGACATGTAACATTACTGCTACACATCCCTTCTACCCAGAAGCAATGACAGATTCAAGTTAAAAAGTTCTATTCATCCAATGAGTAAAAGAACAAATGGTTCTTCACTATAAATGATTTTAGCTTCCCATGTAAAGCTTCCAGCAGATTAACCAGACATACAGCTAGTCTGATTGTGCAATCTCAAAAGGGGCTATTTGTAGTCAGTTGAAACAGGCAGTTTTCAGTTACATTAATACAGAAGAAATGTACAGGATGCACCCAACTCTTCCATTACAACAAATTCCAAATTGAAATTGCTAGCTCCCCTGTCTATAATCCCAAGATCCCAGCTATGGTAAAAGCAGCTAAATACATGAATTCATTTTTGTCATTTACATTCTTTTGAAAGGATATGCAGTGTTTTACAAAGAATTTAACCCACTTACAAAAACCAGTTCACTTTTCCAATTTTAACCCTAGAGATATGTTACATGGATTTCACTCTGTATATTGAAGACAGTGGATTCATTCCCATATCATTGGAATGGGCCACAAATATATGCAGAATGACTGGACTGCATTTTTTATCCCATTCAGATCTTGGTATGCTTTAATGGATAATCACACATGCAAACTGTTTAATGCAGAGTGGTTGGTTATCTGTGCTCCATGTTATCACACACAATGTGTTGCTGCAATGATGTGGAACTAGAAGAACAATAAACACATTCAATTAAAATCAGAGCTATCAGTATGATGAAAAGTTGATGATCATGAACTATGTCAACAGTATGTACAGAACACTATAGATAAATGGCAGTGATTAGTGTACTGGAATTGGAAGAGGTACTTAAGAGCTACATGGTATTAGGTAAGCACACAGGTGTTAGTATTAGGGGTAGGGAATAACTTTATGTCCTCAATACACGAAAATGTGAAATAGAGACACAGAGACACTCCATATATGCCTGTAGTCTGACAAAGTTCAGTTAACAAAGGGTTTTCATCCCTGGATTTAAACAGGAGGAATACATATTCTATTAGCTTGGAGCTAACGAAGTACAAAGCTGTCTCTGTAAAAATACTGTATATAAACCTAGCTTTACACTTCTTCAGGATAGTATGAATGTAATAATAAAAACCTATTAGCTATCCAGAGACCAAAAGGCAACATCCAGAAAAGCATGCATACTGTATGCTGCCCTCAAAGATGGGATCGCCAACAGTTTGCACTGAACTGAATCATATCTACTGTGTTTCATAAGTTTGATTTGGTGATATAATCTGAAACTGTAACACAGAAAGATTTTTTTTTTTTTTAAAGTGAAGTTGCTGTGCTGTAAATCTATTCAGGGATTTGCAGGAATTAGCAGACATGCAGATGCCTGACAAAATACATCAGTTTAAAGCTACTTTAAAACATGCAGTGTCGCTCTGGGCAGGCTCTTAATTTAATACAGCAATTCCTTGACAGCTTTAATAAAGCAGCTGATGCCTGATGTCCTCTATTTGTGACCCCCATAATAATAATAAAAACAAAAACAGGGTCATTGTGATTTTACAGCTTTTAAGATACAGTTTATAAGTTCGTTTTGAAATAAAACAGAACTAATTTCAAAGTACATTGAAGAAATTAGTTTATGAAAAACTAAATACGGTACAAGGTATTTTACTATTGTATAAAGACTTTACTCCATTTTAGTAGTAAAATAGTACCTCCTGAAAACACCTCGAGGCATTCAGGTGTGTGTGATCAACATGTGCTGCATCTTAATTGGACCAAAAAGATTGCTTCTGTAATTATTTTTAGCAACAACTGTTCAGATGACTCTCGAGGCTAAATCCATATTAAAATCAATTTAATGTCTTTATATACAGCTTCATCTTTGTGAACAAGATGAAATGCTTGAAGGAAGCATTTGAAATTAAAAGAACTGCTGTGCCTTCCAGTTCTGTCTCACCTGATATTAATTATTATAAGAAATAACCCCTGGAAAGAGTCTGCAGAACTGAATCAAGGAGTCACCCTCTGTTTTCATGTTGTGTGTCTTTCAGGACAAACAAATGTAAGAACATCTAAAAAAAGGAAGGTGATAGTGTCCTAGCTTTATTTAAGTACTAAATAATGCGGTGGGGGGGGGGGATACAGGAAATACTTTTTAATTTTAATTAATATTCATATTTAGCAGACATATGATAAAATACATACATTTTATTTGGGTGTAAAGTGCATCCACTGTTCTTCAGAATATACTATCAGAATATACATGATAAAAACTCATGAAATAACTTTCATCCAGGATGTCATTCCATTACTACACATTGCCGTTTTTAGCTGTCGTATTTTCAACACGTTGTTTGAAAAATACTTTTCCCACAACTTTAATCGTTGATGTAAAACAGAAACTTAGAAAAGTCAAGCAGACAAATGGTACGGTTAGCGTTTTCTTCAGTCTGACGTGGCTAACAATTAATTTTTTTTTTAAATATATAATTTATATGAACAGTCCATCTACAGAAACATTCAAATATATTTTATATGCAAATTACTTTCCTCCTTCTTATCTCTCTGCATGATATCTTGTGCATGGCAGGGGTCAGGGAGTTTGAAATTACTTTCCTCTACTGGCTGCCCTCTGCCCACCAATAGCTGTCAGTCTGAGTAAAGTCAAGAACTTCTGACAGTCATAAAGGCTAAAGTTGAAGTGTTTCCCTAGAAGAGATAATAAGGCACCTGGAGAAATGTTCTACGTGAGCGAAATGTCACATTTTGATTGAGTGAAGTTGAAATTGGGATAGACACGTGTGTTGCTTCCAAATGATAGTTGATGTACCTCTTACATCATGTGCCATTATTCAGTCTTCAGCCACTAAGTGCCTCAGAAACCTCCTGCTGTCTACCCTTCCTCCAAAAATGAATGTCTTCCTTTCTTTTCATGTTCCCTTTCCATTTCCATTAGGAGATTCTATTCTAATAGTTAAATAAAATAACAAATATAAAGGAGTAGGTAGGTGGCTTTCGGAGAAGTCATATTCATTATTAAAAAAAAAATACAGATCATATCATTGTCGCCATTTCACATACTACAGTACAGCCAGGAACATAGCAGTTTAATGTCATAATTTATTTTTTAACTGTTGAAAATGCAATTGGAAATCTTTAAATTAATTCCAAGCCTACAGGTAATGCGCTAGAACGAAATTATTTTCTTTGGGGATTTTGTTAACTGAGGCCCATCAAAAAAAAAAATGTTACTACAAAGTCCCTGCGTGCACATTTACAAGTACATGCTTTCTCAACTAGGAACCATTTGAAGAAGAAAGCAAAAGACAAAATATACAGGCCATGAATTTAAAAATAGATAACACAGTTGTAAAAAGCAAAACGTAAATTCTGTACTGCGTTATAAATCTTTAATACAACTGAATTGTAAACTAAACAAAAAACAATACAAATTAATAATTTTAACAAATATAGCAGCAGCATCGATCTTTACATACAGCACCCTTTACAGCCTATGCACAAGAGGCACCTGCATTTAAGGAAAGTAGGTCATGAAAGCCAAACTAAATCCAACTGATTGGAATAAGCTATCATAAGGTCTAGCAGAGCAGAAGGTTGTATTTGATTGTTAGAATGTAAAAAAAGGTGCCAGCACTACCCAGCATTCCAAGCAAGTAATGCAGTGAAAGCAAACACCACATGGATATATATATATATATATATATATATATATATATATATATATATATAGTTTGTTTTTGTTTTTTTTGTGTCACATATTATAAGGTGACACAAAGCTGCTTGTGGGGGGCATTCAAATGTACAGTAATCCAATGCAGCCAGGCCAGAATCATGTTATTTTGCTTGTGGAAATCATTACATTGCCTGTTGCAGCATAGATTTTTAAAATGTATTTATTTATTGGTTAACTCTGATGAATACAAATGCATATCTTTTCTGGAGTGAACTGAAATACTGGCATATTTGGTTAGGATAAAACCACTCTAAATCCATTCTCTCAGTCAGAGAGCGCCTTTTATTTTACTGGTTGGTGTCTGCAGGATTGATCAGATTTTTCTCCACAGCTATACCAATACTGCAGTGCTTTAGCTTGTTTGAAATATTCTCATAGAAATCATCTAGACTAAGCTGTCTAAGGAAAACTGTATTTTACCCAGTGTTTTGTGGATTATGACAACAGAAATAGCTTATAATACAGTTGACATTAATGTTTATTGTGCTTAAATGTATGTTTGACAACACTCCAGAAGTTGATTACTATCCTTGAACATCTGGCTGGTGATAGTCCTAGTTTACAGTATAAAGAGGGATTTAGTAAAAACAAATAAATATATATATATCAACACTATATAATAATCAAAGAGAGACATATTTAAAATATATAATAGTCAGACCTTGCATTTATATATATATATGCAATATATCTATATAATATATCTATATATATCAATATTATATATATATATATATATATATAAAAACATGATTTTTTTTTAAATACTACCCCTGGAACCCCCATATATGATTGGGGGGGGGGGTTCAGGAACAGGAAATCTGATCGTGAATAGAGATTTAACATCCACAAACCACACACGTATGCACATACAGATGGTATAACTGTCTTAGGGTAATTTTAAATTGGAAAAGTTGACTGGAATGCACATTAAACGAAACTCCGGTACATTTATTTAAAATTCTGAGAATGTGTGATTCTCTGTCCTGTACTTAGTTGTGACAAATGACTTTCTCCCACCTTGAACATTACAAGTTTGATTTGTTTCTGAAAGCAACTCAGCAAATCGAGATAGATTTGAAAAGGCTGAAGCTTTTTAGAAAATAAATAATTTTGGGGTCTGTACAGCACATATATGGACCATGTGCAACAATGTTCTGTGTTATACTTACCTTCAGGAGTAATGTAAGCTTTGATCATTTTATGTTATAAAAATAATAAATGAGTCTTGTCTCTACCTACTCTGACATTTTCATCTTCGTTGATGTGCATTTGTAGGCTGGTAAATTTAGCAGTCAGCAAAATGAAGCTGCAAATACCGGTATGGCTTGATTTAGTTTTCCAGTAATCAGTAAAAACATGAATACTATTTCCCCAGCTCTCCCCATCAGTAGTTGGCACAGGGTGTCTCTACATGACTGCACATGCTGCATAATTTAGATGTAAAGCATTCAGAGCACCCTCCCTCTCATTCCCCAGAAACATTAGAAGCACAAACTCTAACCCACAGTGCTTGCTTTGAAGTGCAAGCAGAATAAAAGCACTCTTTGTATTGGTCTTTACAACTTGTCAGAAGTGTTTCAGTTTGGGTTACTTAGTTTTATCATTTTTTGTATCCATAAACTTTTTCTCATATTCCACCAATCCACATGCTAAAACCTTGCATACACTCATAACTGGAGCCTTTGTTGAGAAAACACTGGTCATAAAATAGCCTGGTATTGGGCTGGCCCTCTAACACTGTCCTAAAGAGTACAACAAACAGAATTATTCCAGTAACTCTTACCTAATATGTATTGCCCTCATTCTATGGCAAGTCTCACATGTTCCTATATAAAAGATTTACATATTATGGTAAAAGTATATATTTTTTTAAAGATATTAACGAAGAATACACATTGACCACTGTTTGCAGATATTTTAAAGCTACACTTCTCAAGATAAATGCCATTGTTTTTTTTTTGTTTTGTTTTTTCAATTTCCTAAGAACCAAACTCCCCCCATACTTTATCAATAACCAATAGCTGCTTTCCTTATAAGAAAAACAATACCATAATGTGTGTATCAGTGCGAGATCTACACAGTGATGGTAATGCATATTTGCTGGAATTATTTTGTTAGGTCTACAATACATCTTTAGGCAATAAGATTCTGTATCACATCTTGGACCAGGTTTGTCTCTTGACTACATTCTTCAGAATATGTTCTCCTGTGACCTACTTAAACTTCCATAACTTTTCCCAGTTTTATAAATGTTGGTAATTATTCATTAAAAAAGACTCACTATATACTATACAGTATATTTTTTTTCACCTAAAACCTTTTTTGCCTCTGGCACACAACACAAAGGCAACTATGCCCACTGAAGCTACTGCATTATGTATCAAGCTCAGGGTGTCCTTGGGGCTAGAACAGCATTATAATAACTTTTTATTAACACCTAAAATACCCGTTCCCTGAAATTGAAAGATGTGGAAACCACCCCAAACCCCTGGTCTTAGTTCTTTTATCAATACTTGCGATACAAGTACAATTGTATATACACATTATATCTGAGGAAACTTGGTAAAAGCAGTTGTTATCGTTTGGTTTTGTAAACCAGCAAATATTGCAGTCCTATTTTTGTATCCCAACGGGCACATCAGCAGACATTTGATCTCGTCTTAGAATTTAATTAGACAAGCCCCTTGCAGTTTTCTTAAGCAGAATAGATTATTGCTTTGAAGAGTTAATCTCACTTTAGTTAAAGAGGAATCTGTATAAGCAATGGCTTTACTGATAAAGGTGGCTGGCATGAAGCACTATGTTTATTTGTGTGGGTTTATTTTTGTTTAATGCCTTGTCTTTAAACAAAATTACACCAATCAGGCTTCCTTTTATCGTGGGACATAGATAGACATGGTGCATAGATTACAAATGTGAGTTTACAGCACAGAGTAGAGAATAGAGTCTTGACTGTAAGACACTGGGGGCTCGTTGTACAAGAAGAGAATATTTTAAAGGACTGATGAATAATGTAGACTAACTTGCATCTCCTACCCTCCATAATTCTAACCATAAGAATCTGGATCAACTGTGAATAAAAAATTACAGCATTCATTCATTAATAGCTGGGAAGTCACCTTCCATATAAAATGTACAAAACACAAGTAGAGAGCTGTGTTAGAGATACTGAATAAAATTAGCAAGGTCATCATATTTCCTTTATAGTCTTGACTTTTGGAGGTGTTGAGCAGGCCATAGAGACCTGCTTTGTACTCCACTGAATAACTAATGGTACTTATTGAGTCTGAAAAATTGTTTTTTAAGGACGGATTTTTAAGGACAGCAGCACTTGGAAATAGGAAATCAATGATGGCAAAACTAGACAATGGAAGGGAGCAAAGCAGATGCTAAAATGTAGGAACATTTAAGACATCATCAATATCAGGACAAGAACGTTAGAATGTCTATTTAATAAAATATAAATCCATGGGAATCTGTTTATACATATTTTTCCTTTTTTTCTTGCTTTTATTTAGTAAATGGTCATTGTAAACTAAAGTAAAAGATTTGCCTTGGCTAGATGGTTCATATCCAACCTTTTTTTTTTTTTTGGCGAGACATCCACATGCCAGAACTCAGTCTGTCTGATAAAGGCCTATTTTATCTTAGACCTAAACTGTTTTTTCAAAGACAGCATATGATCAACTTACTGATATACAGTGAAATAGTATTTTCACTCTCTTGAAATTGTATCAGTGGGTTTAAATAGAGAACAGTGGATATTTACAAGGTGAGTTCAGTAAGGCATGTTTGGTTATTTGAAAGTCATGGTTGTCTCTGTTTCTCAGAACCAAAGCCAAGCTTTAAAATAGAAATTACACCATTTAGATAGTTTAAGAAATCCTACCATTAACGTGAAAGTATTTCCTTCTGCATTTTTATGAACAGTCATGAAGTTTTTTTTTTTCTTAAACTAGGGGAAACATCTGTTTCGTTGAATAACTAAACTGTATCTGTTTTGTGTGCTTTCATTACTGAAAGGAAAGTTCAGTGAGCAAGTTCATAAAGATCCTGGGGTCAATCAGGTATCTTCACAAGAAAGGCTTCACAACAGCACTGCCAGTTTATACCGTAGCCTACTCCAGGTTGGCACACACCCTTCAAATGAGTTACCAATACATCTTTACAATTAGATTTAGATTCCAACATTTTTAGAAGCTACGATAAGGATGTGCCTAGAGTATTGTTGGTATTCCATGAATGAGGATAACTGATAATCCTTGAAAGAGGCGAGTGGATTATTTATGGCTATCCTCATGAGTATAAAAAGAGTTAGGAAGGCAGACTGGTTCTCTAAATTACTAGAATAACATAAGGCAGGACTCACTGGTGGAGAATTTCCCTTTTTGTGTACCATTTTTTAAAAATAGAACAAGGAGAGACTGAACTGAATACATTCATAGCCGACAGAGCCTTGCAGAAGATACATGATATATATGGTATCCTCTCAGGGCAGAGGAAGTCATAAAGACTGGATTTGCCGTTGGGAAGAGACAAAGCTCCACCAGAGACCGCTGTTAAAATAATCAGTTTCATAAATCCCTGTATGAAGGAAGTGCCATGAAAATGCATCAAGGGAAAATTAACTGTAATTCCTGGCTTGCTCAAATTCCTTTGGGTTTATGTACTGCGGTACTGTATTAGAACCTCAAAGGGGTATGGCATTGTGGCTGTGTCTGTTCTCTCTGGCCACATGGAAAAAATACTCTAATCTACCGAAATATTTCCTAAGCACAATACCTTTTCTTATAGGTCAATACTATCAAATATATAAGGCTCACTCTGTGTATGCATAGTCTTTGTTTAAAGCACATGAGCTCCCTACCTTGTATATCACCTGTTATCTATAGCCCTACCAAAAATATTATAGTATAATATATACAATGCTTGCTCACCAGTATAATAAGGATAACATTTTTAACAAGCTTAACAACCGAGATTGTTTGCAAAACAGTGTATTATATATTCTTAATTTCATGGCAAGCAAAAATATTCTTTTTAGATGTAAATGATTTTACTACAACCTACTCTGAAGTAAGACTAGATGTGTATCCATCACCAACTGTAGAGGACAGAAGCCTTCCCCTTCTTCCCCATCTGTCCATCAGTATTTTGGATGAAGTCCAATCAAATGCTATTTGTTTCGAATACAATTGGCCTCATTGGTTAAACAGAATGGATGTGACATTTGGCCAAATGTAAATTGAGGTCAATTAAAAACTTGCTATAAACACAATTCATAAAACCAAGAGGTCGCAACTTTTCAGTCCATTGAGCTCATCGCTCATGGAGACTTTTCTTAAGGCTAGTCCTAAACACATTCTCCTCAGCAAGAGGCTTAGTTCCTAACATTCCCTGTGGGGCACTTGGCTCACTTCTCTCTCTCCCTGGTCTAAGCTCTGCTTGGTATTTTACCACTCTATAGTCCGTCGCCTTGATCAGCTTGTGACAAACAATCCTACCCAGCCAAAGGCGATAAACCCAAAAGCAGTCCCCAAAAGAAACTAAAACATAAGGCATTTAACTCAGCATGGGCTCTCACAGATTTAACTAATTAAAAGCTGACATCCACCTTCAGCTGACCGTTTAAGCTTACACAGAGCTGCCAGAGGCCAGTGCCTGATTTTGGTGACTAGAGCAGACAAAGCCCCTTCTAGTATAGCTTCTGAAATTATAAGGGGTGTTACTACAATATATTGCACTCAGGTCAGTGGTAGCTGGTTATGAAACATATCGTGACCTCTGTGGCAAAGTGGTAATGAGCAGAGCAGGTGAAGTGCAGGTGCAGGAATCCAATAACAAACAGACAACAAAGTACGGGTGAAATGGTTTCTTTTATTTTGTAATCCAATGGTGTATTGCAAGGTTAATGAAAAAGGGCTGAAGTCCTGTAAATAATAAGCACAATACTAAACACACAAATAGACACACACATGTTCACAAATCCAAAGTGAGTGCTCTTAGTGCATGTGGTGAAGTACAATACAATATGTGCTATTACTGGTGAACAAGTGCTGAAATGTTGTCCAGGTTTTAGTGCTGGCTGTGGGTGACAGCTCCGGATCGCTTAAGCCGTCTAGTCTGCGTGAACAAATAACAATGAACACCGAATTAGACAGACAGACAAAACGAACAAAACACAGGGTTCTCTCTTATAAATACACAGGCCTTTTGGTTTCAGTGTAACCATAATAAGGAACAGATCACATTACTACGTCACCTATTTATACCGTCAACCATGACCCCTTGGTTAACTCGCACATCGCTCCTCCTTCCAGGTCAATGGTTTAGTGTAATGTAGCCACGCCCCCTTTCAAGATGGCCAACTTCCCCCGAACCCTAGGAATAAATTGTCAGGCCAACTAGTCCAAGGTACTCTCTTCTGTTATACAGCACCCTCACAGGTCAGGGGTGAGGAGGGGGTGGGAGACCTAACACCAAGAATCATTCGATCCCCCCTATACCATTTATTAATGTAAAACCTGTGCGTTCAAAGAGTCTGAACCATCTGTGTAGTGGAAGTCTGTGAGAAATGACAGCATGATAAAAAAGAAATCTGGCTGGCGATAGGAGAATCCTATTCTACCATGTGGTTTCTCTGGGAAGTTGTATCATGCTGGATTCAGCAGCTGGCACACAAGATTCTCCCTTTACCACATAAGCATGGGCATCTTGTGGTTCAGTTTGTTACGCTTCAGTTGGATTCACTTCCTTCAGCATTTCTGTTGGCTGGTAAAGAAGATGAATGACATGAGAAACTAGTTCTGGCTTAAATCGGTGGTTGTTCCTAACTCAATATTTTACAAAATAATTCTGTACTTTAAACTATTTGTACAGTGTGTGTATGTATCTATAGCTATATACAATACTAAATTATATAATGATATAAGTAATTTTATTACCTTTTGTCTGTTTAATCTGCATTCAAATAACATTTTTAAAAAAGCAACAAAAGGTAGTGTAAGTCACTGCCCCCTGTTATTAGTCTACAGAAATACCAAGAAGAATTTATTTAGTGTCTTTTTAAAAACAAGTCCCTTCCTTGTATTCTTCTCGGAACCATCCTACAGGTGTGACTATATAGGTGGGACAGCAAACAGTCACTGTGGCAGAGCAAAGCTCTGCCCTTTTTAAATTGGCAAGGATGGGGTTAATTTCCCCTACCTGCCTGGGTTTATTATGTTCAGGTGGCTGGGGTTGATTAGGTTAATTAATGATCAATCAGCGCCCTGCCACCTGACATAAAAGGAGGCCTCTGCTTCTCATTTGGGAGGAGGGAGCTGAGGAAGCAGGCTGGTGCTGGTGAATTTGAATCCAGTGAAGGCATTGCCCAGCCTGGAAACCTTGTTTTTGTAAGTTTGTTTTTGTATTGGGTTTTTTTTGTGTGTTTAAATCCCTTTATTTTGCCATTGTGCACTTTTGTTTTGTGTTATTTATAATAAAATTAGTATTTTTTTTGAACTGCAGACTGTCTCTGGACCTCTATTCACTCGCCAGCCTGCCACAGTCACATTTCCATATGATTTGAACAGAATGAGGAACGATATTACATCCCAGCATTTACAATTCTCCAGACAAACTCAAAGCAAGCTCAAAACCAGTTAAAAGCAGATTTACAGTAGAGGAAAATGATAATAACAGTATGGGAGGAGCACAACCCAGAACCACTCAGACTGATTGCAAACACCATGAAATAGTGACCATAAAATGCAATTAAATTGACATTGATTTGAATCTGTTTGCACTTTAAACAGCAAAATCCAACAGACATGCATAGGACATAAATATGTATATAATTAAAATGTAAATAATTCCCTCATAATATGTGATGGTTGTATATTGTTATTAAAGCCCAGAAAGAACTACGACAAGTTTAATGAAAATTAAAAAAAAAAGTCCATTATGTCAATGAAAGGCTATCTCACTGTTATAATGTGAACTTAAATTGCTGTCCCCAGGAACTCTCGGTACAAAGCTTCACAGAGCTCAGTCAATAAATAGATTCTTCAGTCCAACAGTTCTGACAAGACTAAGAGATTAGTTTATTTAAAATCACTTAACACTTAGGAAGGTGTTTAGGAAGATTGATTCAGCTAGATTTGTTGAAGTTTAATACATCCTCAAAGCCTGAATATTTAAAACTCAATTACACAGCTAATTCTAAGAATGGAAAAACCATAACTGACATACCAAAATATTTGTTTTTAAATTGTAAACTGGGTGTCTAGCTGGAATGTGGCATTGGGTTGGCTAAGAATATGCTTTGCGAGTTCCTGCTCAAGGAATTGTGAAAATGTGAATTTTATTAGTCAACCGAAACACACCAGTACCTTTTTGACAGCCTTGTGGATTTTATTCCATTTAGAAAGGGACCTCTGCATTCACAGTTTAAAATTGCATCAAAAAAAAAGTATTCTTAAAGGCTGGATTCTATTCATGTGCAGCTTTAGTGCTGGCTCAGGATTTCACACAGATGAAATTATTGTTCTGAGACACCTGACTGCTGAAGCAAAAAGTATGTACTGTATAACTGTAACAAACAACAGAGAAACACTTTACTCTGATGTACAGCAATTTGTGAAACCGGGACATGAAAGGCGCTCTAAAAGACCATTGTTGTTTTCTTTTAAATCAATTCACTACAGTAGTTAAAGAGTTACAATAAATGCATTATCATCCATTCCAAGAAGAAATAGCTACAACTACAACAAATGCAACTGACCTAAGGAGCCTTGATACATTTTCTGGCAGCTGAGGGGGAGTGATAGTTATCGATTCCTATCTTAACCTTGGAAACCCCTTTGTCAAACAACATGACTCACATCACGAGCTGTGTGTGTATTTTATTTTAAGGTGGTCTTAGCCATTTCTTTTTAGCAAGTATACTTGTAGCTCAATATGGGATATCTTAATAATGGTATCTTGTTCCAAAATGTATAACCACGTTTGAAATCTTACCACTCACTGTGTACAGCTATGGCCACAAGTGTTGCATCACCCTATAATTAAATCATCTTTCTTCATAAAGTCGAATGAAACCTGCTGAATAATGTTACATTAACACAGGGGTGTCATACTCAATTTTACCAAGGGCCATATACACAGGGGTGTCAAAATCAATTTTACCAAGAGCCATATCTTAATTTAACATTTGATTTGCGGGCCACAAAATGCACACTTTTAACATATACACATGCATTTTAATAGGTGATTTTATATATGACTTGTTAATTTAAAACACATGTTATCTGTCTTACCTAGTTGCTGACCTGTGCGTTCTCATTTACTGAAGACATCTAGCACCTTTTTCGTGACACAAGCTTGTCAATATCGGGATTCATGTTTTGTGCGCAAACGACCTTTAGCACAGAGTGTAGATGCTTGTCATTCAGGCGAGATCTTTGAGCGGATATATTAATCTTCATCAGTGTAAATAGCTGTTCACAGAAGTACGTACTGCCAAACATTGACATGACGCCTGCAGCCTGAATGCGGAGCTGTGGGAATGTGGCTGGAAGGAACGGGTAAAACTGCTCACACATGGGAGGCGCCGCGTCTGTTGCTGTCAATCCAACTAATTTCTCCCACTGTAATTTTACACTTCTCAAACTGCTGAAATATATCGTTTGCTGTGCTATTGAGGTGCATAGTTGCAACACCCAAAAGCTCTTGGGTAATACTGAAGTCTGCATCAACAACCCGTTTAAAAATAGATAGCGCAGCGGTATCAGTAATCTCTCGTCAACAGCAAGAGAAAATGCTACGAAATCGCTTGCTTTTTCATCAGTTTCCCTTTTTGCCTTTTTAAACATCTTCTGCTGTAAATCAAGGGGTTCTTTTTAATTCGGCCAGCTTTTCTTGCCTTTGCGTTCCTTCAAACTCGACATATTTTTCTTTATGTTTTGTTTCATAGTGGCGCCTTAAATTGAATTATTTCATCACCGCAATACTTCCCTTACCACCAAGCAAATAGGGTTTTCTTGCCGCTCTACAAATAAATATTCAAAGTCCCACCTTTCATGAAACAATCCGCCTTCCTTATCGAGCTTTCTTTTCTTTGACATTTTGAGAGCTATATTATCGTTTTTTGGCGGCCAGAAGGCAACAGTGTCTAACAGAAAACACGCCTTAAGCACCAAGCACGAGGTGTCTTATGTTTGTTTAACTCTGAGCTTCACGCTACTTTTCTGATGGCTGATGGGATTTGAAGTTCTTATGTGTTAATAGCCCTATAGACCAGGGCTTGACAAACTCGGTCCTGGGGACCGCCTGTGGCTCCTGTTTTTCGTTCCAACCCAGCTCTCAATTACTTAACTATATCCTTAATTGAACTGATAATTTGCTTAATTAGACCTTTTTACTTGTTTTCAGCACTTGAACAGTTGCATATTTCAAGTAAGCTATAACATTTGACAAGTAACTTGAACTCTGCAACTGTTTAAGAGCTGAAAACAAGTAAAAAGGTATAATTAAGCAAATTATCAGTTCAGTAAAGGGAATAGTTAAGTAATTGAGAGCTGGGTTGGAATGAAAACCAACAGGCACAGGGGGTCCCCAGGACCGAGTTTGAGAAGCCCTGCTATAGACCAAAGATGCACAACTTACAAATCCGGCCCGCTAAGACGTTTCATGTGCACGCTAACACACTTTTTTTTTTTTTACACGACCACTCAGTTGATGCGGTAGCTTTAGTAACCAGCAAATCCAATCGTTCCTTATGATTATGACATTCATTTTTTTTTTTTAAATCGTGCATTGGTTCTCCAGATGTAAATCAGTGACATAACAGAACCAATCAGAGCAGGGATTTTCCTTATACTACTTGGTTGGCGCCGGCGATATACTTCACAGCGTAGTTGCGTTCAGTTATGGCTAAAGTAAATAAACGAAATATTTATATTGAGCATCGATGGTTCAAGGAGGCATGGACGGAAAAATATTGCTTTATTGAAGACATATGATTGAATATATGTTTCATTTGTAATGGGAAAGCTGCAGTGCCAAAGGAATTCAACTTGGAAAAGGTTTGGCAACACTAAACATTCCCATTTTAATGAATACACAGGACAACTACGCACACATAAATTGCAGATCTTAAAACGACAGTTATCTGCACAGCAAAACATCTTCCAGATCGTACAGAAATAATCAAAAACTGTTACGGGGGTAAGCTACGAAATTGCTTTGCTAATTGCCAAGACACTTTGCCCTTTCACCGATGGAGATTTTGTCAAAGAATGCTTATTAATAGCATGCGAAAAAATATGTCATACTGAAGCTCCGAACTTTAAAAAAAAAAAAAAAAAAAAACTGTTTGAATCGTATGACCATGCAGCGCCGTGTGTCAGATCTGGGAAACGACATTTTAAGTCAGCTAAAGATGTGGGGAAAAAAGTTTGTGTACTTCGCCCTGGCAGCAGATGAAACTACTGACTGCTCAGAAACAGCTCAGATGGCAATTTCTGTGCATGGTGGAGTTTGAGGTTTACGAAGAACTAGCGGGACTGGCATCTCTTCATAGACGAACAACATTGACCAGTTTAAGTCTCCGCGATGAAATGGAGTCTTTAGGTTTTGAATGGAAAAAGCTGGTTGGCATTTCGACAGATGATGCACCGTCAATGACAGGGGAGCGTAACGGAATGATCGCACATCTCAAGCAGCAGCTGGGCGATAGAGAGGAACACCTCATCCAGTATCACTGCATTATACATCAGCAAAATTGTTTGACTCCGGGCCCTTTACTGGAGTCGTGGGAAAGCTTCAGTCTTCATTTGAGCAGCGATTCTCAGACTCGTAGAAACACTCAAAAGCTGAAGTTATTCGCTGACCCATTTTCAACTGACCCAGAAGCAGTGGAATCGAGTATTCAGTTTGAATTTATCGACCTGCAATACTCTGACACGCTTCGCGGTAAATACCGCGAAGGAATCGAGGTTTGCTTGTCATTTTGGCAGTACATTCGTTTGCGAGCATGTCTTTTCTCTGCTGAGTCTCAACAAATCAAAACAATGCAATCGGATTACGGATGATAATCTTGAAGCAGTTATGCGTCTGGCAACGTCAAAAATAAAACCTGGTATTCTGAAAATTGGTCTCCGAGAGGCAGTGCAACACGTCACATTAATCCAGAGAAAGCATCAACTCGTAAGTACCGCATACTTAAATTATCAGTGTTTTCCATCCGGTCATAAATTCTCACTAACAGCCCAGAATTTTGCTTTTTCCAATTAAAAAAAAACTTTCGGGGAAAATAATAATTGTAGATTGCTTGTGCACAATGAACAGTTCCCACAGCCCATTTAGGCCCCAGAACATGATTGTTTTCATTTGTAAAGTAGTGAATAATTTAAAATCAATTACGTGCTGGTTGGATCAAAAACCCGGACTGTTAGTGAGTCTCCACGATTTATAAAGGCTGTAAAAGTGATTTCAAGCAAATTATGCTGTCAAACACCGGTCATAATTCCCTGCGTTTTATATAACGGAGCCATTATTAGCTTATTGTTTGGAAGAGATATTAACAGAAACTAGGCTGTTAAACAAACTTTGGAATTTGGGTTTTCATATAAACAAAAAATATTAGTATCTGATTATATATGGTTGAAAACAAAACAAACAAAAAATTGTCAATGTGGCCCTCCCAGCAAAAAAGTTGTGCACCACTGCTATAGACTCAACAGGCCAAATTGCACTGTCATGAATGAACTTTGTGGGGGCGGATAAAGTACTATGGATTATGTACTGCTTTGTAGTTTTTCATATACTTAAGAAAAAACTGGAGTAATTTTAAAAATTTACATTTTTAAATCTAACATGAAATACTACACCACTATTATGGCTTCAGGTAGACTTTTGTGATACAATTTTGTAGTTTCTTTCATTACATCTTGTTAAATAAAATATCTAAATTAAGTTTACATAGGTTTTTTTTTTTTCTTTCTTTTTAGTGATGTCTCAGTCCTAACATTCTAGGTGATTAAACTTTTGGCTATAGTTGCCAATTTCACTGGAAATCAACAAAATAAAAGATATGTTGGATTAACAATACAATTAAAAAAACAAAAAAAACGAAAAAAAACAGTGTTTGTGTAACACTGTATCTATGGTGATTCTCTTGAAAATACTGTGTCTGAGACCATTATTGCAGAAGCCTGTTTTTTCTCTCGGTAAACGAGACAGCAGGTCAGCCTGTGTGTCTGTGTTGCCTGTACAGACATTGAGTTCATTTCACATGACAGGTCCCGGCCATGCTTCAGCTATCACAAAAGACCACTGAGTGCTATTGATCCTGGTATTATTGCTGGGGCTTTACTGCTTTGGTCGATCAGCAGACATCTAATAAAAACAGCAAGGGTGAAATACGGGCCAGCAAGAGAACTTTGGTCCTGCTGTACATACAGTAGATAAAGAAGTTGTCTAAAAGGTGCTGAACTGAAGTCATTAGTCACCCCTGTCTTCCCTTTAAGAGACGATCCACTATATATGAATTACCCTACAGTGACTCTGACTTAAATAGTTGACTCAAAGTGGAATGTTCCTCAGTAATTAAATATTTAGTGACTATGGGGTTGACTTTAAATATCTAAAACAACGATGGTGGGGTAAGCAAAGTATTTTACTGTGTTTTGAGTAAGAGTGCCATTTTTGCTGGTTTTGGGTGCAGTTATATGATATACAATGATCTGTCCATTTAACATATCTCATAAATGAGCTTGAGACAATACTAACCCCACCTGACTGATTAAAAAGTAAACAACAACAAAGTAGACTTGATTTAAAACACCATAACAAACCTGAACATGGAAGTTAAACATCATTTACCAGTAATAATCTGTGGTGACCTGACCTGCAATACACACGTTAAGCACTGTATTTTCAGCCTTGCACCCCGGGGAGGATATATAAGAATAGTTTGTAATTTATTGTATCCGCAATACTAACCTGTTAATTTGAAAAACATGTAATTTGAATGAATCATCTTGTTTTAAAGTTAGCTTGCTGTGTCTCTCAATCAATCACTTCCTTCTTTCTGAATTGCAGTAACTAAGCAACCCAGTGGACACATCCTCAGTTCATGGTGAAAACCCATCTTGTGTAGCTTCACGTTCTGGTCAATACGGCTTGTTCCTGCTTTCAGTGTATATTGACTTGACACTTCCAGTTGCAGACTAGTCGAGAACCAACTGTATTGCTCCTTTCAAAGGTTTGCCCATAATTTACATCCAACTATCTAAGAGATCTAGGTTTAAATATACAGAACTCTGATAACACATTCTAATGATTTATCAAGAAAGTAACCACAACCTGTGTATTTTTACTGTTGTTCCATCTTGTATTAGAAAAGAATGCACAGTTTACCAAATCCTCTGTAATAAGTAGTGAATCATTAAAATAAAACATAGAAATTCAGCAAATAAGATGGACAGGCCAGTATTTCTGATTTATTAATCTTGACAATGTTGGACAAAAATGTTGCACAATAATGCTAATGAACCCTTAGCTTTCAACACAGTTTCTGGAGGTATTTACAAGGCTGACCGCAGGCAAGCAGCCAGTAATGATCTTCACAGCTGTGTCACAATGCCTTTTCCATTAGGAGAGGCACTGTAAAGAAATGGATCTGCAAGCCCTGTTGGTCACAGCTGTTGAGTGAGCTGTCGTGGCCAGGAGAGCTGGTGGATGGGCATTGCTCCTGGGCTCCTAGGCTCTAAAACGGTTGTATCAAAACATTACAGCACTGCTAGGATTATCAGAAAATATGACAGTTCTGCAAGTGCAGAAATAATCAATTTCTGAGGAAATACATGGCTGACTTTGTCTTTTGTCACTCGTTGGATATTACCCACTATGTATAAACATGTATGTTTATAGGTGTTTGGCAGCTACCACTAATCAAGTTCTCACACACTGTTTGTTGTGTCAGGCCTGTGAGTGAAGCATACAAAGAGTGCAGTAAACCGACAATAATATATATATATATATATATATATATATATATATATATATATATATATATATATATATATATATATATATATATATATATATATCTTTCTGACTAGAGATCTATGCTCTCAGCAAAATTTTAAGTGCAGTTGCTGCTAATAAGTTCCAATGGGGGTTTGACTTACTGTGTAATATCTTTTTTATCGACGTTGGGAAGCCTCACTTGTCACAGTTGCTGAGTGAACTCATCTGGTGGATAAGGCTGACAAAATGGTGCAACCATGTTATGTGGCTGTACTACAGCAGACTCTCACTATGTTCGGAGGGGAGCACTGATCTCTGCCATACTAAAATGCCTCACCTTCTCTTTTATTTTTTTGACGCTTACATTTCATCAAAAATATTAAGCCTGCATAATCCGGACCCAGAATACAGGAGAGAATTAGAATGAATAACAGCAGCAAACGGAAAGCTTTCATGGACAGAATTTTTGAAATATCTACTCCCAGCTTTAGCAGATAAGCTTTTTGAAGGGCACATTTATTTATGGACCATCTGGGCTACTTTTACTAGATTATTTGAAGTGTAACAGTCAAATCACAGCAAAGACTGGCAGTAAAAGAGACAATCTGCTCCTGGCGCACAGGAGCAGTCAGCTCATGTTTCTTTCTATACCCTTTGGGCTGCTTCACAACACAGGGTCATTTTATCCTTTTGTCACTGCATTGATGTGTCCTTAGATAACATGCTGCAGTACACCCATATATGAATACATCAGCTGCACTGCACTGCAGGGTGTCCATGCTAACCAGAGCCAGTCGGAGGGATATTTACTGCTCTTGTTTACAATAAAACTGCAAGGCAAGATTGAGCACATTGCCACAGTCTGTCATTTAGACTTGACTGTGCTGATTATTGGATTATCTGTGAAAGCACACCTCAGGTCTGCAGAGCATCGGATCAGTTCTAATTCTTTTTTTCAGGCAATGCTTGAATATCTGTCAATCCAAATGGCAATTTATTGATAGGTAAACATAGTTATGCACATGCACACAACCCCCCCCCCCAACAAGTACTGGGACAGCACACCTGTGCAGTATGAATGCTATAGGATACATTTAATAAAACTACACTAAAAACATGCATTGAAGATTTCTTCAGTTTCTTTTTTTTTTTTTGGGGGGGGGGGGGATTTATTATTATTATACAACTATACAATTATTTATTCTTCATTTAATATTTGGGAAACTAATCTAGATGAGAACTACAGCATGCAGTGGCATCAATAGTTTACAAATGTCCAATGTTTAACATATACAGTATATCTACATGAGCTGGTTACTAGTGATAAGCTGAGGTGGATCCAGTTTAGAGTAATTTAAACCTTCTTTAAATTTAGTAGAATCTGAGACCAACAAAGAGTCCCTAAATCTTTTTCATTTGAATTCTAAAGGGGAATGACAAGCCTGTTAAGGGAAAGATAAGAAAAAAGATAACAACCATATCTGAAAAATTGAAACACTGAAACATTGTATTACAGTCAACTACTTTTTAACACGTGTGCAGTTTCAAATTTAGATATAGGTACTTATGCATTAATATGATGTCATTCAAGACCATTTTGGATATACCCTGACAGAATACAAAATAGATTTTAAAAAGTTCTTCTGAGAAAACTCCTCCAGTGCTTTAGTTTAACAGCTGGGCTATGTGTTGAATAAGTATAATCCTGGTAATTGAAACAATTCTACTTCCATAGAGCTTGAGCATGCAGCCTCCCACTCACTCTGTTCTTTTAAATGTCAGTTACATGACCTGAATACAGAATTACTTTTAGACATTGTTTATTTGCGTTACAGATTGAAACTCTGAAGAACTGATGTTCTCCTTCATTAGGTCCACCCCATTAGGTCACTTGCACTCACAGCGTCACCATGCAAGGGGGACTTTTCTGCTAATGCTTTCCTAATGGAACGTTACTCACATACTTCAGTCTCATGACTGACAGGGCATTAAGCAATGTTGATTTACAGCTTGGTCCACTGAACACAATGTAAAGTTGTATTATTATGTATCTTGTTTGAAAGATGACATATGCAAAACAGATCAAATGGAGTGGTTTAACATTGCTGTACATTATGACAAAGGAAGGGGATGAACATAGTCATTAGACTTTAACAACATTCTAGAACAGTTTCATGAAATAAAAACAGACTATCATTAAATAACTTTAAACTGAGTCAAGATTAAACCTCTGTCCAGGTCTTCAAGCTGTTATGTATCACATTATACCTTTAAAACCTGAAGTAGAATAACCATCAATGACCAGAGTTGCTCACTCCTGAAAACAGTGGTGGATCCTAATACGGTCGTCTGAAAATTCATAAACTTTATTTCACGGTGGGGGGGGGCAGCCCCAGCAGGATTAATATGGAGTTAAATGACGACTGTGTTTAGATCTAAACTCTTTTCATCTGATGTTCAGCAAATGTGGAAACAATTATTTCCATTAAGATTTAGTTCCCTGAAGCATAAAGTCAAGAGAAAGCACTACAATGGATTGGTTGGACAGCATGAAACTGCAAGGAACTTTGGGGTACATTTGTTTTGATTCTTTGTAAATGCAAGTATGTTATTTGAGCCCAAACCCTAGAAGTAGAGCTCCATCCTGTGAGGCAGTTCTGTGCAGTAAGGAATGTTTCCAAGGACAAACACATCACATGCCAGGGAAAGACATAAAACAGAAAATCCATTCGAATTTCATCAGCATGTTAAAACAAATAGCACGCATATAATCACATGCTATATGACGCTTTACATCTGCCACTGTTAGACACACTATCCAGGTACAATAGAAAATGCAAATGAGTTGGGAAAAATCTCTTATATTTACTTGTTTAAACAAATACTGCCATCCAGAATTGTGGCACCATACTTATGTTATCATTGCATTGTTAACTACATTGTACATAAACAATAGACACGTGTACTTACAAAAATCAACTTCGAGACTTGCATTTCATAATTCACAAGTAGTTGTCCTGCAACTCCACACTCCCAATTTAATGTACAGTAATGGGTGTTTTGGGTGCAGTATAGGCAGTTGTGGTATCTGA
Organism: Polyodon spathula; assembly: GCF_017654505.1. NCBI lineage: Eukaryota > Metazoa > Chordata > Actinopteri > Acipenseriformes > Polyodontidae > Polyodon > Polyodon spathula. Next base: position 37,966,876 of record NC_054544.1, read on the forward strand.
CTTAACTAAAAATCACTTTTTATGCACAATGTTTCACATAGTAAAGCCACAGCAGGATTTTTATGCGATTATTGAAATGTCAGTATACTAATAAAATATGTATATAGAACATATCATATTATCAAGCTTACATGATCTGCAACTCTCCTGCAGCTCAGCATACAGAATCTAGTACCCTTCCTTTCTCCTTTGGGGGGAAGAAGTATCACTAATTAGAACCTAGTTTCTTTTTTTCTGGTATGCCTGCTGCTAATGTTACAGTATTTGAAGAAGACACTGAATAATACACTGTGGTAGCAAACATGTCCATGATTAAACATTCTGCTAAGTTACTAATTAGTTTACTTTCTTTAGATATGGTTGCTAATTTTGAAATGTTTCCAATAAAAAAAAAAAAATTTACATTGCTACCCTTGATTAGTACATTGAGGTAATTATAAAAAAATAAAGAAAACAATAGAATTGCCTTGATGCAGCTGTTAGGAACACCAAGTGCCATTTAATATTATTACATGGTTTAAAACTATTGATTCCTTCTACATTTTTGCGAATGTAGCATTATAACAAAATGACCCTCAATAAAATAGAGTGGTGCTTGAAATGGGATTTTAGAGTGCTAAAATGGCAGCAGGTTTTTTGCCAACAAAACTGACCACTGCCCTCAAAAACATTATTAAAGGTACTGCACATATTTAATACGAAGCTTGCAGGTTAGAGTGCTGGAATGCAGAAGGTTGGCTTGAAGCCCATAGAGAATACTGAGCTGTTAAAGCGGACCTGGTATAAATCCAAGGATATCTAAGGTCATTGCCTGTGGAGCTGAATGATCTACCTTGTGTTTTAAGGTTACAGAACAAGCCCCTTCTTTGCGATTACAAGCCCCACATGCCAGAGGTGCATTCAAGTCAGATACTTTTGAGCCCGAGTTCAAGGACTGAAGTGTAATTTAATGCTGATCAATAACAAGTTCAAATCTCAGGCTAAGTATTTAAAAATGCAGACAGACTTTGGCTTTTACACCAGTCTTTAATTACAGCATCTCCTTCTGTTTAAAAGGAGACAATTCCATGTACTGCAAATGTTTAGGTACAAACTACCCAGTAGTGGTTAAGAGACTTTGAATAATATTACTTACTTGTTTGGTTCTAGTTTTTACAGACTGTACTTAATGTATATATTAATAGCATATTAATTGCACTGTATGCTTTTCATATTCTTTTTTTTTTTTTTTTTTTTTTTAATACCTGCTTCACCCACCCTCAAGAGCATGTTTAAGCAGCATAATAATAATGTTACACCTCATTTTCTGTAAATGCATCCCCCCTCAGTATTTTCATATGTTTGTGATTGTTCCTCATGTCATTGCTACAGAATGCCCAGCTGGAGGTAAAAAAGTGTCAATTACTTAATCAAACAATGTGTCCCTGGAGTTCATTAGTGATTGGTATGGCTTATTTTAATAAGTTTAAACATGTACAGGCATGATATATGTATATTTCTGAGATGTGCATGTCACATAAATACTTAAATAACTTACTTTTCCTAATAGTCCATGGCAGATTCACTCACTGGGGTTAGCTCTCTGCTGAGGACTGATGAAGTTTACAGTCATCAGTGATCTCTCAGTTGTAGACATGCCACCAATCCAGAGGGTACACTAATCCTACCTAGTTAGGAGGGAGAAACCTGACAAGGGAGACTGGGACTTGCTGCTTGACTTTATTATAACCTAGCTGGGGGAGAGATGATAAACTATCAGCATTACAGTCCCATTGGGACTTAGGTTGTGAAACATGGCAGGCAAGATCATGGGAAGATGACAGAACAGGATCTCATTCACAGCAGTGAAACACACATGCTTGAGACACTTCTACAAACTGAAAACTAGAAAGAGATGCCTCACAGAAAAGGGGAATAGCGGCTAATTAATCTGAAAATGCCCATGGCATATGAATTGACAGCTCTCTACTGATGGATATTCAAGGTACAGCACCCCAGTGTGCTGATACAACAATCATATTTCAAAGTTCAGGTAGCATAATGTAACACATCTGTATTGCTGGGACCACCCAGGGGTATTACCTCAGATTCCTTGTGCTGCCTAGCTGGACTGCCACAGCTCAATATGGATTTCAGCACTGGTCCGCTGCTATAATAGAAACCAAAAATCATCAGTAATTACAGTTTAAATGAGATGGGAGGTTGCGAGCCAGCACTCACTGGTACATTGTGTTCCAGGACAGTAACCAAATATATAGCAGAACCATATTACAATTGCAGTTAGTCTTCAACTGCCATTGACAGTGTGCCCAGTGAGATTGTTTTATTTCCAAATAGTTTTTTTTTTTTTTTTTTTTTTAGAAAACAATAATCCACTGAAATAGCAAATGTGACTTTTTCTCTGTTCTACAGGTAAATTTTATTTTTTCTTCACTATTTGCCTTATTGAGAATGTATTGTTAACTTACTATGGGGCATACATAGAATCAGTTCAAATATGTTGTTTTTCCCCACTGTGCCCAATTGTGGAATGTGCAATGGTGAACACCTGATGTATGGGCCCCATTTGGAACCCTTCCCTGTTCTGCAGCTCCTGAAACAAGGCAACCCTGTAACATTACTGACTCCCACTGCGTTGACATGAACAACAGAAGGCTGGTGTGCTTGCTGATTGGGGACTGCATTGAGTGTATTGAATAATTATGTTTAAAAAAAAAAAAAAAAAAAAAAAAAACAGGCCTTATTACATCTTGAATATATCTTTTTAATATAAGTTTCACAATACAATATTTTGATCATATATTTTATGGATGCTTTGTTATTTAACATTTGGGTTACAAAAGGATTAATTACACTGTAATTACACATTAAGCAATGTAACTACATGTTTACTACATTTTTTGACTGGTAACACTTTTGTAACAACACTGTATTTACATTTGGTTGTGTATTTAAGAATTACCAGCGCCACCTTTTGTTACTGCATTTCAGAATTTAGAAACCTTTTTTGTATCGTATTCAAAAATTACTAACCAGCTAACAAAATCACTCCAGTAAATCTTACCTAATATGAATCACTATAGCTTCGTAGTACTCATATTTTCTCTACAGAAAAGATGCAATCATTATGATAAATGTGTACTTGATTTTTAATTAACTGAATTTAACAATGGCTGCGTCTTGTCGTGTCCACACATTCTACTTCAAGGAAAGTGCAGGCTTTGAAAATATGTGAGTGTTTGGGACAAGTTGCTTGAGTTTGACAAGTGCTCAGATCCCCAGAAGCCTCACGCTTTGGCTTTCCTTCTCAGTAACTTATCAGTGTTTTTCTAATGACTTGTGTTTCAATGGCTCTACACCTAACTTCATGAAGTAGAATACAGGGACACATGTGTAGCACTGGAATATCTGGAAGGACGATCAGTAAATTGAGCCCATTAGTGATTTAGAAAGTGTGTCCCTTATAAAATCAAATACGTCTGTAAAAGGTGCCCTATGTACTTTAAATACGTTTACTGTCTGACAAAAACATTGAAATACAGAAAACAGTGAGTTGTAGAAGTTGTTCTTATATAGTAATGCATAGTACATGTACAACTTACAGTCAGCAATGGCCCAACTGTGAAATAAACAGATTTGTGAATCTAATTAGTGCAGCAATGTGTTCGCAATACAAATTGGGAACAGACCAAGAATTATTATTTTTATTATAGATAATGGGACAAGCAGGGGATTTCTGTTTTCCTTTTCAGGGCAGTGTGTTGGCAGCTGGAATATTTCATAACAGATACAGTACTGTACAGTAGATAGGCCATCCGCTGCATTCCATCAACCCAACAAAACTCCCTGGGCTTGTTCTTGAGCACTGAGCTCGTGAGTGTCCTGAGTCTACAACGGCCACACTACTGCTGCTCTACAGCTGTGCAAGGACGAACTCTCCACCAGCAGATTATCTAACCCTAACTGTAACCTGTGTATTATACTGTGAATCCCTCAATAATCTCTTTTATGTTCGCGAGGCAATTAAACCTCTTTGGGCCACTCTTATCCAAGGTCTCTACATCAAGGATCAGTAATTCTCATTCAAGTTCAGCTGCAGTACCTTCAGGATTTTAGACAAACAAATGCTTCCCATTTTAGATAAAGGACAAACACGATTGGCACACAATAAAAGATGATTGGTACAGAACTGCAGTGTTCACAAGAAATGCATTATTTACTGTTGCTGTGTTCTGGGTTCGTATTGCATTAATACATTATTAAACATAATCCTGATCGTTTTCATGCAGCCATAACTCACACAGGGAATTACTTTTACTGGGAACGTTCACCAGGAGAGAATTTCTCTTAAAAGCATTGCAGTGTATACAGATTTTGCTCCCTCCTGCAACAATGCTTGTTTTTAGTTTTTTCAGTCCTCAAGATAGATTCCATTTGTACTCAAAATATGATTGTTTCAATGGTTATGGAATATTAGGAAAATCTACATTACAGAAAGATTTTATGGTACATTTTTGTAAGTAGGCAGAAATTGATTTTAACAATGTTTTTTTTTCTATTTATGACAAATCGATACTGTAGATACAGTGTGGGCAGCTTTTAATCAGTGCTCACATGTTATTGAAAAACAAATGTGAAAAAAAAAATTATTGTGTAGGTGTGAAGTGGAAGATAATATTATTTATCTCAGAACTCATCATACAACATCTGAGTGCTAAGAAGCTTATTAAACATGGAATTGTTTTTGCAACCATGTTAAAGCCACACTTTCTGTTTGTCCAAAGTGTGTGCAAGTTACTACAGTGTATGTTCCATCTGTAGAACCTAAATGTATTAAACAGAACTGCTTTAGAACACACACTAGAATTTGCATTCTAAGACTGCTAATCTGTCCATGCCTGTTTGATGTATATTTTCATCATGTATCTTTAGGCATCAATCACAAATGACAACCTATTCAAAACAAGCTTAGGCTGTATGACTATATGGAAACAAATGTATAAAACAACACACCACTATAGACAGCATACTGTTCCAGGCATACAAAGCATGCTGCTTTGTGTAAATTTGATTAAAATGTCCTTTAGATTTAGGAGGGAACTATGTTATTGGCTTTGTGTACTTTAAAAGCCTTTATAAAAACGTAGCTATGTAAAAGAAAGTCATTCTTATTTTTTGTGAACACATTTTTGTTGCAAATATGCTTCTATTTTAAGAAATTATTCATTATGATTTTATAGTTAACAGCCCTTACATGGGGTAATAATTCATTGCCTGTAATTCACTGTCTTTGCTAACATTAACCAGCCTTCAACCAACCCATTTTTAAATACTAACACATATTTTAATAAAAAGATAAATAATCAAAGGATAGACAGCATGACTGTGCTTATGTACACTTAGCTTGCTTTTTTTGTTCACCAGTAATTGGAACGCATTAAACATAAAAGGGGAGAACTTCAGTTCAGACCTTGATAGCATGATAAAAGCAAATCTCTTTTCAGTTATTAATAGCAGTCCATTCCAAATCCTGATGAGGAGGCTGTTTAACAGAGAGATACAAACATACAAAGTGTTTATCTCGCAAAGTATTAAATACATCTTCAAGGACATTACTGCAGAAAAGATGCTTACTTTCTGTGTAGCTCATCTTACATCACACCGGTTCTCTGGATTATTTGCTTTGTGTGTGAAGTTGAAAGGAAGGGATGAGGGCTGAAAGTAGAGAGGCATCGTGACACCTTGCTCAGAGCACAGCTAGCACCACAGCGAAGAGCAGGGCACATACACCAGGGATTCGTTCACCATGGTCCCTGTTTATCTCAACTATTGAAATAACTGCACACTTAAAGATTAATTCTGCAATAAATGATAAGATAAAGATAGTAAATATTGACACAGTAACCACATTTATTTAGGGGTTCTCAATTTTATTTCGGTTTGTCTGGACCCAAAAATCCAAGGTATCTTAAGACTATGGTATCTTGGCTCCATAGAGGAAAGCTATTTGTAAAAAATAAATATATATGAACTGGACAAAACATAACTAAAGATATAGGTTAACAAACAGTAAGTGTCTCCAAGCTTCTGTCAGCAGAGAGTTAAACTAGCTCTGGGCAGTTCTCTGTAAGTAGGGGACTGCCTTAATAAAATGGTCTCATATGCTTAAAACCAAGGGGTAGATTTCCTGTTCTATACAATGGAAGACGACACCAATGCATGAGTCAGAGATGTGTAAGCAGAGAAATTATATGGTTGCTGTATATTTGTCCCCCTTAGTAAGTTGCAATATGTATTTTTCTAAGTACACCCACTAAAGTCAAGCAATAGCTGTCTGTAAAGTAGGTCACCCTTCATCTGGGCCACTGATTATGCAGCCAGTACTTGAAAAGTGTGATGTGAGCTTCAATGTGGAAAAAGGAGACAGTAATTCTCATGAGATAGGGACCAGTGATGGGTGATGATCACTGTAGTAAAGCAAAACTGAAATGTGTTTCCATTTAAAGCACAGTCCACAAAGATTGAATATCTGTATATACATACTGCTGTGTCGTTGTGTGTCTGTTTGTTTATATAATAACAAGTGGGTAACACAACCCCTACCATGGTTGTAAATTCAACATGAAAGCAGTATAGAATTAGGGTTGTGCGTTCTACATTATTTACTGTTGTGTTCTGCTTTTTTTATACCTAATTGATGTTTCTTTTTTGGTTTAGCATAATTATACTAATATAATTTATATATTGCTCTATTAAACTATTTCACTGTTGCTAATTATTACTGTTTAATACATTGGTCACATCTGACTATTCACTAAAAGTTATTAGTCATTATTCAAATCTACTCTTGTTTCTTAACATTGCTACATTTATGGTTGGGGATGGCAATTGCTGGTTCCCCTTACCTCCACCGGGGGCAGTTTTGCAGGGATCGTAGGTTAATGGCCACAATCTAGTGCACCATCTGAAGGCATGTTTGTGACCACATGGGTGCTTTAACTACTGAGTTTAGAAACAGTTGCCAGGAATTTGATGACTGAAGTAGAAAATGATATACACGGGGAATCTAAACAAGAAGGAGAATATACTTGTCAAAATAACTTATATTTCATATCCATGTCAAGTTGATTTTTATATTGCAAAGTACAGAGTTTAAAAATAACTATAGTATGTTCTAGCTACAGAATGTTGGAAAATTCCTCAAAATTGTGAAAATACTATAGTTTGTATTGCAGTTGATTCTACAACAGTCTTTGTTCAGGTAGCAGCTGAACAAAAGGTAGGCTTTGGTGTGTTAAAAGAGACATGAGGAGATGATGACACCCAGACCTCAGCCCTGCTTTAAATGTCCAAGGTCTATATATAATTGCAGTGAAGGGACTGCAAAGCTGTACAAATGGTGTTGCGTCCATATTAATACGTTGCAGATTAATTAGACAGATTGCATATCTCCATAAAAAAAAAAAAAGTTTTAACAAATATGATAAGCAGTGTTCTAGTTTAATATAATGAGCAGCACTTGTGTTTATCAACAGTACATTGCTGGCCACTTAGGAGCAACGCATGTGGAAAGTCGATGTATGTACATATGTTGCCATATATGTAAAATATGTTAGTCCTTTTATATGAAGCAGATGTTACTGTCCAATCTTTTTTCCAAGTCGGCCACACTGACAACCTAGGGGCACTTGAAGAAATGGAAAATCACAGAACACCAACTGAATAAGCTTTGGATGCTTGGCCAAGGATGATGGCAAAACAAGCTCGGATCTGGCTGTTATTTAAAAGCTTTAAAACCGAAAAACTGTTTTAATTGATTGTTTAAGCCAGAACCTTTTAAGAGATGGCATCTGATGGTCTGTTTGACCGGCCAAGACTTTGTTTGTTTACTCGAAGCAACATTGTATAGTTTAACCTTAAAGGTATTGCCGAGACAACCACACACAGGAAAGACAGAAACATTAGAGCTTTTAAAAGAGCGTTGGCAAAAGACAAGGAAAATGCAGATTAAAAACAGATGTTTAATACATTCAAAAAACCTTGGACAGGGAGCATCGGGCACTAAAAAACACACTAATTACAGAAACAGAGAACAGAAAGAAATCCCGACCTCGGCAGTATTTCGCAGTGGAATTATTAATTATACACCAGGGATGTACAAACAAATATGATCTATATGCATTCCCCTTTATTTACCTTTACATCTAATGTTTTTTTTTTGTTTGTTTGCATATGTATAAGAGTGTGCTGCACTGCTGTTGCTGATAATGCAGAACCCTTGCAGATGAGATAAAACAATGGGGTATAAGCTTGAAAAAACATCTGTGAATTGGGGGTGGGGGTGGTCATCCTTCATATAGTGGTTAAGATGCCTGGGGGATTGCTGCTTCATGCCCCCCCCCCCTTTTATTACACTACCCCACCAGCTATTACATTGGTGCATTACTTACACAATAGAAAAGGAAAGTAAATGAATAACCAAGCTGAGAAGCAAGCACATTTAAATGTAACTTTTGGTACTGGGTATGCACAAAGAATTTCTTGATCATTAAATTGCTGGAGACAAAAATGCTAGCTCTAAAAGGGTGACATTTAATCTTTTAAGTAACTGTATCCATTAAACTGTGATTACAAAGGTACACTGCATTAGGCTGCTCTGGGTATCTGCACCATTCCCATGGCAACCAGTCAGATGGATTCACAGAAAACGCAATGTGGACTTTGTGTTGTTTTTACTGAGCAGGAAGAGAAATCCCATGGGCTCACACTCATTACAAATCAATCCATTCAGCTTCATACAAAGACATTTGAGATTACATTAAAAGCAAACAAAAAAAGGCTGAAAATGAGCTATACCACCTGTTTCAAGCAAAGACATGGTCCATTCCACTTCCGAATAAATGTTGCTTATCCTTTTGAATTGTATCACGAGAATATTGTAATATAAAACTGGGGTTTCACTGCTTAAATTAATGTTGTTCCTGGTGTGTTTATATCAGTATTAGAGGTACTGTATGATGACTGAACATGTAAATAATTGCTCTCTGGTGGCTGAACGGGACCTCTAGCATTGTTATGATATAAAACTAACATTACACTGCTACAGTACATTGTAAATCTTTTCATCATGCATAAAGCATCACACCATAGAAACACAAGAAAAAGTTACCAGTTAAGGAGAAGATCTTAGTGATAGAAGTAGGGTCACAAAACACACAACAGCAGGATGTGCAGGTAAGTGCTGTTGGTCCTTTTGTTTTGCATTACAATTGTGACATTCCACTCTAAAAATGTGCCTTGCTTCTAAATAGTTTCCAAACAGACCCAAATAAGTTGCATAATTAGTTGTCTCAGTTGAGAGTTCTCATTCCCAGAAATCACCAGCTGGAATCATTTCAAGTAAATAATGAACCTCCCCTAAGGTTCAGGCCAACTGCAATGAAATTGCTTCTTTTACACACAAATGGTATGCAATGGGGCTGGATGAGTTGTCATTTTCTGGTCTTCAGAATGTTTCTGAAACTGAGTGTTAAAGTAAACTTTGAGGTTCTTTGGATGCAATATCACATATTCATGGGGGAGACAGGTCAAAATGACAAGGACAACCAAGACACTACTTCATAGAGGCAGCTTACAAAAATAAAACAACACCATGTCCCGAGGATGGGGTTATACATCAAATTAGACAAACGCCTCTTCAATTTTCATCAGACGGGTTTCATATGTGAAAAGGAGACAGTGTTACTTTAAAGAAACATTAATGTTTAGTGTATTATAGAAAACCTGATGCCTCATTTTAAATTAATATTAGTCCCTTGTCTGTGTTATGCCTTCTGAGATGTTTTACAGCTGGATAACAGAATTGATACTAAGGCAGGATCCATCTTGCTGTCATGGTGCCTGGTAACGATTGTGTCGTATCCATTATTTCAAAAGGCACGCATGCATGCTGCCCCTAAAGGTCTGTTTTGTTAACAAAGCTAGCTTGACTTGGTTGCCATAGCGACAGCAAGGCAGCAGCTCAGCTGCCAGTTTTAGTGTAAAATGTAATACCTGCATAATGGAAGTAAACCACAGACATGAGAGGTTATTATGAGAAATGGCAGGTCAGTTTAATGCAAAGCAAAGCAATATCACCTCTCACTCAAGGACTCTAAATCCCTTTTGAAGGAAGGTCTACCATTATGTAAAAAGAAACAAATGCTTTGTAAAGACATACACACAGTATATATATTTAATACATCGCTCCACAAAGAAAAAAAAAAAGCTTACCCAGATTTAAAATGGAACCATTTTGTGTAGTTAATCACTATTCCTCTGTTCTAAAATGCTTAACCAGATCTGTATTTCTTTCCCTGATCTGTATTTAGGTCATTCATTTCAGAAGAGAAAACAGAACCCTGCATCACCACAGGGCACTGTTTGTTCAAGAACCAGATCACAGCAGAGACAAACACTATTAGGCTTTGTAGCGCAATAAACGTGCTACACTTTTCTCAATAGAAATGAGTGAATCAATAGTTTAAGGCTCATGGTGCTTCCATTAACTGGTATCCTTGTATGAAGATACAGTAGTATTCTCAAAAGTATTAACCCCCCTTGGACTTTTCCCCACATTTTATTTTGTTACAACATGGAATCAAAATGGATTTAATTAGAAGTTTTTGCCACTGATCAACACAAAAAAAAGTCCATAATGTCAAAGTGAAAAATAAAATCTACAAATTATTCTAAATTAATTACAAATGTAAAACAGAAAATAATTGATTGCATAAGTATTCACCCCCTTTGCTATGACACACCTAAATAAGCTCTGGTGCAATCAATTGGCTTTAGAAGTCACATAATTAGTTGAATGGAGTCCATCTGTGTGCAATTAAGGTGTTTCACATGATTTCAGGTTAAATACACCTGTCTCTGGGAGGTCATAGTTGGTTAGTACATTTCCTAACAAAAACTACATCATGAAGACTTAGGAACATTCAAAGCAAATCCGGAATAAGGTTCTTCAAAAGCACCAATCGGGTAGGATATAAAATATTTCCAAGGCATTGAATATCCCCCGGAGCATAGTAAAGTCCATTATTAAGAAATGGAGAGAATATGGCACAACTGTGAAACTGTCCAGAACACTGTCCTCAAAAACTGAGTATCCGGGCAAGAAGGGCACTAGTCAGGGAGGCCACCAAGAGGTCTATGGCAACTCTAAAGGAGTTACAGTCTTCCACGGCTGAGCTGGGAGACACTGTACAAACAGCAACAATAGCACGGGTGCTTCACAAAACTGGCCTTTATGGGAGAGTGGCAAAAAGAAAGCCATTGTTGAAAATAACTCACATCAAATCTCAGCTAGAGTTTGCCAGAAGGCATTTGGCAGACTCTGAGACCAAGAGGAAGAAGATTCTATGATCTGATGAGACCAAAATAGAGCTTTTTGGCCTCCATGCTAAGCGCTATGCTTGACGCAAGCCTAACACCGCACATCATCCTGAGAACACCATCCCTACCGTGAAGCATGGTGGTGGCAGCATCTTGCTATGGGGATGCTTCTCTGTGTCATGGCCTGGAAAGCTTGTGAAGACAGAGGGCAAAATACAGAGAAACCCTGGATGAAAACCTCCTGAAGTCTGCAAGAGCACTGGGACTTGGGAGAAGATTCATCTTCCAGCAGGACAATGACCCCAAACATACAGCCAAAGCCACACTGGAGTGGCTTAAAAAGAAAAAGGTAAATGTCCTGGAGTAGCCCAGTCAAAGCCCGGACCTCAATCCAATTGAGAATATGTGGAAAGATTTGAAAATTGCTGTTCACCAAAGAGCAATTTTGCAAAGAATGGGCAAAAATTGTAGTGTCCAGATGTGCAAAGCTGGTAGAGACTTATCCAAATAGACTCATGGCTGTAATTGCTGCCAAAGGTTCCTCTACCAAATATTGACTCGGGGGGGCGGGGGGGAGCGGGGGGAATACTTATGCAATCAATTATTTTCTGTTTTGTATATGTAATGAATTTAGAACAATTTGTAGATTTTATTTTTCACTTTGACATCATGGACTTTTTGTGTTGATCAGTGGCAAAAGCTCCTAATTAAATCCATTTTGATTCTATGTTGTAACACAGTAAAACGTGGAAAAGTCCAAGGAGGGTGAATTCTTTTGAGAGCCACTTTAGAGTATGTATATGTCACAAAGCAGGCAGCATGATGACCTGTTTTAAAAGATTGAAATTACTGGGGCCCATGGTTGAGATTAATGAAGCCCAGGAATTGCTTCTGTACAGGGACGTATTACTTCAATAATACGCATTATATATCTCTTAGCAGAGTCAGAAAAGGTAGAAGGCGGTGTGGTCCTGTGGTTAAAGAAAAGAAAGCTTGTGAACAGGAGGTCCCCACTTCTAATCCAGGTGTTACGTGCTGAAAAGCCTATAGGTTTTTGTGGCAAAATGGTTAATAGTGTGCAGGTGGTCAATGAACAGACAGACAATTATAATCCAGGTGCAAAGGTTTGTTTTATTTGGTGTCTGTCCAGTGCCTGATGGCAAAATAAACAATAAAGCTGGTTAGTAATATAGCAGCATGTATTACTTACTTCATAATCCCTGCAATGGTCCTGAAATAATGGTCCCATTATTGTATCCCAACATAAAAAACACACACAAGTGCATTAGTTCGTGAATTAGTGCTTGTGGTGCAAACACAGTTTATGGTGACATGAGTGCAGTGCTGTTCCGGGTTTGTGCCGGCCTCTGGCGACAGCTCCGGAACGTGTTTTTTTTTATTATATTTATTAAAATCCGTTTAGTCGAGGCCGACTTTCGGTCACTTTATGGGTCATCATTCTCCACGCATTTCTGTCTTTGACCGCTTCTTTCAGATCTTTCATGTGCATGTTTGTGTCAGCCTTGATTGTGTCCAGCCAGCGGGTTCTCTGACGCCCTCTTCTTCTTGACCCACTGACTGTGCCGAGCATTAATGCTGTTTCTAGGGAATTAGCTCGCATGATGTGTCCAAAATATGAGAGCCGCTGTTTCGTGATTTTTCCCTCTAACGATGTTTGTGGTTTGACACGTTCAAGGATCGTCTTGTTTGTGACCATTGCTGTCCATGGTGTTCGCAGCAATCGTCTCCAACACCAAAGTTCAAAAGCATCGATCCTCCTTCTGTCGGCCTTCTTGAGCGTCCAGCTTTCGCATGCGTATGTGGAAATCGGAAAAACGATTGCATTGATTATGCAAGTCTTTGTTGCTATGCTGATGTCATTGCTCTTCCATATTTTTGCCATTCCCTGCATTGCGTTGCGCCCAAGTGCGATTCTGCGTTTGATTTCTGGTCCCGATTCGCCACCTCGGTCGATCTTGGATCCAAGGAAGAGGAAATCTTGGACTGATTCGATTTCTTCATTGTCAATTGTCAAGTGGAGTGTACCATTGCCTGCTGTTGTCATTACCTTTGTTTTCTTGATGTTGAGGTACAAACCCATGCGCTCGCTTTCTTCTTTGACCTTTCGGACCAGATATTCTAGGTCTTTTTCACTCTCTGCGAGCAAAGTCGTGTCGTCGGCGTATCGAAGATTGTTGATGTTCCTCCCTCCAATTTTCACTCCGATCGGTGATTCTTCCAGATTACATCGTCTCATGATCGTTTCGGCATATAGGTTGAACAGGGCCGGTGATAGAATGCAGCCTTGTCTAACGCCTTTTCCGATCTCAAACCAGTCCGTGTTGCCGAATGCTGTCCTGACCGTGGCTTCTTGATTCTTGTAGAGCGATCTTATCAGTTGTTCTAGATGTTCTGGGACGCCCATTTGCTTCAGACATTTCCATAACTTGCCATGGTCAACGCAATCGAATGCTTTGCTGTAATCGATGAAACACATATACACGTTCTTTTGATATTCGCGAGTCTTCTCCATGATCCACCGCAAGTTTGAAATTTGATCTCTGGTTCCACGTCCTTTTCGAAATCCAGCTTGCACATCAGGGAGTTCCCTCTCGACAGATGAGGCCATGCGTTTTTGAATAATCTTTAGCAGGATTTTGCTTACGTGCGGTATAAGTGCGATGGTCCGATAGTTGCAGCATTCTTGCGTGTCGCCCTTTTTTGGAAACGGGACATGGACTGATCTTTTCCACTCTTTGGGCTACGATTTGGTCTTCCAGATCAGTTGGCAAAGCGCTGTGAGTATCGGGATCGGTATTGGCTTGAGTAGTTCGGCTGGTATGCAGTCGATGCCCGGGGCTTTCCTGCTTGGGAGTTCTTTCAGTGCCCAGGCTACCTCCTCCTTCAGAATATCTGGTTCTTGCTCGATCGAATCTTCCTGACTGGCTGATGGACTCGGTCCGTTTCCTGCATATAATTCCGCTGTGTACTCTTGCCACCTCCTCTTAATTTGGTCTTCATTCTGTAGTACCTTGCCATTGCGATCTTTGATGGTCGTTGCTTTTCGGGGTGCGAAAGTTGCCCGTGCCTGCTTCACATGGGCAAAAAGCTCACAGGTATGTCCTTGTTTGCTTGCAGCTTCCAGTTTTGCGCACCGTTCGTTCCAGTAACGCTCCTTATCCCTCCTTGCTTCTCTCTGAAATTCCGCTGTTCGTCTTTTGTTGGCGATTTTGATCGTCGCATCCGAGAGCCATTGTGGTCCTTTCACTGGCTTTTTGTGCGGGATCAGTTGTTCCGCTGTGTCCATTATGATCGATTTCATTTCTTCCCACAATTCATCCGGGGCTTTTTCAGTTGTGCTGAGTGCCTCAAATCTGTTGTGTACCTCAACCGCATATTTTGCTGGGATGTTGCAGGTGTCAAAACGTAGCTGTGCTGGTTGCCTTTTGATGGTGTTGAAGCGGAGTTTGACTTTCGCGACCAACAGCTGATGGTCGGATCCACAATCTGCACCGGGTAGCTTTTTGACTGCTTGCACTGAGCTCTTCCAGTGTTGTTGGCAGAGGAGGTAGTCGATCTGGTTGCGATATTGTCCATTCGGTGCTATCCACGTGTATGCGCGGCGTTTAGGCTGCTCAAACCACGTGTTTGCGATCAGTAATCGATTTTCTTGGCAGCACTGAACCAAACGGTCGCCAGCCTCGTTTCGTTCACCTAGTCCGAATTTGCCTACGACTGGTGGTCCTCCAGCGCCGACTTTTGCATTGAAATCCCCGCCAATAAGGATGATGTCTTTGGCCGGGACTTGATCGATTGCTTGTTGGAAATCCGAATAAAATTTTTCGATATCCTCTTCTTTCGCGTCGGTGGTCGGCGCGTAGACCTGCAAGATTGTGAGCGAGCGAGGCTTCCTGTGAAAGCGGGCGGTCATGATTCTGTCGTTGACAGCGTTGAAACATTGAACGGTCTTTGCAATTTTCTTGTTTGCAATGATGGCTACTCCATTGCGTCTGATGTTGTCATTCCCGGAGTAGTATACTGTATAATCATCGCTGTTGAAATAGCCGCTTCCTGTCCAGTGGAGCTCGCTGATACCAAGTATGTCGATGTTGAGTCGTTCCATTTTGGTTTTTATGATGTCCAATTTGCCCGTATTCATGCCACGGACATTCCAAGTTCCGATGTTGTGAACCTTCGTGAGACGCAGACGAGTTCTTTCACATGGGTCCGCATCAGCCGACCGGTGTCCTGGTGGATTTGTCCCGTCCGCGTCATAATTGCCTGAGCTATTCGAACTTCGTCCTTGTCCTTCCCTGGTCGCTTGTTGGTTGCCTTCCGGCCCAGGGGGCCCACCTTCCAGCACCATGTTTGAAGACGTTTCGTTGTGATCCATAAAGTATTTCGGCAGAAATAGTGGGGTAGTTTGCCATTGCTTTCCCCACCCCTCCCCATTTTTCCGGGCTTGGGACCGGCGTGTAGCTGCTGCCAGTTACAAGGCTGGGTTCCGGAACGTGTTAGCTGTCTAATAATAACAAGCAGCAATTATGCAAGACAAACCAACACTCACGAACCGTATATTCACAATACAGGCCCTTCTGGGTTCTTTTACCAATAACCAAAACAAAGGAACAGATTACATCGTTTCATCCCCTAACAAAACTTTTTACAATGACGCCAACATCCAGTAAATGATGCAAACATTTTATAGGCGTGAGACATGTTTAAACAATTTGCAGCATTTAAATAAAAAACAGTGACGCGCATTGTTGGCTTGCTTGTTTATAAACTTGTTTTGTAGACTATGCTTTAGACTTTTTTTTTTGTCCCATTTTCTTTCTTTTTCTGTCTTTCTTTGTTGATTGTAATGTGAATATGCCTTATACTTTGTTGATAACTTTGAGTGTGGACATCATTGATTAAAATAACCTACATCCTGCCGTCGGATCTTGTAATTTGAATACTTATGTATCATTACAGCATGAGGGCGGGGCTCCGGAGTTGTATAATGATGTCTGCGAGAGCACATGTTCTGTACTCACTGAAAGTTACTAATGATTTAATATTGTACAATAAACCTGGTCAAATCCAGTTAAAGTCTCATCTGAACTCAACACACCACATTACATTATGCTTGTAACTTTTTTATGCACTTATTGTATAACTTGTATGCCACTGAAAGTCGCCCAAGAAAAATAGACTGCCATGCTAAAAACCTATTGCTTGCGCACATTCCTCCACTCAGATGTGGTAATGTATGATGGGAATGTTAAAGTTAAATAAAAGGTACGAGAAAGCGTACTCATGATTTCATGGGTATAGAAATAATACCCAAGATCTCAAGCAATGCAATACACGTGTTTGTGTGTTTCAAATGAATGTACGTGTTCTAATATATTTATTGGAAATTTACTGACTTTCGTTTTGCGTTGTATGGGCAAAAAGCTGGCCGCAATTTGGATGCTGGGGAATAACTTAATAATAATGAAATATAATTGAAACAACTGTGTTTGTAAGAAATATATACACCAGCATTAAAATACATACACACACACACACACACACACATACCAGCATTAAAAATATATACACCAGCATTAAAATATATATATATATATATATATATATATATATATACACACACACACACACACACACACACACACAAGCATTAAAAAGGACACTAAAAATAATGTAATGACACAGATGTTTTTTTTCCTCGAAATAGAAGTATAGAATGCCATGCTGAAATAATGGGACAATAAGCAATGTAATACATATAATTACGTATTTCAAATGAACGTACACATGCTATATATTTGTTAGAATTGTGCAGAATTAAACAGGTGAGAGATGGGGGCAAAATACGAGATGAGATCACGTTGCACAATTCAAAGATAAGTAAAACCGACAAGACAAGAGGAACAAGAGAAAACAGAAACAGAGAGTATAAACAGCCTAAAAACATAAGGCTTACATTTCTGAATGACCTGTATTTCTTAGAATAGGTTCAAAATAAAAGCAAGAAATACTGTGACAAAAATCTTTCACTGCGCCATATTGAATATTGTAGCCAATCAGATGTGACGGTGGTCCTTTCCGATTGGTTGATTCAGCCCTTAGGCTTTTCAGCACGTAACACCTGCTCAGCCACTGACGCTTTGTGTAACCCTGAGCAAGTCATTTAACCTCATGTTGGATAAAGGCATCTGCTAAATAAACAAATAATAATAATATGTTTATCTCCGCTCCCCTTTATCCCTAGGTTAGTACAGCAATGGCACTTGAGTTTCCTTCATTTTGTAGTTCAGTACAGTACCAACCACGATCCATTGACTTATGAGTGTAACAAAGCATGTTCATTTAGACTAAGTTAGATTCCCTTTGGGTATCATGTACAAATGAAGTTAATCATTTGGGCAGCTTGTTTGTATGGGTGGCACAAAACTGGGTCCTGAAACCTACCGAATTTGGGTGTAATTCATTTTGTCAGAAATCCTGAATATTGAAGGAATGTAACAAGTAACAAGCAGAGTCCAATGGCAGTGGTTTCTGACCCTGGACCAGTGTATAAATCGTTCCACCAAACCGTCGCTTTGAGGGTGGAGGGGGTGGTTCTGGTCTTTCGAATCTCCAAGCGGTGGCAGACTTTGGCAAGCACCTGCAACTCAAAGTTTCTCCCTTGGTCAGAGTGCAACTTTAGGGGGTGTTCCAAACCAGGAGAAGAAACTTTCAATGAGGGCGTCCACCACCGTGCCTGCCTCTTGATTTGGCAAGGGGTATGCTTCTGACCATTTAGAAAAATAATCCATCGCCACCAGTACATAGCAGTTGCCACTGTCAGAGACAGGCAGGGGGCCGAGGACATCTACACCCACCCGTTCCATAGGCATTCCAACTGGGAATTGTTGCAAAGGCACATGAGAATGTCTTGGGGATACCTTGCGGGCTGCGCAGTTATCGCAATGGCAGTAGTGATCCTTCACGTCCCATCCGCAGTGGCCCCAGTAGTAGGACTGTTGTAGGCGTCACAGGGTCTTGGTTACCCTGAAGTGCCCTGTGCCATGTACTCCATGAACCACACTCAAGACCGCATAAAGGGAATTACTAGCTGCCATCTCTCCTCTCTTGACACTGGTTCCATCTCTCCTCTCTTGACACTGGTTCCAACCAGTGTCGCTGCAGGACCTCTTCCAGGAGGGACAAACCGTTGCATTGTGCCCACAGTCCTTTCGTAGTGGGGAAGCAGGCAACAAAGGTTCCCCATGCGTACCCCCTTTAAGTCATAGGAAGACAGACTAAGTCCAGGTCTTGTTCCTGTTGAGCACTCTACTATTGCCTTTCCTATCTCTCTCTTTCCTCTCTTGGTTCCTTCCTTTCGCTTTCTCCTGTGGAACTCAACTGGTGACTTCTGTGTTCTCCATTTAGATCCCACTTTACTCCTGACACCAGTGTATTTACCTCTTCATCCCTTTCAAAATCATAGGGAGGGTGCACAGTGAAAGCAGCTGTTATAAAGGAAACAGAGACACCTAGTGGAATCTTATTGAAATGTCAGTTCTGTTTGCAATATAGTGCATACTAAATCAAAACTGATGGGTATGTGGGGTGTTGTGTGTGTGTGTGTGAAAAAGCAGCCAACCATTTGATGTTCTGAAGGAAACTTGAGACACTACCAAAACATTACTGATGTTGTTGAGAAATAACTTTTTAAATATGCAATTGAATATGACCCAGAATATGTCAATGAAGACACAGCAATTGTATCTAAAATTAAATTTGCTGGTTCCCTAGCAGTGAGATGGGCCTGTCAAAAGGGGCTGCTGAATCGGTCCCAAGGTAAAAGAAAACAAATGCTTGCAGTTCTAGTCAGAGACAGCTGAAGACCAGTCACACACACAGTGTGTTTTATCATGTATATTTACCATCTGAGGTATAGGTACTGGTGAGTTGACTCAAAATGTCATTTTATAAGTTTCTGCTTCAACAAGCAATACAGTAGCTTGTTTATGTTTATATATAATATATATATATATATATATATATATATATATATATATATATATATATATATATATATATATCTGGAAAAAATGAAGAGACCACTGCAAAATTTTCTTAAATCAGCATCTCTACATGTATAGCAGCCAGTCCATTCCAGTATCTGTTGAATTCCAACACAGGCACACCTCATTCTACTGAATGAGGT
This sequence comes from Polyodon spathula, assembly GCF_017654505.1. Classification (NCBI taxonomy): domain Eukaryota; kingdom Metazoa; phylum Chordata; class Actinopteri; order Acipenseriformes; family Polyodontidae; genus Polyodon; species Polyodon spathula. The sequence continues at coordinate 37,986,461 of NC_054544.1, forward strand.
ACTGATTAGGGGATCACCTGAACCAAATCTTATTTAACGAGGAAAAGTATAAAAAACACTCCTGTGGTCATCACTATCCTCTTGCAATAGGACCAGCTGGATGGCAAAACAGTGCTAGTAGTAACTCAAAAATAATTGGAATCAAAAAATAACTATTGACCACGCCCAAAGAGTTGAAAAGGAAAGTTTTGAGTGAGGAAAAGAAGGGTTCAATTCTGGCTTTACTGGCAGAGGGATACAGTGAGCGTCAGGTTGCTTCCATCCTTAAAATTTCAAAGATGGCGGTTCATAAGAACAAGGTCAAGCAGCACACATTGGGGACAACAAAGCTACAGACCGGCAGAGGACGAAAACAACTCTCCACTGACCGGGATGACCGCCAACTCATTCGAATGTCACTCAGCAACCATAGGATGACATCAAGTGACCTACAAAAAGAATGGCAAGTGGCAGCTGGGGTGAAGTGCACGGCAAGGACGGTTCAAAACAGGCTCCTAGGGGCAGGGCTGAAGTTGTGCAAAGCTAGAAGAAAGCCCTTCATCAATGAGAAGCAAAGAAGAGCCAGGCTGAGGTTTGCAAAAGACCATAAGGATTGGACCAGAGAGGACTGGAGTAAGGTCATCTTCTCTGATGAGTCCAATTTTCAGCTTTGCCCAACACCTGGTCGTCTAATGGTTAGACGGAGACCTGGAGAGGCCTACAAGCCACAGTGTCTCGCACCCACTGTGAAATGTGGTGGAGGATCGGTGATGATCTGGGGGTGCTTCAGCAAGGCTAGAATCGGACAGATTTGTCTTTGTGAAGGACGCATGAATCAAGCCAAGTACAAGGTTGTCCTGGAAGAAAACCTGCATCCTACTGCTCAGACAATGTTCCCCAACTCTGAGGATTGGTTTTTCCAGCAGGATAATGCTCCATGCCACACAGCCAGGTCAATCAAGGTGTGGATGGAGGACCACCAGATCAAGACCCTGTCATGGCCAGCCCAATCTCCAGACCTGAACCCCATTGAAAACCTCTGGAATGTGATCAAGAGGAAGATGGATGGTCACAAGCCATCAAACAAAGCCGAGCTGCTTGAATTTTTGCGCCAGGAGTGGCATAAAGTCACCTAACGTCAATGTGAAAGACTGGTGGAGAGCATGCCAAGACCCATGAAAGCTGTGCTTGAAAATCAGGGTTATTCCACCAAATATTGATTTCTGAACTCTTCCTAAGTTAAAACATTAGTATTGTGTTGTTTAAAAATGAATCTGAACTTATTTTCTTTGCATTATTCGAGGTCTGACAACACTGCATCTTTTTTGTTATTTTGACCAGTTGTCATTTTCTGCAAATAAATGCTCTAAATGACAATATTTTTATTTGGAATTTGGGAGAAATGTTGTCAGTAGTTTATAGAATAAAACAAAAATGTTCATTTTACCCAAACACATACCTATAAATAGTAAAACCAGAGAAACTGATAATTTTGCAGTGGTCTCTTAATTTTTTCCTGAGCTGTGTATGTGTATATGTGTGTGTGTGTGTGTGTGTGTGTAATATGTATATATATATATATATATATAATATATATATATATATATATATATATATATATATATACATATATACACATACACACACATCACAGAATGGCAGGATTCAAGACTGGAGGAGGCTGTCTTTTGGGAGGATAAACTGGAAGCAATCGGATGAAACAATGTTTTGCTTTCTCTCTCCACAGACATCTGTGGAATGAAATAATAAGCAGAGGTCAAGGATTTCTATTTGAACAAGCAGCTTAGTTGTGTTAGTCTTACAAAATGTTTCGACATTTCATTCTACCCCAGTGGTAGTGTGGGTGAAGGTCAGCTCTACAGTGTGTAAAAAAAGAGAAACATTTAACTTCCCAGGTCACACCCTCTCCATGCATATGCAAAAGATCATCGTGTGCGTGATGTCAAATATCAATTCAATTATTTTAATCTTACAGAGAAATAGTTTATTTAAAACATTCAGCATTTCCCCTTGATAAAGCGGAGGCACCTGTACTGTATGTCCATATATATGCACTGTATGTATTTATATATAAAATGATACCTGCAAAAGTAACCAGGTATTGGTTTTATGAATTATATGTAAATCCCCATCCTGCTTGGTTAACATGGTAACTTTCCAACATGCACATGCTGGGAATAGTCATTTAACAGACCAATGTCACAGACAGGCTGTCTCAGGATGCCTATGACCGAGACCTCTTCTGCATGCCTAGAATTTCAGGGACTCTGCCAAGGTCTTCCCTGTTGCTGTTTCTTCCTACGGAATGTGCCATGGGCTCAGATAATGACTTCATTTATTCAGGGAGGCTTTTAACAAACTCATTTACATTGATTAATTTTCAGTGATTTAGGGGATTTTTGAATTTGAATTATTTGTTTTAAAACTAAATTATAATTATTATTATTATTGAACAGGCCAACACTGATATGATTCTATAACCTCACTTCCCCACAATCAGCATTGAGGTATTTTTTCTGTAGCATTTTTTGCTGGAATATTCAAAAATCCAGGAAAATAATTATTTAAACAAAAACTGCAACAGAGAAGCCTACAAATCACACATACTAATACATTAAACAGGTGCAAAAAGATATCAGGAAAATGTGGAGGATATAAAACTATCCCTTTAAGCTAAAACCATGTTTCCAAGCTCTAGGATCACCACTAGGGTGCACTGTCTCCTCTGGAATCAGAGGTCTGCACTCCCATGCTGCCCTTGGTTGTATAAGCATGTGGGATAGAACAGTAGCATTCTGTATTTAAAAAGTACTGGCAGTGTACACAGTACATGCTGTACTAGTAGCCTGTTTTACCTGGGGAAAAGCCTGCTATGAGCTATTGTTCTGTTTGCTCACAAAAACGACACAAAGTTAATATAATATATAATATAATATGTCTTGATGATAGTTTATGTGCATAGCTCTTAATCACATTTAACACCGTAAAACATTTTAATTCAACTGAAATCATTTCAAGTTCAACCATTTAAATGTAATAGCTGGAAAACCTACAGTACCTCAATTCAATGTTTTATCAGTTTGTTTGGGGCAGATTCTTCAACTCAAATATAAATTATGTTTAGAAAGTCTGCGATGTGTATAGAGGATTTGCTTTGATGGGGGTTGGTTGAGAGATTTAAACATCTGCTTTTCAGTCAGCATACTTTGGCAGTTAAATACATCTGTTTTCAACTGTTTACACTGTACCATTCAAAATAAAAACATGCATGCCTGAGGAGTCCTTAAGGAAACTTGGGGCCCTCTTTTTCCACTTTGCAGTAATAAATAAGCATGCGTTTTTCATTTTGTAAATTCAAAAACTGTTATTTTTAACCCTACTTTCTGAAGTGATTGGAACACCCGCAGCCCTGTAAAAGGGGCAGGACAGGAAAGAGGAAGGAGAGTCTTGTCTTGGCGGGTTTTTTTTTTTTTTGGATCACTGAGGAAGGAGATCTTTTGGGTTAGGATTATCGGAGAAGATATGGCTGTGAGAAAACAACTGAACTTGCTTTCGAAGAGAAAAGAGTGGCATAGAGCGGAGTTGGGAATGAAAGGGCAGAACAAGGCAGAATGTTTTTTTTTTAAGATTGTTTTTTTAAGAACTACATATAATTGTTTATTTTTTTTGGCGAACGCCCCGGATTGTTTGTTGTGTTTTCAAGAGGTCATGGCGATAACTGGAACACAGGTGTCTACAGAGAAAGACAAGGGAAGTAATGTTTGTTTACATTGCTTCATATTTTTGATATTCGATTTACTTGAACTGCTTGTATACTTACCAAAGTCAAGGCTTGTTGTGGTTTCTCCGAAGCTTACTGAGCAGATCTACCCAGGGTGATATTTTGGTGCAGTGTTGGAGTCGGAAATCCTGGGGTCCATTCTGAGCTAATACCGTTGTGCGATCGAGGAAATGAAGCCAAAGGGTCCAGTCCAGGGTGTGATCGTCGAGTTCCCGTGCTGGAGTGAGAGAGATACGAGCAAGAACAAAGACAGTCTAAGGGGAAGCATTCGGCCGAGAAAACACGCAAGTGTATGCAAGAGCTATACTCATATCTTACTTTCCTAACAGCGGGTTTCTTTTTTCCTCCTTCTGTCAGGTGGTTCTTTTGTCCTGGTCGGCCACATCTGAGAGACAGAGTGGAGCATCAGAAGGACTTTCCAGTCGAATAATACAATGACACTGGATTACTGGCTAGTGTGGGCGGGAGATTTGGGAAATATAACTACCTGGACCTACAGTATTTCTTTTGGACTTTGTTCTTTTTCTCTACATTGCATGGATATTGATTGTAAATGTTTTGTTGTTTTTAAGTAATGACCAACGGGAGGGGGATCCTGTAGTTAGTGTTATTTGTGTTATTGGTTTCCCTTGTTGTTTTTATCTTTGATTTGTATGGTGTGTGCTTTTATATTTAACCCTGTTGAGAACAATCACAGTTGTTATATTTACCTGTGCCTCTGGCATGTGTGTTGGAACCCTGGGAATATAAAGAACCTGCTCAGGGAAAGCTACTGCTAATACATGTCAAGGTCCTTGGCCTTTTAAACTCAAGTTGGCGTAGTCGTGCTTCATTTACTATTGATTGAGGTTACCCCTGTTCACACCAACATGATCACAATAAAAATCCTGATTATCTGGCTTTATCTTGCTTCTGAGAACTTGCAACACTATTTACTACACTAAGCACAGAAGCATGTAGAACCAAATCTAAAACAATATAAATTCATTATGAATATAATAGGGAATGCGTTCTTAGATTACTCATGATTTTATGGAATTACAAGAAGGGGCTTGATCTAACACTTGATAATGTCTTGTCCAAGTGGGAAAGGGGCCCCAATGCATTCTGCATAGTTTTCTTGCAGTAAGAGTATTTCTGGAGAAGGGCACTTGCTGCCACGTCAGTGAATCATCTATTGTTGATTGAGGTAAGTGGTACCAAGAGCAGCATTACGTGATGAATTTGACTACAGTATGTAATAATCACATCCAGTGTGTCATCCTCTTGAGTAAACCATTTAAAAGCTGTTTGTTTCCAAGCTATTGTAATGCATTTACTGTACATTTAAGTCAGAAATGTTACTGTGTTTAAGGGTTTATATAATAACAATGGTATTACAGTAATGTGATTAAAGTGGTATAGTCATCCAATGCTGGTCAGGGTAGATTAGTAGTTCTAAATCCACATCATTTCAAATAGAATGACTAATACCAGTTCTTTAAACTCAATAAAGCCCACCATTGACAAGCATCAAGATGTATGTAGTAACTCTTACATTAACCTCCTGAGTTATTTATGTGTGTAACATTATTGTTTTGTGTACTTACTAGAATAAAAATGGTTTATTAAACCTAGTCCAGATGCCCAAAGAAATGTCAACATTTTCTGAATGTTCTTAGTATAATTAAAGTGGGCTGGGACTAGCTGGAAATGACGTACAGAAGCTCCATTCAGTGTATCAGACTGGCCAGATTTTGATCAATGTTCTTTCTGTCATTACTACATTTCCATCCTCTCACAGCTGATATACTTCTGTGTAAAAGCACAAGGTTGTTGGTTATGCTGCACAGTGGTCTGGCCTGAGTTACTGATGACTGGGAAATGGGATCCAGCTTCTAAATTGTGTGTTGATGGAACTCTTCCTGTTTTATTTGGGCTGTGATAAATATGCCTTCCTGCCTCCCACTTCCTTCTGTCTGGTATGATTTTTCCAGTGATCCCCACAAAGGAATCCCCATGCAACGAGAAGAATCTTACATCGGGTTTAATCGTCCCAAAAAGAAAGTGGGGTAAGTGTGATTTTGTCTCAGTGTTGGGTTGGTTTGGGGCATTCAGAATCTTTTTGGGGTTCACTAGTTGAAAAAAAGTTAGTGGCTATGGTGATATATCTCAAAGCCTACCAGATACACTTTTGTGATTCAACAGTCTCCTTCTGCTGATAAAGCCACATGCCATGTCTGTGTGTATACATAAACAGGTTGCTTTTTCTTGAACTTTCTTACTTATAATGGGCTGCATGAATCCACAAGTAAAAATAATTTGCCCAAAACAACCACCTCAGAAAAACTTAAGAAAACTTCACAAAATGTGCTTTATGTAAATACTATTATATATATATATATAAACCTATATATATATATATATAATATATATATAAACACACACATACATTCATGTGCTGTTGTCTAAGGGGGTGTGAGTAATTTAGTCAGTGATCTGCTCCACAAAACTAGACCAGGTAAATCGTGCAAACAGGTGAAGCAACTGTGAGTAACTATATATATATATATATTTTTTTTTGTTTTTTCTCTACAGTTTGGAAACCGCACAGTTGCTGTTCATTTGTTCAGTAGCATGTTCTCTTGCTATCGTCATTATGCAGCCTGTTTGTAGTATTTGATATTATATAAAAACTGTAATAGTTATTCCATCAATTTATTATACAACAGGCTAACTGAACTAACATTGGCCAGTAAATACAAATACAAAGCAATCCAAAGAGTTTCATGCACTAGTATGATGTTGATAGAGGGTACATGCCTGAAAGGAGAAATCCCCTACTGTTCAATGAATGTGCATTCACTTTATTGAAACAAATGTTCACTAACAGAGAACACAAAAAACATACCTGTACAATGCATTGTCGCACTCACTTTCTGATTACAAACTTGTCCAGCGTTTCCTGCTTCATTGCACGATCCACGCTGCGTGCATGCCTAATCACACAAGATGTAATCAAATTCAAAAACAGCTCCATTGTCTGTACACGTCATTGCACTTGATAAAGTATCGTATTACATGCAGTCAGTTTGCCCTGAAATGATTGTTGAAAGCAGATTGCTTGATTGTTATAAGCAGATTATTTTAGCATGGTTAGAATAGGAATGATTTTGTCCCAGTGGTTTTCATCAGTATATGTGGTTGATTCTTATATCAGTAATTCTAATAAACAGAGTACACTGTAAAATAAAAAGAAAAACACGTTAACATTAACAGTGCAATCAGGTATCAATGTCCTAACCGAAATTCACAATAATCAATGCATGGAGAGCACTTTACTGTTAAAACTCAAGAAGCAACTAAACAAAATGTAGAGTCTCGCAAAATCCAAACCATTTCAATCAAGTGATTCAGTGTTGCACACATTGCTGTGTTTTTACTATGATGATGATGCACACCTGTCAGCTGCTTCCATACTCTCAGCCCCTCTGCTGTGATTTAGAAGTACATTTTTTATTAATACTTAATACTAATACTATAATTTTAATACTTTTTTTTTTTTTTTTTTTTTTTTTTGCCTACACAAAAATAGAAATACCCCTGAAAATATATTTCTTTAAACATGCATCATGCTGCAAAGTAAAGCAGGACTGTTTTCCTGTTCTTCCACATGAATGCACCTTTTTTTGTATATTTAATATTTGTTTTGTACATTGGCTGTAACGAAGAAAATTAATTATCAAATGTTTAATTGCTGTTTAATTCCCCTCAAGTTTGGCTTTAGTCCCTCTCTGCATCTCTTCAGTTATGTATTAGTGAACTACATTTGTCTTAAACGTGAAAGAGTTTAACTTTATTTTAAGGCATAACTAGCCACTAATTCAAATACAGTAGTTAGTATTATCACTATCATCCAATACATCATATCAACATGTCTTCAAATACAATATCATTTTAAACACTATTATTATTATTATTATTATTATTATTATTATTATTATTATTTATTATTAATAACAACAACAAAGTATGGTACAGAGTAGGGGTAAACTAAAAGGGGAGTACTGTGGTTCGAAACAAAAAAACTTTGTTATATAAGGCTACTTTTCAGAGATTTATAAAACTTGTAGGTAGGAGCAGTTCCTTTATTGTAAGTAGTTATTTTTTTCTATTATAATTTGCCTTTTTCCAATATTCTGTATCATGTGCCCCAGGAGAAAACAGGTAAGAGGAAGTGAAGATATCAACCATAAAAACTAATAGCATGTATTAGTATAAGATTTAATAGGCTGTTTATGGCTCTCACATTTTAGTCTGTGTGTAGCTTCCCCCACTGTGCTTAGCTAAGTAATTTTAAGCATGACTATCTATTGTGCCTGTCACTCTTATTGTACCCAGAGCTATGTCAAACATTTTGAGCACTGAGACTTGAGAGGAGTTAGGAAGGCTTACCCAATAGAACACCAATTGCAAAGTTAAACAACTGCTGACAGACACTCTATTTAACTGGGATTAGGATTATAAAAAAATAAAGAACTCTGCATCTCAAGAAAATGTGACACCAGAAGGTAGGATCTTGGAAGTCTGTATCTATCTGAAGTGAGTTTACAGTGTTGGAAGTGCTCTGTGTTTATTAAAATGCTCTCAGACCAAACAGCTTGGCATTTTTGACTTATTGCCTACTGATTTGTAAATGTTTTTTAAGGCAGGATGTTTTTGTGTTAAAAACATACACTGCACGTGGAAAGGCGAGACTAGTGTGAGATAATATCTGTATTTCAATACTTGATTACATGGATTATTTATCTACATACCCATACATGTAATATGCTTCATGAAAGACAGCTCTTACATACATGAATTGAAGGCAGCACTAGTAAATTAAAATATATGATGTTTTTATATATATATATATATATATATATATATATATATATATATATATATTGCAACATATATTATAACCTTAATTGCCAGTGTAGCACAAGTAATGTGTTTGTCCCCATCGTTTTTGTGAGTCATTGCAGTTAGTTTTACATTGAGCTGGAGATAGATGCTGATGCTTCCATTGTATTAAGTATTGTGTTAGTGAGTTGCTGTGACATTTGAAAACTATACTGTTTTTTGATTGTGTAAATAAATCAGTAATAGTGTCTAAGTAATAGCAAACATGATTAGCCTGACTGTGGTATTAATATTAAGTTTAATGTGTTACCTGTTTGTATAGATCTGATATGAAACAGAATTAAAATAACAGGTTGAATCTTTGATCTGCAGTTTGCCACGTCTGTTTAAAATATGAACGATTTATTATTGACTTGGAGCCAGTATCACACTTGATAAATATTGTATCATGGACTTTTTTCTTTTACTTATATTTTGTATTGCTTATATTTTATATTGTTATTTGATGTTATTGGTGTTGTATTTAAGGCACCAATGCTCAGTGTTTTATTTGGTTAAATAGAAGAATTTAACTAAACTGAATGTCTCACTGGCCTTTGATGTGTATGTTACCATTCATGTGTGAAATTGGTATAAAATCATTAGAAATAAAACCAGAAATCTATCATGCCTGTATATAGGACAAAACAGTAATACATGGTCTCTGCTAAATAAAATAATAATAATAATAATAATAATAATAATAATAATAATAATAATAATAATAATAATAATAATAATGCAAGAAGGGATGCAATGAAGTTTACAAAGATTAATCAAATAATTAAAAATAAATCCTAAGGCTGGAGTTTCAGAATAATAAATACATTAGTTAATTTACCCATGTACATAATAGATCTTACAGGAATCTGACATTACTTTATTTCTGAATTCACCTCAAATGCTGCAGCATGAATTACTATCTTCTTATTTATTAATATCTTCTTAGTTATTTTATATACTGATCAGTGAGCTGTTAAATCTACACATTTACCGATTAGTCTATAGATTTATTGATTTTACACGTGAACCCCAACATATGTTCCCCATCTAAAGGTTATATCTCTACACTCGCACTGATAATGTTAATAACAGCCACCTACGTGGCTGACTGCTACATACTTAATAGAAAACCAAAGGTGTTATCAATTAACACTTTCATCATTTTGATGATATCCCTCTATACAACATCAGAGAAAAAATGTTTCCTCACTTAGTTCACTCACTCAGGTAAACTAAAACGAATATGTAATACACAAGACAATCACGCTAGTTTTTTTAAGGTGTCTCCTGAATATTGATTTGAATGGAGTGGCAAGAGCTGGACGTGAATCACAATGCACAAGGTTCAAAGATGAACATCTTACCATTCAAGTGCAGAGCAAGGTGACAGGAGCTGTACCTGAACAGGTGACTTGAAAGTTGTAGATAGATGAAATGGTAGCCGTATTAGTCCAGAGATGATAGACAGAGAGAAGGAGAAGTGATACCTTTTATATGACTAACTAAATAATAATTATTCACAAGTTTTTAAGACCTCAAAGGTCTCTTCTTCAGGTGAAAGTAGACTTGAAAGTGAAATTTTCTCCATAACCTTCTAGAAATCTACTGAGACATGACCCGGGCCTTATCGTATTCTTGTCTAGGCTTGAGAATGGACAAGCTATAAAAAAAAAAAAATATATATATATATATATATATATATATATATATATATATATATATATATATATATAATAACAAAGATAACCACTGAACTTTTCATACTATTTTCAGTATTGTCAACATGTATAACAAGTTTCTCCATCCCCAAGGCTACAATCTATCGACCCTTCAAAAAAGTTCACGCAATTCTGACACAAGAGGCGAGTGAGCATTTGCAAAAGTAATTCACAGACAAAATGTTACGGTCAGACTGGAATGGGGGTGGATAAGAATTTTTATTTGAGGCAAATATATTTTGAAGAGGAAACAATAGGCAGTGATTATCAGTTTATCTTAAGAAGAGAAACACGCATAGCTAACCTTAAAATAAGAAGGGTGTATGGGAACCTGTCAGAGAATGTTATCCTGCTATTTTCTGCTCTTAGACATCCTGACAGCTCCGCTTTAGGTTTTAGAGTGAGCAACCTTATTCTTCGTAATAAAAATATGTTGTTTTTTTGCTTTTAGACCTAGATTTTGAACCTCTTCAGATTTCTTTTGGACACAAGTTTTTAAATAAAGAGGCTGAACATTTAACCCTCACCCACTGAGACAGTAGCATTAATTGTAAATACCAAATATGTTTTATAAGTAATGTTAGCAGCTGAAAACATGGCAAGGCATGCAGTCAGGACCTTAGGACCAAGGTTTCACAGATGGGGGCAAGAGCTAATTTTACCACTTGCATCCTAAACAGTAACAAATAAGGTTGCGATAGCAGACAGAACACTGTTCATACAGACAGTGACACAAAGAGAAGCGCCAAAAATCTGTCTGACATCTTTCAATTTCCTTTTCCAGAACACAACTTGATTTACTAGAATTGCATTTACGGTTTGAAATAATGACAACTTTCATTCTCATGTTCATGTTGTTAGCTCTAGCCTATCAGACCCCTGCAATCCCTACGTGGAAGGACTCCCTGTACAGACTCAGAGTACAGAGTTTAACATGTCTCACTCTTCATTTTTACACAACCTTTAGTTTGCTCTTGCTGCCTGCTTTCCTGTTGATGCCGAACCAGTTTTCATTGCATTTTAGATATAAAATATATTAATTATTCTGAAACATACAGCATTTTGTTTAAAAAAGAAAAAAAAAAAAAAAACTGAATTCACCAAATCTTTATTAATCCCCACCTTACAGCTTCTGTGTCCTACAAGGTTTAATAATCAGACAGGATATCTCATTGTTCCTTATGCAATGCCCTCTGCTTCTGCATGTCCAAGGTCAAGTTCTTTCATCAGGGCCCATGTATAAGTGCTGATTAATGTGAAAAAACAGCTCTGCTTCTTCTGTATGTGACTATCCACTGCCCTTTCCCCCTCCTTCTTTAACTAAATGGTTTTAAAGTCCTGAATTTCATGCCAGGCCACTTCCTCAGCTTCCAAATCAGAAAAACAAGCTAATGTATACCTAACATTTCTGGAACGCTAAGAACTGGTGCTTACTTCTTTACCTGTACGCAATAGAGTCTTCTAGAACAGGTATGTCATGCTGAGAATTTGTTATTGCCTTAGTTTATCTTGCATGTGGTGTGCTGCAGGTTATAAATACCTATACAGCACTCTAAAATCCATCTTTAATGTGTATATTTAATAATTTCAAGTTTTTTTATATATATATAATTATTATTAATAATTATTTTAAACAACTATGCACAGAAATTACATTGGTAAATAGACATTTATCTAATGCAGGCATACAGTAAGTGACTATATGGAGAGGTACATGGATTTTTGATTCAAAAATTAATAAAAAATGTAATACAAAAGGTTATATTCATATTACTCCAGTAGTTGAACTGTCGTTCTGTAGTTAGAGGATATCTGAGTAGCACTAAGAAGAAGTCATCTTCTTCTAAGTGTTCCTTTATAGTTATATATGTCTTGAACCAATGTTTCTGCAGACTATGAAATGTAAAACACGTTTGTCCAGTCATTGTACTACTGTTCATGCACATTCAAAATGTGTACCAACACAACTGGCTTTTTAAAGTCACGTAATGGATAGTCAAATATATGTTAATAAAGCCTGCTGTGCAAATTGTTGTGCTGTTCAGTTTAACAAGGAAAGAGCCAAAGCGCAGAAAGGCTTGCCTTTGAAGCATGATTCTAGAAATCGATTAAACAAATCTCTGTGGCACACCCTTGGTCAGACTATTATTTGAATTACAAAAACGTTTTCAGATATGTACTACTGGAAACATGTGGCACAAGCCCCCGGGCAAGAAAAAATGCTCTTTTAATACTATATCTATTTTTCTCCTTATGTGGGACAATAGAGCCATCACAATAATATGGAAAAGGGAAGTTAATTAAGATAAAAGGTCTGTGCATTGACAGGTTATATATATGTAGTATATTTGTACAACATAGAGTTGCTGTTCAAAATTTCCTTAAACAAAACAGCAAAGATTCTGTATATCACATTATTGTACTAATACATGATATATTTATTAGTTGCAAGGTGATATTTTTCTGATGTCACATTAGGCAGTATTTACTGGATTTCAGGTCTTTGGAGCCCCATAACCCCATACTAAAGAAAATGAACAATGTGTAATCATGGTGTATGGCACAGTATTCACAATAAATTTAAGAAATTGCCCTCCTACCCATAACACTAGGGAATTATGTTTCCTACTTTTCTAAGAACTATTTAAAATACAAGAATGTTATTCAATAGTTATTACAGTTTTTGTAGCCTTGATTCTCAACGATTAAAAAAAAAAAAAGTAGTGAAGCATGGGAAAGGTAGCCCTAATAATTCCTAATGCCACGTCTACACAAATAACACACATTTATAAACAACAACTCAGTTTCCCATCAATTAACATTTGGAGTTGTTTTTCACTTCGTACTGTTTCCAAAATGGTAACAGTTTTTTCTTTGACAATTCTGTACCGGAAACATGTTTAGTAAATGGGTCCTATCCTGTTTGCTAACATAATGTATTTATTGATTTTATGAAGCGTTTTTCATTGAATACGTTGTTGAATCACCTGGTGTTTGTATTAAAACAAATAGTATTTAATTTCCTGTTCAACCACTGCTTCGTGTGACCAAAAGAAAGGTATATCTCGAAATAAGAGGTGTACACTGTGGACATTAAAATGTCACTTTTATGAGGACATCACCTTTGATAAATCATTGTTACTATTCAATATGTTTTGTTATCGGAATAAAAATAGGTGCTCGGTATTGAATTAGATCTCTTGCTGTAGGGATTAACCATTCATGCACAGACCTCTTATCTTAACTAACTTCCCTTTTCCATATTATTGTGATGGCTCTATTGTCCCACATAAGGATAAAAATAGATACAGTATTAAAAGAGCATTTTTTCTTGTTTAGGGGGCTTGTGCCACATGTTTCCAGTAGTACATATCTGAAAACGTTTTTGTAATTCAAATATATGTCTGACCAAGGGTGTGCCACAGAGATTTGCTTAACCGATTTCTGCAATCATGCTTCAAAGGTAAGCCTTTCTGCACTTTGGCTCTTTCCTTGTTAAACTGAAACTTGTTTTTTCTACAGCAATTTACACAGCAGGCTTTATTAGCATATGTTTGACTATCCATTACGTGACTTTAAAAAGCCAGTTGTGTTGGTACACCTTTTGAATGTGCATGAACAGTACAATGACTGGACAAACGTGATTCAAGTGAAAAGGGTGTTTAAACAAACTGATCTAGGCTGAAACCCTGAACTTTAATTAATTATTATTATTATTATTATTATTATTATTATTATTATTATTATTATTTTTTCTGCATACTTCAATGTAAAAAGCAGAAACTTCTCTGTATATTGTTAGTATTTTTTAATAATAATGTAAAACTGCTGGTGTATGATAATAGATTTGTAAGTTTATACATTTCAGGTGTGTTTTAAACCCGTTTCATTACATTTTGATATTAGTGTCTAAATATTTTGTTATTAGGTGACAATTTAACGATTTGACTATTTAAAAAAAAAAAACAGTTAAAAGCCAACTTATTTTTCAGTATGCAGTGTATATAATAATTTATTTTATTTATAATAAGTTATGAATTTGTCATTCTGTGCCTCAGAGTTTACTTCCCTTAAAAAAGGAGACAATAACATCTTAATTATAAATCTGGGAAGACATTCTGTACATCATATCATAAAACAAAACTCTTATTACCACCATAATATGTGTCGCAATTGAATTCCCTGTCTGAGCACAATTAGGGATGATTTTGCATTCAGTTCAATAGCAGTATCTATAGAACCATTCTCTTGTTTGACTATCACCCAAGAGATTGAGATTGCCCAAGAAGACTGATATTTTTTAATTAACGCCCTCCCTTTCACTCTATGCTGGAAGTCTATGGGGATCTGTTGTTTTGGTTGATCCTGCAATTATTTAAAATTTAACACACAAAAAATGACATTTGAAAGTCAAGTAGAACAAAACCTCTTTTAGATGACTCTTATTGGATCTCATGCACTGCAGTAAATTAAATTTACTCCAGTGATCTATGGAAACCAAGGCCAAACCCCAGAACACTAGACCAAAGGTCCTGCCATACATCTTGTGAAGGTTACACGTATTTTTGGAAGTGTTTACTACCTGTTAACCTCATACCATACAAGCAGGACTAATTAGTGGGGCTGATGGGTAATAAAACTGTTAAAGTGGTTGAGCATGAGCATTAGCACCGGCTGCTGGAAGGGAAAACTGCAAACATGGAGGTTTTTGAAAATGCACACCAGAGAAATTAACCAAGAGCAAGCATTTAACGTAACCTTGTCCATGAATGATTTCTTTTGACATGCATGGTCTAGAATTAATCAGTGTTTCTCAAAGGGATATGCCAGTATTATTTTTACCATTGTAGATATAGTGAAGCTGTGGGATGTTTCCATGCAATTGAATTAAACTTGCTATTTATGTCTGGTTTTTCACATTTTGGACATTTTCACTGGTAATTGGGTTGTTGTTTGATTATCCCTTAAATTATTCAAAGTTGTTTCTGCTGTTACTTTTCCCGTTTTGTGTTGTTGCTGTTTTTAAATTCATGATTATGAACCAGGAATCAGTGTGTAGAACTGATAAGAATGATAATATCTGAAGTATATATTTATTGTATAAAAACATGATGATTATCTTAATGTAATTCGACCCTGCAGCCCTTATTCTTGATAGTACCTTAAAAAACAATACCAGACTACAACATTTCTATAGTTGCACTAAAAATAAAATGTGCAAAAATGATAAAAAAAGTGCTGCCCTGTGGTTTTATGTTCAGCAAACTTTTACTACAAGGCTTTTATATGCTGTGAAGTGCATATCCCCTGACCAATTTGTACAGTTCACCTCGTGTTACATTTGGTTTGGATGGCTTTTTTTCCTCCGTTGAAATTTCCAGCTGTGGTTTATCCTTGAACTAGTAGCAAAGCTGATAGTGTGTTTTTTTTTTTTTGTTTGTTTTTTTTTTTTTTTTTTTTTGTTTTATCAGGTCATGTTGATTCAAGAAAAAAAATCTATTTAAACCATATTTATACTCCAGCCACTCTTTCTCTATACTGCCAAATATTTAGACACGGAGGATAGGTGGGGCTGGTAGGGTTCAAAAGGTTACACTGTCACATGATTTGAATGGAATGGGGAAGGCTGTTAGCCCCAGCGCAAGGTTCTCCAGACAAGGGAAAGAAATCTTGAAGCCAGGCAAGAGCAGAATAAGATATACATGGCAATAACTCAATGCTGGAGTAAGAGAACCTAGAACCACTCCAAATGATTGCAAAAACCATAAACAGTAAGAGGAGCATAAAAAAGAAATAACGATATTTCATGGTACTTACTATTAAAATGACATCAAGGCGTTTTTTCCAAGATGTTTTAAGCACTGGACTGCCTAGTTCATTTGGAACAGTGTACATTGATGATGACCTCCAGGGTTGCTCTTGGTAGAAAGTTGACTACAAAATAGTTGCTATGGTTTGCTTTCTTGGAGATTAATTTCAGTTTTTCCACCTTTAGTGAGGGTCATTATTCTATCCTGCACAGCTCCCTTCATTCTCCACGAGTTCCAATATTTTTTTTTTTATCTTTTCATTTCAGTTTAGATTGTCCCTGGCTGTGCTCATAATGCGTACACTGGCTCTCAAAAGCCTGCCAAGAAGTTACACAGATATGGGGTAGCTATAAGTGACTTCCCCACTGCTGCAACAACCTGCATCGATCACAGACGCACTAGGAACCAGGCAGCACAGCTCAGTGTAGCAGTGGGGAAGCCATTTATTGCTGCATCACAACTGTGGAACATTCTGTCTTATTTTAGAGTGTTTATAAAACAAACTACATAAGGTCAACTACATTTACCAAAAAAGTCACACTACAGTGTTTTAGAGGAATGAACAAGTCTAGCAAGGCGTGTCAATGGAAATGATATGCCGTTAATACAGTACAAGCAGTTATTTTGCTTTACTGGTTTCAAAGTGATGTGTAGCAGACCTTTAGTGCAATGTTTGCTGTTTTCATTGCTCTTAGTTGATTGGTCCAATTGGCCAAACAGAGGGTTGACATTTCATTTTCAGTCTCACATTTTGATTTCATAGCTCCCCATGTAATTAGTAAAATACTGTTTTTAACAGTTAATTTAAAAGTAGCAGTGATGCATGACCAGGTTACTTTAAAACATCAACCACAATGATGTTGAAGGTAAACTTGATAGGATTACAATATGAACAGGGTTCTCTGATATTTGCATATTAAACTTATTAAATGTACATTTCTCTGGTTTGCAACACTTCCTTAATGTGAATTAAGGCTTCCATTAATCGGAAATACACAAAGATAGAAGTTTACCATAGTAAAAAAGTGTAATAAAGCACAGTGAATGCATAGCAAAGCAGCGGTAAGCTTTATAATGCACAGAGAGATATGGTAAAGAATATTAAAATACATGGGTAAATTGCAAATGCATAACTATGAGAAAAGCATGGGGAAATTACAAAAAGACAGTAGTAAACTTGTATAAGGGGTAATAGCGCTGAAAAGCTCGCTGTACAAGGCAATTATACATTTTTTTATAATGGGAAATTAAAACATGAAAAAAAAACTACATAAATGTCATTATTTCCACAGGGATAGAAGAATGTCAATATTTGCCTGTACTGCAAATATACAAAATCACTAAATGATAGAAAAGGGAAATTCAATTTCAAAAGTACATATTTAGTATTCTAAATGCTGCAATCTTACCTGCACTGATATGCAATTTATTTCCAGTACAGCATATTCCTGTTAATTGTCTCGACCATTTCAAATTCACATTCTATCAACCATAACATGCAATTATCAGGACTTTCTTACAGTTTTTTTGTTCAGTTGTGTTGCCACACTAGATATAATGATTAAATACTTTAAAAATAGTAAAAATTAGAAGTGCCTAGTGTATTATTTGGCATTTATTAAAACAGGTATCCAAGTATGACATTCATATTCGTTTTATTATTGTACTTATATTTTTATGTAAAATAAGCACTGTATTCCAACCAATCCGGGCCCAGAACATTGGCATAAACACGTCACCATAACCAGGATTCATGGCCAGTGTTAAACCCTGTTCACAACACAAGGGTTATTTAAGTTTTTTTTTTAGAAGGGTATAACAAACTTTCAGGTAAAACAGTACTTAGCAAACGTAAGATCTGCGTAACCCTTTCTAAATGAACTGCACACTTGCTTTAATTAACCAAGATGAACCTTACCTCAACTTGATGTGAATGTGATGCAAGCGGAAGGTGGTACCGCTTTTACGATACTGATAATGCTGCATGTGTTTTCTGCAGACTGTTACTTGTATTACTCAAGGTAGCCGTTAGCGCTGACAGTACGAGAGTGATAATAAAAAGCCTTTTGTTTCTTTTAAACTCATCAACACTGCTGTCCTTTCGAGCTTCCCTTCTGTGGTGTCCTTAGCGGTACAATTTCATGCAAGATTAGGCATGTAATTATGTGTTAAATGGGGGAGGTTAGCAGCGATCACATGGCTAATGATGTTACATATGGACACGTGTCCACTAAAACAATAAGCAGAAACCTTACCCTTTAAACGGAGCGTTGATGGGGTGCTATTTATAGTGCCCTGCCTTGCTCTGATATGGAGGCATGGTAATTGATTGGAGCAGGGGTTTTCAACGGGGGTACTTCTAAGGGTAATACTAGGGTGTACGCGGAACGACTCAGAAATGAACAAAGAAAAATGAAATTAAGGGAAAATAATGACCTTGAATTTTTTAACGGTATTATATGTTCTCTAAACCGCAATGTATGCTTGCTTAATATTTGTTTAGCAGCTCAAAGTGAATGGCTAATGAAAAAAAAAACAAAAAAAAAAAAAACAGAATCTGTCACGTCCACAGGTGTCAGGCGACTGTGCCTGGAGAGCGTTCTGTGCTGCGTTTGATCTTTGTTGTTTTCAACTTGTCGTATCAGTGAAGCACAGTGTTTAAATGCTCTGGTAAACATACATAGTCATCGCAATACTCATACTTTCACGGTTTTTGTTTATTACCGCATTTTATTAACAGTAGTAGCGTGTACATATATTAAATAAACAGGAGAAAAAAAGAAATGTGTTAATCAGATTATTCTGCCTTTTATTGCAACTGTGGTACCATTCATTGAGCGAAAAATGTAAAGCGTACTTTATCTGAAACCTCCCTACAGAAGGGGTACAGTTTCAAAAAAAAGGTGAAAACCCCTGGATCTGATTATAAATGCTTTTGGAGTTCACATTACAATCTGGAAAATATAGTGAATAAATGTTCCTATCTATTCAGCACCTGGAAAATTTAGCTTTAAATCATTAAACAGCATTTAATAACACCCCCTTTATTAAATTAAATTAAAGCATAAGCTTAAATTCATAATATTTATTTTTCCGATTTTAGGTTGTAACTGTAAACACATTTTTGAATTTCACAGTTCCTAAAGTGCTTACAGAGACTGCTAATAGGTCATTTGTCTGTTTTGCGCCTTACAATCTAAATTTAAGTTGCAGTCCCGAATAACTTTAGTTATTAGTTATTAGTTAACTTTAGTTAGAGTAAGCTGCACGATTATCTACTTGAGAGTTGTGCATGTTTTAAGTAGCTGAGTAGACTTGTTACTGTTTGTTACTATTTGATTGTTGACAAACTGATTTGTTGATTTGTATTATTATAATTTGTATTGTATTTTTGTATCTGTGTTTTTGTACTGTGTTTTTGTGTTGCTGCTGTCTTTATTGGCTAGGCCGCACTTGTAAAAGAGATTTGAATCTCAATGCTTACCTAATAAAATAATGGTTTAAAAATAAGACAGACAGTCACATGGGCCTTGTGCTCAGTCTCCTTTTTTGCACTAATACTTCACTGTTGATGAGCATTTATGCCCACAAAAGGTTGCTGATTTCTATACAAATTGACATAGCTGTGTCCTTCTGCTGTGTCCTCAACCTGGAAAAGTATTACCATCTGCATGCTGTGTGATTGATTTCTCTCTGTTGAGCATAGAACAGTGACTGGAACACTAACTAGGAAACATGTGGCTGGACCCATGTGAAATGCAATTACTATTAGCAATGAAAACAGAGATCTTGGAAATTAAATTTAAGGTACAGGTTATGCTGCAGAGTGACATATTCAGCATTTGAGTGCATAACTAAAATTCAATTAATATAAGTAAGTTGTCATTTAAATCATAAATGGTGGTGTTTTACACATCTTCACGACAGAAATACTTTAAAGAGACCCACACTGTTGGTATGGTTTTAATAGCCTTGCTACACAGAGGGCCTTCTTATAATTATCCAAACAATGACAGCATTTAAATCTGCCTGAACTCCATTTGTCTAATAACAAAATATATTGCTAAATATGTCCTACAGTACAGTAATACATCCTCAGAATGTAACAGTTATCTGTTACATCTGTTGCAATTTCCTGTGATGTACGTGTCTACTGTTTACCTCTCCTACCTAACCTATTCTTGTACTGTTTTCCTGCATAGAAATATTCTTGATTTAAAAAGTCTGTATCTCAGATATCAATGCCTCTAGCCTGTCCTATACTGCACTGGAGAGACCACCGAATTTCTTTAGAGGTTTAAAGGGCATCTTGGTATAAAACAAAACATCAGTAAAGATAGTTTGGCTATTTCACCTCCATGCCATGTTGCACTTAAATCCCCTTGCCAATGTAATCATTGGGTTCACTTTCTAAGACTGCTACAGAGTTACCAAGAGCCAAATGTGCCATATTGTGTTGCTTATGTCTGATTGCTGGAACCAATTGGATAGAAATTTCCTATTGAACGTAGCGAGCTTCAAAACCAGGCTTTCAGAGGAGAAAGGCTCAAGCAATTACCCACTGTGAGACCTTGCTAATGCTTTATTAATATTGTCATTTAAATGCTGTCGTTATATTTCATAGACTAATAATACAACAAAAAAATAGTAATGTAGTTAGTTAATACATTTTCTGTCTCTCATTATCTGGTTTAACATAGATAATCCTAGGTAACACTATACAATATGGATGATATATTACAAAGCTTGCCTTCGTTGGTTCTGCATAAACCATGAAGATTGCAGGAACAAAGAGTTAATTGACTTCAGGTGCACAGACAGAAAAGCAGAGCTCTAACATTTACTCTGTACGCATCAGCAATCAATCACAGCTCTGAAACACCTGTGCCACCACGTTGCTATGAGTCTCCCAGGCAGAGCCAATCGCAGAGTCTGTGCAGAGGGGACTTTAAACTACAATTAAATCTCGCTGCTCATTTATGGTAACAGATCAGTGCCTTCCAACTTCACCGTGACTCCCAATCATTATTTTACCATCAACAGAGATAACAGAACGAGTGTTTACTAGCAAAGCAGTCTGGAAATTAAAAGCGCAATGT
The DNA here is from genome assembly GCF_017654505.1 of Polyodon spathula. Taxonomy (NCBI): domain Eukaryota; kingdom Metazoa; phylum Chordata; class Actinopteri; order Acipenseriformes; family Polyodontidae; genus Polyodon; species Polyodon spathula. The sequence goes on from NC_054544.1 coordinate 38,007,798, forward strand.
AAAAATGGTTTGCGAGTTAGAGAAGGCTTTGTGTGTACGCGTGTGAGTGAGATGTATCTAGGCTGCCAGATTAAGGTGATTTGACAGGGATGTTCAACCTCTAGCTCCTGTGCTCTTTATGTCAAAGCACACCTGTCGACGAACTTAAGAAGAAGAAAAGAACAAGTGGGCTAACTTTCTTTCTCAGTATATATATATATATATATATATATATATATATATATATTTGTAAAGACCATGTAAATTGGAACCAGGCAGATCTTAAATGCTTAAATGGGTGAGAGGCTTTTTTTCATGACATCCGAAATAGCATCTTCACTGTCGAAAGTTTGAAAAAAACAAATACTGTGCATTTGGGGTGCTGGAATGCATGTCCTGAGGGGCACTTATTGCATCAGGCCATGGTGTTCTTGGCTGCTGTGTTTCAGATGCTCTCTCTCTCTCCTAGGTCTTTTGCTCATCAGACTCAAAGCTCTGCAGTAAGAAGAAGTGGAGGAGGTGGGAAGTTCAGCAAGATGTTTCTATGGACAGGCAGCAGAGCTGCACAGGGCAGCCAGTATGAAAGAAGGTACTGTAGTTCTAAAAAGTGTTCATTTGCAGGGCTTCTGTACAAAAAGCGGTGCCTAGGTCTATTCAAAATAATATGCCAGAACAGTAGTTATGGCTGGTTTTGCTGAAATGTTACTTGCAGTGTTTTTTGGCACAGTAGTGTAGTTTTTTAATCCAAAGAGTTGGATAGCTACTGTGCAACAAATTCGTTATTCAGAAAGCATTTTTTCATTACGGGATACCATTTCTCTCATCTAGGGAAAAAGGTATGGTTAGTCTTGATTTTGTTCCTTGTCAGTGCATAGTAGATATAATTGTAAAAGTCCAAACCTTTCTTTTTTTTTAACCCGGTTTATATGGCAAAGCAATAGAAGGGTTAAACTCTTATGTGCATGATAAATTGACAAAGTAATGATAAATTAATCACACTTGTAAAAAAATATAATATATATCATCTTCATGGTGGCCATCGTTTTCAGCCACAAATCTTTTATTAGTATATTTGTTTTTACATTTTTCTTCTGTAAGTAACTTGTGAGTAAAAAAAAAAAAAACAGTGAAAAACATCAAAAATATCCCTGTGCCATTGCAGAGCTAAAGATATAGAAAGCTGAACCCATTCTTTTCAATGAGTTGAATTGTGAGGTGGTAGATAAAGTCATGTTAGAAACAACTACAACAATCACCTTACAATATAATAACAACAGTAATGCACAACAGAGACTATTTTATATGGAACAGACACTAAAACGTTAACACTGTAAAAAAAAAGATTCTGCAAAAAACAGCCTTTTTTAGTATTTTTATATATTTTTGAATGTTTAATAATTAAAAAATAATAATAATAATTTTGAAAGAAAAGCCTGGTATTGTACTTAGTGCACCACTACTGTTAAATGTTGCAGAATAGGTTTGTATTCCATCTCAGGAAGAACTGTACAGTATGCAGTTTAAATATGTAGTGGTATATACATTAATGTACATATAACTTCAGTTATATGCTGTGTTTTCTTGTAAAAAGAGAAAAGGTTTCCTCTACACGATATCAGGGAGCCTGCATGTAATTTAAAACCATTGCATGTAGTGGCAAGCCCGTTACACAGGGAAGGGGAATTTCTTTCCCCACAGCTTTAACTACCTTTGGGAAATGTTAATGTCAATAAAGTAATATGTGTGAAATAATTTTAAACACACACTAAGGAATTCTATGTTGGTCTGAATCTGAAGATGAGTATGAGACCGTAGCTTTAAGGTTGCTTCACACATTGTAAGCATCGTTCAAACACATCTGGGGCTGACAGATGGTTTCGATTCTGTTTTTGGTAAAAACCCTGGAAGTTTTCCATCTACAAACACCCCTGGTATTAGAGGGCAATTTATTATATATAAGATTTGAGACCTGAAATCGGAGAACCTTCTGTGCACTTAAAAAAAAGATTGATACCAGTTCCGTTTGTTTACACTCCTTTAATGTAGTTTTAGCTGGAGAAGCTGATGGTTATACAGTTTGTGATATCTTTAAGTTCTGGTGCCACTCACAAAGCAACATTTAGAAAGTGAAAAATGTAGTAAGACATACATTAAAAACTATCCACTTCTTACAAGTAACATTTATCGGAACACAGCTTTTGACCAAATAGTCCCACTTTATAATAATTACAGAGTAATTAATGAGGTAATTACTTGTAATTCTCCTTCTTACACAGTAATGGCTGTTAAATCTGTTAATAGTAATTAGGATTGAGGTTAGGGTAAGGCAATAAAATAGTAAAACAACACACTTTATAATAAGTGAAATGTAAAAGTAATTGCATATGAACAAGCATATGATTGACTTTTGAATTCAAAGTAAGTAAACATAATAGTTAAGCCATTAATTCAAGATGAATAATCTTATATATTAACAAATTGTGGTGAACCGCGATTCCGTAAGCTGGGGCTTCTCACAGGTGGAGGTCAGACATGAACCTGGGGCCTCCCACTTTGAAGCATAGCGCTGATACTGCTGCACAAAAGAACCGGGCTCCATGGCAGGAGCAGATATCAGGCGTATGTCTTCATGTCTTCAAGATTGAGTCACCTACCAGCCCTGACCTCTGCCTCCATGCATGCTACAATATTACCAATAGGAGTAAGTGTTGAATAAATATGCATTAATATGTAATCAGTAGGAAATGTGTCAGCTCCATTATATTTGAATTAATGACACTAATTACAAAGTGCGATTTTTTTTTTTTTTTTTTTTTTTTTGAATGAACCACTTAGAAATTAGTTAGGTCTTTCAAAATCAAAGACAAGTTAATTTCTAATAATAATAATAATAATAATAATAATAATAATAATAATAATAATAATAATAATAATAATAATAATTCACCTTTTTTTTTTTTTTTTAAATATACTTTAGACTACAGCATAAAATACTTTTTGATCATGTGATCGCAATAGCCACATTCGGATGTGAGTTTCCCAAAGGGTAATTAAAAAGTGATCTATATATATATATATATATATCTCAATAGAAAAATCTACTTTCAAAATCATATGGAACCCTACATCTGTAATAATCCTTTATTTTATCAGGACTGTTTACCAGAGAATCCGAGAGCACGGCCACCTAGATAAGAGGAAGACAGTGACTGCTCTGAAAGCAGGGGAGGACCGGGCCATTCTCCTGGGCCTCACCATGATCATGTGTTCTGTGATGCTGTACTTCGTCCTGGGGATCACAATCCTCCGATCCTACATGGAGAGGTAGCACACTTACTATGTCTATGGTACTGGGGGAATTAATTAGATTGTAGTGGGATATAGTTTGTTTAATTGTTTCCAACTGGGCATCTTCTACTATCTGGTAAAGCAGTTGGTTGACAATGGGTATAAATCTATACATTAGGCTATTTAAAATATATTATTTTATTATTATTAGAAAATTAAATAAGAACATTAGAAAGTTTACAGACAAGGGGAGGCCATTTGACCCATCTTGCTTGTTTGGTTGTTAGTAGCTTATTGATCCCAGAACCTCATCAAGCAACTTCTTGAAGGATCTCAGGGTGTCAACTTCAACAACATTAAGAAAAATGTCCCTTGGGTTGACATTGTCAATACGTTTTAGAATTTTGAATGCTTGAATCAGATCACCGCGTAGTCTTCTTTGTTCAAGACTGAATAGATTCAATTCTTTTAGCCTGTCTGCATATGACATGCCTTTTAAACCCGTAATAACTCTGGTTGCTCTTCTTTACACTCTTTCTAGAGCAGCAATATCCTTTTTGTAGCGAGGTGACCAGAACTGAACACAGTATTCTAGGTGAGGTCTTACTAATGCATTGTAAAGTTTTAAAATTACTTCCCTTGAATTAAATTCAACACTTTTCACTATACAATTATCATTTAGACATATCTCAAATTAATTAATAGATATCTCTAAATATTTAAAGATATCTCTAAATCATTTTAAGATATCTAAAATACATTGAGATATCTCTAAATGATTTACATATATCTTTAAATGGAACTTTAAATGAGATCTAAAATGCATTTTTAGATATCTTTAGTTTTAAGATATCTCTAAATGTTTATTTTTAGATAGCTATAAATACTTTTCACATACCTCTAAATCATTTGAAGATATCTTCAATTAACTTCCTGTTCATTTAGAGATATCTCTAAATCATTCAAATATATCTTTATTTCATTTTTAGATATCTCAAATTGATTTACAGATACTTTTAAATTAATTTTAGATATCTTAAAAACTGTACAATTAAAGCTATCCAGAATTCAATTTTAGATATCTCTAAATATTTCAAGATATCTCAAATGCAATTTGAGATATCTCTAAATGATAATTTGGCTTGCCGTCGGAGGGAGGTCACATCCGCAGACTGACCACAGAACAGGGGTGGACACACACAATACAAGGAGAACACATGTAAGGGAGCAGGCAGGGGCACAAGAGACAAGCAAACACAACACACTCGTGCAACCGCACATACACAAAATAACAGCACAATAAACAACAAACCATTCCAAAAATAAATTGTACAAGTCCTGCAAGGGCTGATGGGAATCGAGTCCCCTGATTCTACTTAAACCATTTACGTTTGAACAACTAAAGTAAATCTGAATGTTCAACTAACTTAAAATGGACAAGAGTTATGAATAAAATTTGAATTTTTAAGTTAATGTTAATTTATTTAGGGTGACTTTGGGATTTACAGTGTAGGGGTTCTGTGACTTCATAAATTACGAGACCAAAGGTCACAGAAACACGAGATGGAATTGTTTTCCTGTAACTCACTGAAGAGGCCCATCTATTATTTTTCATTAAACATGGATACCCTTGTGATGCTAATGTTAAAAAAGACGAGGTTCAGCAGTACAGTTGGGTTTTTTTTTTTAGTGTTTCAGTGCTGTACAGACGTTCTATGTCGTTATCCGTTTCTATGAGATACGAATGTACCAGATTTACTTTTTTTTTTACGTATTCTCATTTTGTTGATCGTTAATGAACATTTCTGTACTGTGGGTGTTGTCGAGTGATTGAAAACGAGACATTTTGTGTTTGAATTGAAAGTGATGGTCTCGAGGAGTCGAATGGGTCAAAGTTCAAGTATATTTTCCTCTAGAGGAATTATCACTTTTTGACATCACTGCTGTGGTATTATGCCTTTATTTGTAGAATGGCTAAGGATGCAAATATAGCCTTTATCCAGGTATATATATATACACACACACAAAGTATAGGATATACTTCACAGCCTCAATCATTGTAATCAGTATAAACAGCCACGTTATTTAAAGTGTGACTGGCATTTTATAACTTTTTTTTTATTCTTATAACTGGAAATCATTTCATGGAGCTCTCTGAAAAAAATAGACAGCATTTATACTGAACGAGCATAGGGTGCTGCTGCTCTTTTTATTAACCAGAAGGCTCTGAAAGTGATCTATTAGAAAAGCAAAATGATCCTGTCCCACTGCAGATTGTACTGAGATAAGTGTTGCCGTAAATGTCAGTCAGTGGCAATTAAAAATCCAGCTGGGGCTTAGTATCTACAAGTGGAGAGAGGAACTGACGAACAGACCAGCCAGTAGCCTGCCAACAGGGGAAATGACTCACCAGCCAGCACATTTGGCTTGTTCAACTGACAAACCAATGAGACAAGCATTGACTAAGATGTAAAACACTGGAAGGAGCATTGCTTTCTGCACAGCTCCATACTTTACTTGTAACAGAAATCACAGTGGGAGATGCTTTTCATCATACTGCTAGCCAGCGACTTCAGTGAAGAACAGCTATGGCATTCTATATCTGAAACAGACGAAACCAAAAGGAAAGATCTTTCACAGTTACGATTTATCAACACTAATTTGCATCTTAAGAAACATTATTGGCTTTTTAGATGTTTTCTTCTTACACAGTGATCTTTAATAGCAACACAGTCTTTACACATGTTGCACAGTCCTTATATACAAAGAATGTTGTGTAATGTCTTGGCCAAATTACCTTTTATCATTTGCAACAGTATTACATGATTCTTATTAGATTATTTTTGATAACTTACGTAATTTCTAAGCGCTCAGGAGGCAACATCAGTTTTGTAAGACTTCACCTACTAACACCGGTCATAACTTTTGTATTTTTTATTTTTATTTATTTTTTTAATATTTATCATATTTGTAAATATTTCTAAATGTAGCTTTACGCAGTTTAATGTGTGATTTTTTTTCTACACTCTGTAAAGATTGGGGAGGGGGGACAATGATTCAGGGAGCTAGCCTTTTCAAGGTCAACCTTCTGGTGTACTTTATGAAGCTGCCTCCTTGAGGTAGAATCCAGTAACTGGTGCATAACCACTTCATGCTGTTTCTTTCATACTTACCTCAAGTGTCTGGACGGAGGAGTCGTGGTGCACTGTGCTCAACTCTAGCAACATAGGAGATATGAACTGTACATTCAGCTGTGGCTCCGACTGCTATGGAGTCTCAAAGTATCCCTGTCTGCAGGTCTTTGTCATCCTGAACTCCTCTGGAGAAGTGTACCGGCTGTCCCACACGGAGGAGACTCTGGAAATCAACCCTGAGGTGAGCAGCAGACATAACACTATGTCTATGACCTTTGGTGGCAAAGGCTGCTGTGGTACACGTTACACTAGTTTAGGCTAAATAAATTGATGACGTCAGGGAGCCTGAAAATGACAGTGTTGAAAGTGACAATGGATTTTCTGTTAGAAGCTGAGATGCTTTCAGGGTAATGGGGAAGAGGAGGCAACATGTTTGATCAATGCTCAGTGACTTTTCTGAGGGATGCTTTATGATGTTTCTTGTTAATTTACTCCCTTTCCCTGTATTCCTCTCCAGTTCCCTTTTTGTAGCAATGTTTTCCATTGGTTGCACCCGCCCATACATGCATTAAGATCTGTTCCAATGCTGTTCCTTTTGAATGCCAAATGTAACACCTATGTGTGTATGTGTCTACATGTTAATGCTACATCATGCTGACCCATGGCACTAGTGCTGATGTGAAAAGACTTGGCAAAGCATGGTAACACAATCCAATATTTAGGTTCTAATCACCTTTGCCCTCTTATTCAAACTTGAGCCCTTAATGTGTTTTTTGTTATCTGTGTGTTCTGTATGATTTTTTATTGCATTTGCAATTGCAATCAGTATCTTTCATTATTTGTTAATTCAGAGAACCATATTGTAAAAATGACAAACGAAGACAACTGACACTAATACATTTGACAAATGGCATATTACATTGATTGAATGCAAAAAGATGTAAGTGTGTAGATTTTACAACATAAGAATAGGTCAATAAATCAAGTAAAGTGTTTTTTCTGTTGTTTTTTTCTAGTGCTTTTATGTACCGAAATGCAAAAAGACGTGCAACATGACTGTAATCGAGAGCATTGCTGAGCATTTCAAAAAACATCAACAGTTTCCATGCTTTCATGACCGGGAAAGAAAACAAGACAATGTCCTTTTGACTAGACTGTACGGGCCCAGCGCTGTCTTTCACTCCCTCTTCTGGCCTACCTGTATGCTCATTGGAGGTACCCTCATCATCACCATGGTGAAGCTCACACAGTATCTCTCCTTGCTCTGCGAGGGCATCAGCAAAGTCAAAAGGTGAAATGTAAAAGGAAAAAACAGTCTTACACTCCACACCAAAGAACCTTAAGAAGTGTAAAGAATGCTATATTCCCAAACTGCTGTATCCGAAAAGTCTTGTTTGCCACATTTCCTAACACTTATCTTGTTAACATTGAAGGGTCAAGTATAAAAGCAGCGTATTCTTCATTTCTGAACGTTTTGATCTAGGTCTGTGTAAAGTGACTGTTCCTGCCTGTCACGTGAAGGCATTCTAGAACGGAATACTTAGTCACCATCATTTCATTTCTGGAAATTCAGTTGCCTTAAGCTTCTCTCAGTGTGAAAGAAAAGTATCCCACAGAATTGCAGCCATAAAAATTGTGGATGTTAATGAAAAAGCAATGAATGTCTTTCACGCGAGAACACTTTAAAGCCAAGAAATCCCAAAACACAGAGCCAAGCTGACAGTGAAATGGAATGCAGTGCTGTTGCAAGAATGTTCGAATCAGTGATGGTCAAGTAATGCCTGTTGGAGGATCAGGACTGTGGAGTGGTATAACACAAACATCAGGTAAAAATGTCTATGTATGCATGTCTATGTACCAGCAAGTTGACATGCTTCTTATCATGCTTAGGTCCTATATTCACAAAACCAAATCAATGAAGGACATGTCACCTTTATACATTCAAGTGTGCACATCTCAAGAGGTGTAACGTGATTAGAGTGTTTTCTATAGAGGTGGAAAAGAGAGAATGAAATCGGTAGCCATCACACAGTAAAGCAGTGGGCAGTTTATTGGGATTCTAACGTCCATTTTATTGTGCTACTTTGTTGCATTATAATTCACACCCTCCTTGGACAACAATGCTGTAGTGTGACAAGCTATGCCCTTGACCCCTTGGTGCCAGCAGCAATTAGTTGGCATACTGATGACAAATGTCAACTGTCATGTGATGTCCCAGATACCCGACCAGCAAGACATTTTCAGTGAGGCATTTAGAAACAGTTTCCCTGTTCCATGGAGGTTCAAACTCACTATATGAAAATTGTTTAAGAAATTGCTTGTGAAGTTTTTGTACTGTTGATACTTTTTTTTTTCTTTTTTTTAAAACTATAATCGTTCTGTAATACTTTATACTTGGGGCCAACAGGAAGCAATGGGATATGGGCATTTCCAACAGAATAACACTGTATAAAAAAATGTTATTTAATTAAAAAACAAAATGTTGCCAATGCATACAAGTTTAGCATTGAGGATCGCTCCCTTAAATTGGTTGCCATCATACATGTCTTGACTGACAACACCATTATGATATCAAATGATAACTAAAGAAATCTGGAGCAGCTACAAGAATCTGGATTATCGATAAATCTCCAAGGATTTCTCCAAACGACTTGAAAAAACCTGCCCTTTGCTTTTGGTCTTTGTTCCAACCCTGCTTTAAATTGTTTAATTGAACCAATTAAACCTCCATCCAGACCCTGAAGTAGTTAATTATATCATTTTACCTGTTAAGTGGAATGGAGTGGAATGACATAGATCGACCCTGGACATTCAAAACTTTGGATTACTTTTCGCCTTACTAGAGATCTACTTGTACTTCACCCATACATATATAGTTAGAGTACTGACTGTATTCATATCTAACATATTTCATAATCTCTAACGTCTCGTTCAGGCATACTCTTAGTGGGGTTTTTACAGGAGAGGGCCAGAACATAGGGAGTTAGTAACTGACCTCAGAAACCAATTCTGAGGCAGACCTGTCCATAGCTTAAGGAGCTCAAACAAAACCTGTTTCTTCGGGCTTTGAATGTGGGGATGCAAGAAGACCAAGATTAATTAGAGGATAAAGTGATATATATATATATATACTCTTTGAGTTTTTTGGACATGATTTTGGAACAAGTCAACAGCAATTATTATTCCATGTAACAGCCACCTGTAATGCCACCTACTGCCCTTTTTTTAATATATCAATTCATCCGTTCCGAACATAAGAATTTATAATGCAGTAAAACTTAATTAACAGGTCACCCGAATTGATTTTATTAAATTGTTTGTGTATGCGAATGAACTTGTCTTTGGGCGACACCAATGTTCAGTAAATGTTAATTAGGTTTCACTGTAGAATATTGATGTTACTGATTAAGTTCTAGTCAGTTAATGCAAATTTCCTTTCACAAACTGCAATTGTTTCCTGTTATATTGTCATCCCATCTCCGGTATTGTATACTTTATCTCTAACACTTGTCTAGTATTAGAAGCCCTGTATTAGATAAATAACTGTTTGTCAAACTTCTGTTGATAAAGTTTTAAAAATTCACATAGTGACTTACTTTTCTATTTCGCTAATGATTAAAAAAAAAAGATGATCATTTTTATATGAAAAAAATAAAATACATTTGTGCACATTTCTTGTGGTTATTTCATGTGTTATGTACCATCTTTCATCTCTCAGGACTGACCTGGAAATACATGCTACCTTAAGCACTCTGCATGGATTAGGTATAGTGTCTATGAGTACAGTGACCCCCTCTGTTACGTACAGGTATTTCAAACAGGCAAGATAACTCCTATTAGGGTGGAGTATTTGGCTGGGTTACCGCTGATGCAATGCAAACCACACATGTCTTTCACAACTTTTAGAACCTGTTGACAACACAGTGGGTGTAGATTTCCTAATAAATAGATATTGTGTAGCACTGTTATCATTTAAAAACAATGCCAGGAGGGTCTTTAATCAATGCGCACCTGACACAAAGCTCCATGCATATCACAGATGACTTCTACAGACTTAGCACCTCTTGACAGCACTTGGTGGAACTCGACTTCATAAAAATGTATTTTACAATCTCTAAACGATGAATAGAATCAACGTCCGCTACCCAAAGTCACAGACTGCACAGGCCTAGTCCATAATCAAGTGTAAACTCCACCGTAAGGCTGCACATTTTCGGGTATATACCAGAATCGTTTTATTTTAGCCTGGTTTTCCTTCACTTACACCTTCCTATTTATGAAGTAAATTCCAAAACTGACATGCCTTCTCAGCTAAAATAGAGCCCACTCTTGTATTCGACATTAAGTCACCATCCTTTCTTAGCTGAAATGAACCAGCAATCAGATGTGTTTTTTTAAATTTTTTTTTTTGTATTATTTATTTATTTATTTTTATTATAATTATATTCTGCTTTTGCATTATATTTCCAATTACTTTGTTTGTTTTTTTTTGTTTGTGTTTTTTTTTTTTTTTGGGAGGGGGAGGTGGTACTCGTAGCTGGCCAGCCAATTAAATATCGATTTCCTTTGTTTGTAGTGATATCTTACAATAGCATTTGTACTGAAACAACATGATCATTGTCTTAGAAGCAGCTCTGCTTCAAGGAAGCCTCATGTTGCATCTGGCTCTTGGATACGATGGTTTAAATGTGCTTCCTGTTTCAGTGTGCGTTTGCTTTAAAGATTCCCAACCAACAGATGCTCACTGAACTCTGAGCTGATGTTCTGGTGAGTTTGTATAGTCAGCCAAAATGTCTACAATTCTGACATTGGCTGCAGACCCAGACTGCAGCAGGTGTACAGTTGCTGTAACATTATCAGTTTTACAGTAGCAGTGTTCTAGTAGCATTTGGTATAATATGAAATCGCCACAACTGGAGAGCAATGAGTGATGGGGTGTTTTGTTTGTCTAAGCATAGAAAAAAAATATTGCTGATGCCAAGAGAAATTTGATCCCAGGCCAATATTTCAAGGAAAGCTGGTCTCTTTAGGACTAATTTTTAAATATGACTGATTTTCCCCTTGTGGTAGAGTGGAGCAGTGGTCTAGGCTTTTATGCATGCTTTTCTAAATCAAATTTACAATATATATGAACAAACAACCTGCTGTTCCCATTCCATTCCCATTCCATTCCCTAGACTAACCTCCAAACCAGGGGTCGGGCTCCTGTTTTGATACCCAAACTGGCCACATTCCACGCTACACTGTGCAGGGATGGGATTTTAACCACATCCCTGACAAACTGAAATCCTACAGCAGAACTGTTTACATGCAGGGGCATCCGCCCTGCCACACCCCTAGTTAAAGTTTCCGATATGTTTGTACTTTGGCTAGGATTTCAATGATTAATCAGCATGGAAGAAAGATTAGAGAAGTTTAGAGAAAAGGTGAGCAAGTCCCATTTAAAAGAAGGCACACATTACCAGGCGGAAGTATAAGACGAGTATAGGTGCAAAATACTTCTAGGAGACACAGTAGGAAAGTTGACTGTAGCCAAACTTAAACAATTAAACAACCACTTTGCATCAGTTTCAGAAATATTGCATGAACACCGAAAAGTGTTTATACAGAGGCAGAGACACACTGCAAATGAAGGGCTCTATGGATTTCGAATAAAGTACTCTGGCTCCCTCTACTGTCCCCAACCCATTACTACACCAAATATTGAATAACGTTAGGAACTCTGTCTTGTGCAGCACAGCATACTGATAATTCTTTAAAAATAAATAAATATCTGTGTTTAATAACAGGCAACAAATATATATATATATATATATATATATATATATATATATATATATATATATATATATATATATATAGTAAATAGAAGAGCAAGACACAGTCATAAAATCGACAGAAGTTGTTTCAAAAGGTATACAACACTCAATACTCAGAGGAAAACGTTTAGTTGCAAATAAAAAGCTGTGAAGTCCACTGTACAGCGAAGTCCCACAAAGGTTTTTTGAAATAACTTTATAAATGTTACATGTCTATGCTAATGTATTTTTGTATAAAATGTGCCGCGCTATGATGAAAATAACAATATAGGAAACACTCGCTTGTACCAGAGGCAATGAAAAGTAACCACACCACCTGTACTTACTAAGTTCCACTTTTTTTTTTTTACATTACAATACTATGCTAGTAAATAAGAGAGCAGCCAGAAAGTATATCCAAGGGGCAAAAGCATCTTCAATAAATAAGCAAAACAATATTTACCTCCAAGGAAAGTAGCTTTTAGTGTGACACAATGCTATATATATATATATATATAATATATATATATATATATATATATATATATATATTATATATGTATGTGTGTGTGTGTGTGTGTGTGTGTGTGTGTGTGTGTGTTTGTGCAATAACGGAAGCCTGCATTCTTCTCCCAGTAATGCACGCTGACAAGCTTTTAGTTCCAGTAATGATTAGTCACCCGTTGCACCAAACCAATGAAAGATTGGAAAGAGAGAAAATAAGCAATCACAAACCGCTGACAATACAAGTCATGTGACTTACGGCAAACAGCAGCTCGCTTTACAGACTGGACGGGATCCTAGGTAAGAAACTGACCAAACAAGGTCACACTACACTTTTGAACATGATTTCCCGGTCGACTTCTGTTTCATTTCGTGTTGAAAGCTGTCTAGAAGCATCTATTCGTAAGAATGAGTGGCAGTTCCAGGAATAACCTCAACGTTCTCGTTTTGCATTTCCACACCGTTCAGTTAAATGTCTACAAGATAATAGATTTATTAAGTTACCTTGACTTAACTGATAAAGATTATATATTTCCGTAATAAATAGTTTCTCCATAATGATCTGGTTAAGTCTAACGCTAAATCAATGTATTAATTTTTACCTTAGAAAACCTGTTTTTCTGTTGTTGTTGTTTTGTTTTTTTAAAATTTATATACACAAATGATAATTTTCTTTGATCAGGGGTGTTAATTATTCGGATGCCTTTAGAACTTCCTCTGACCTTGAACAGTGACTGGAGAGCAGTACCGGGAAGGCTGCTTTACCCAACTTTCACTCAGCAGATCAGATTTATGTTTCTGGTACAGGATGCTTCTACTCAAAGTGAAGCTGTTTGTGTTCCAGCACAGTCTCATCTGAAATCTGTGTGCAAGAATAATAAGCATATAGGCGGCTGAATTTAAACTGAACTGACTACTTCACAGCTGACTCGTTTGTGTGGTTTTTATTTCTACATGGAAAAAGAAACAGTTAATAGGATAAATAGCTTCAAATACAATTTTTAATAGAATTTTAACACTAGCTTGTTACAGCCATACCGGTAAATACATTATAACTCGATATTTGAGAACCAGGACCTAGAACCAATCAGAATGATTGCACATTTCATTAAAAAAAAGAACATTGTATAAATACTTAACCATGCCAGTAAGAAACAACTGAGAGTGGTTATTTGCTTGTTTTTATCAGTAGTCAGTTGTTTCATGCTGCTTTTTTTTTTTTTTTTCACTAATAATGAAACAGTTTAGCTGGAAATTGGTAGCAACTGGTTAATCTGAATGTTTTTCAGGAATCAGATCCAAAGATGCCATTGATTCCTGCTGGGATTGATTTAGCTTTAGGGTTAACCAGGTCATGTAAAAACTGGATAATCTGAGACAGTGAAGAGAGAGGATAATAAATTCAATTTAAAAAAAATAAAAAAAAAGTTTGAAAAGGCAGGGGATTGGAATTGCCTACAGCAGGACATTTCAATGGGCCCTAAATGCAAAATGAATTTCCTATAGTCCATATTTATTACAACACCGCTTTTTCAAAGAAGCTTTGGAACTCAAACCTAATTTGATTACAGCTGATAATCTACAGCATGACTAATGCTGGGTTGAATTGATTCCCACCCCCGCCTCACTTTCATTTACTGTTGATTAATGAGATGTAGCAATTTGTAAAATTGGTAAATCCGTTACTGTCTGGGAAGGAATCCCTAAGAAAACAGAAGAGCAAAGTCATGGAGACCTAGACTGTTACATCTGAGCTGTACTTCCAAAACTATTAAATATAAATGTATATTTTTGATATTGATATTGCTGCTCTAGATAAAGTGCAAAGAAGAGCGACCGGAATTATTCCAGGTTTAAAAGACATGTCATATGCAGACAGGCTAAAATAATTGAATCTATTCAGTCTTGAACAAAGAAGACTACGTGGCGACCTGATTCAAGCATTCAAAATTCTAAAAGGTATTGACAGTGTTGACCCAAGGGACTTTTTCAACCTGAAAAAAGAAACAAGGACCAGGGGTCACAAATGGAGATTAGACAAAGGGGCATTCAGAACAGAAAATAGGAGGCACTTTTTTACACACAGAATCGTGGGAATCTGGAACCAACTTCCCAGTAATGTTGTTGAAGCTGACACCCTGGGATCTTTCAAGAAGCTGCTTGATGAGATTCTGGGTTCAATAAGCTACTAACAACCAAACAAGCAAGATGGGCCAAATGGCCTCCTCTCGTTTGTAAACTTTATGTTCTTAAGCTAACTGGTTAGACTTGATCTTAAAGCGACCAAATGCAGCATGTGGAATTGAAAAAGTAATACCAACAACCAAACGAGCAAGATAGGCTGAATGGTCTCTCCTCGTTTCTTATGTTCTTAAATGAAGCTCTCTAAAACAAACTCAAAATAACCTATGTGTTTTATTTGAATCTAGATACTGATGAAAAGGTCCACTGTTGAGAAACTGGTGTGTTGATTTGCACATAGCATTGTGAGGATCCTAATATTATTTCCTGGGCATTAGATTTTTACAGGATGAAGGTAACCTCCAAAAATGAGAATAAGCAGGTAAATATTTAATCAAAATGAAATAATAAATAAAAACAAACACAGCTCAGACCACATTGCTCATCTTGTGGCTATAGTTGAATATACAATACAAAATAATAATAATAATAATAATAAATAATAATAATAAGAAGAAGAAGAAGAAGAAGAAGAAGAAGAAGAAGAAGAAGAAGAAGAAGAATTGTGGAGGTGGGGCATTGTCGGTAGCTGTAGTTTCTTCCAGCTGGAATAAACCGACACATTTCCTGTTGAGACAGAAAACACATTTCAGGTAATCGACTATAGTTCTTTTGGAGCAGCAAAGATAATCACATTGCTACAGGCATGAGACTGTCCTAACAATGTGTTCTGCCCTAATAGGATACTGAAATGGAATGTCTTATTGCGATGCTTCTATAAATAGGACGTTATGGAAGACAAACCAGGCTTCTATAAACATTTTCTTTTTTTAAATACTGCTGTTGTAGTTGAAAGCACTTGCCTGGAACTTAATAATTTGTGTGATAGCTGCATCTCATTTTTATGCACCTGTCAACAGTCACCAAACAATCTGTAGCAGTTATTAAACTACAGATGCTTAGTAAGCAGCTTTTTATTTTTAATTTTCCTTAGACCTTTTTATGTTTGCAGTCATTCAGAGGGGCTCCTAATGAAATCCAGGTTTTTTGGTACAGTAACGCATGTGTTAAGGTGATTTTGAGTTTAGTAACACATCAGATCAGTCAAATTGTCTTTATAGAAGTATCAGCCATCTTACTAATATAACTATACATTGGATGATCTAGCCTACATTACATATGTCTATGGTAGGACACTAGAAGAGCAGATCTGGCACTTGTAGTCAAGGCATCTTAACACAGAGGTGGGTCTAAAAACTGCTCACTGAAATCCTTAAAAGACTTTGTGAAAACCAATACCTCTAACATAAGATCATTAAATCAATACCAAGTTTCAAAATTGGATGAACCGTTGTCAAGATAAAGATGCAAATCGGTGGCATACATTTGCATGGGATATTTCCACTGTATCTCAATTAGGGATTTTCATTGCAATGGATATACTAGTCCAGAGGTGTCCAATCCTGGTCCTGGAGGGCCGGTGACCCTCCTGGTTTTTGTTCCAACTGTGCCCTAAATGACTTAATTAGAACAATAATTGGTAATAATTGGTCCAATTAAGTAATTTAGGACACAGTTGGAACAAAAACCAGGAGGGACAACGGCCTTCCAGGACCAGGATTGGACACCCCTGCACGCCAACGAGTCAACGCCAGAAAGCCAGCAATCCCAAACACCCTTTTATCTTATATGTTCACCAAAAAAACAGATTCCAAACTTAAAACAGAACTTTCAATTACCCGCCTAAGTTAGCTGTGCCCAAAGGCATCACACACGCCGAGTCTTCATGGTCAGACCGAGTTGCCTAGAAAGAATCTTGGAAGGAGTTTTTTGCAGTTATGCCAAGGGTATGCATTGCAGAGAGAAATCTGCACACATGCTTTGCCATTCCAATTATAAGAATCCTGCCACAAAGACTCTTTATATCAGTTAAATGAATAGTGATAAAAGGGCATGCATTATATGCTTGGACATTCTTCTTACCTTTTTGCATTGTTTGATTAAAAATACCTGAACAGATATTCAAATCTCAAGGTGGTACCAGATGTCACCATGAAACCGACTTACAATAGTGTTTGCTAGTTTAAGGTTAAGGGGTAGCAAGTCGAGGTTTGTAAATAATTACAACATCCTTGTTTAGGTTATTTTAACTGAGTTCTAAATAAGGTTTTAACCCCCCTAGAATAATATCCTTTTGTTGATTTGCTTTTGATCTTTTTTTCGTTTTCTCTCTCTTGGGCTGGTTGTGTTACATTTAGTAGCCCCCCGCCCCCTCCGCCAGTTTCTGGTGGCATCCTATTGAAGTCATTTTTTAATTGTGTGGATAGAAAAATAAACCTGACTCAATGCGAAAATAAAATCTGGGAAACCGCAAAAGGGATTAGAGGGAAAAGATAAATTAACCAAACATACAACAAAGATATTTAACAAACATTACACCTTTTAATAAATGATTAACGTATACAGTGCATTTTTGTAATGTGGTAGAATTAAGAATTTCAGAGATATATATACATAGTTTAGGCATTCGATTTTCTTTAAATATACATTCAAGACATTTTCTCAAAAGGGAAGTCAACCCAATTTAACTATCTGGGACATGGCTCAATACGGTGTTTTCCGCAATAAACAGCTGCTGCCTTTTCATGACATTCAGTGGTTTTCAAAAGCAAATTCGTTCAGCAAGAAAAAAAGTGTTTTCAAAAAGTCTGTGCTCAAGACAGCCACTGTGAGAATGAAATGTAGTGATTCCTGAAGGCACTATGGTTCTCTCTTAGTATGCAAAATATGTACCTATTTCTTCATCAAAACAGTTATATTTATGTTAATCTTTGTTTTACATGTTGATAAAGGCTGTATTTCTTCCCTTAAAGATAGAAAAAAAGGAAATGCAAGAGGGCCATAATGCTGACTGTTTTGTCTGTAGTAACTCATTAGTAGGGAAATCTTGAATAACATTTAGGGCGGTAGATGATGTGAAAATAAAGCAGAATGAATTGAAAAAACAGTTGCACAAAATAACTGTAGCACTACAAATATACTTGATTATAAAATTAGACAAATGTTTCAACAACAGTATAAAACGAGCAAGGGACTTCATACTTGCAGGAAAGAGTATTTCTAATTTGTAGAAAGTTGTTTGCTGTTTTTCTTGCTCTTAAAATGATTTTATTCTTATCTGAAATGGTTTCCTTTGCACTTGTCCTTACTTCTAAATTGGGCCCCGATACTGTACATCAGATTGATGGTTTGAAGTTATGGAGAGGTCTTTCCTCCTTTATGCACTCTTAGTGGCAAGCCCCATGTCAGTACATGTACAGGGAGCTTGAATAAATACATTCAAACTTTTAAATCACAACCTTGTTCAATGGTAGACTACAAAAAATCCTTCCCTAGTTTAGCACTCTTCTCAATTGAGGAAAGCAGACCTTGTTTGTATTATTTCCGTGAATGTATTCAGCTGTAAGGGCAAAAGCACTCTCCTCCTGTAAGTTATTGTATATGGAAATGCTCCTGTTCTGCTTGCAGTCTTTATAAATGCCTTACTCAAACTCTGTCTTAAAACATATGTACAATATTTTTTATTTTAATTATCTCACCTGAAGTGCTGATATATGGATTTATAAGGCATTAGCATTCACGAAAAGGTCAAATCTTTTTTCTTTTTTTTTAAAACAGGTCCTAAGTTGCCTTTTACATTTTCCAGGTAATCACCCTGGTAGTGCACTTTTGATCCTAGCTCTGCCAGCAGAGCTGAGGACAAATATTGCACAACTGAGACAGGCATTGATTCCTGATCCCACAGTTCATTCTCAATAATGTAGCAATGAGGTGCTGTTTAGATGAAGAGGGAATAACAATCACTATATCAAATAGTTATCCTTTCAGCCTATTCTTCCCAACTTACAAACAGTGTGATCTCTAACCCCCCCCCCCCCCTCCCCCGGGCCTAAAAAACGAACAGAAAGAAATTAAATGTGGATGACTTCCCAACTGAATACATTATAAACAGATTCCTGTAAACTTTTTAGTACAAACATTTCAGAAATAAAACAAATAGTAATATTATTTACCATCTCTTTAAAGTACAGTGGCTCTTTTCGAAAAGTTTTACGTGCGACTCAAACATTTTACATTCCCCAAACTCTGGCAATGTAGTGCAGTTGCTAGTCTTAAAATCCCCCCCAAAAAAAAAATAAATAAAAAAAATTCACCCTTTTAATATCACATTTGAAGTAGAAAAATATGCACAGAATGCAAATGAACATTTAAAGTAACTTTAACGTGATCGGGCTAGTCCACATTCAAGCAGCATACTGCCTAACATTCAAGTAAACTATGTTCATATTCAGGGTGATTATAAAGTTAGCTGACCACTGTGGGGAAAAAAACAAAACAATATTCCTATCTAATCTCAAAGACAGAGCCCTCTCTCAAGACAAATACTGCTAATATTCTGCATCTCATGAAATACCCCATGCAGGTATCAGCAACAGGACTGACCTCTGGTTGTAGCCCAGCAACACATCCGTCATTATAAATCACCCTGCACACAAATAAAGCATCCTGGGGAATAGCAAAGGTACACTTTCTTTAGAGGAATGCAGAAACTCAACATTTAAATGATTTCAGAGTTTTGAAATGTGAAACCGTCAGTTACAGTAAAAATAATAATAATAATAATAATATTTATTTTATATAGCGCATTTCATAAAGGTTTACCACAAATTGCTTAACATATCAACAGGCTCTTTAAAAAAAGGTTAAATTCCTTATTTAAAATAAATACAAAATAAAAAAATAAACTGCCAACATCTAACTTGTAGACAAAGTAGCAACACATAAATAAGAACACTGTGGAAATGTCCGCTCTAGTGCACTGGGGTTTGAGATCAGGGGCATGTCCTCTAAATCACTGCAGGAAGAGAAAAAGCTCTGGCTTTTCTGTTCTGTACCACATCATGGATCGTTACTGCTGTGTAACCTGTTTGACACCCCCCCGATCTCAAACCCCAGTGCACTAGAGCGGACATTTTGAAAAGAGCTTTGAAACTGACTTCAAAGTCATAAGTGTGAAACGTTACGAAATATCGAGAAATCTTAACTAATGCATTTTTCTTTTTGTTTGGATTAACTTTGAGTATCATTTTCGTGTTTCAGTAATGAAATCGTGGACACTTTTTGAAACGCAATAGTGCTGTCTGAAACATGCCTAATATCTTGGTATACCTGGCACACCAGAGTGTAACCACTAACCTGCCTTTCTGCAACACTCTGCCCCTGCTGGTGTAATACATACTTCAATAATACATAACAAATAGAACAAACTACATACACATAGAACTGTGTTGCCCTTTGTCTCCTAACAAGAAAAAACTAAAGCTACCAAATAGCTCTGCCTGTTGTACCTTTCATAACCTGAAGGCCAATGACCTATGAACTGACCTCAGGAACCGGAAGGTTGCAAGCTTTTGATACCGACTACAGCTAGGCCAGCAGACTACAAGAGAGCTTCCCCTCGCATCCACCTTGCTTCTGGGTCTAACTCAAACAAAGACTACTAATCGTGGAGTGGATTTATGATGGGCTGGGTGTAGACCACCACCAAACTCATTTCACTGTTACCTGAGCTGAATCCAAACCCAGGCCTCCAGAGAGAAAAGGCACAAGGACAGGGAAGGAGATGATGTGCCACCAAGCTCCCCAAAGTGTCAAGTCTTGTCATGTTCCAAATAAAGTAGGATTCCCCACTTTTCACAATGCTTTGGTTTTCATTATGAGTATGGGTAGATTGTGTTATATGTTTTCCACATACCATTTTTAATTTTCTTTCAAACTTTAAAAATGGAACGTTACAAATAAATATTTGACACATTCATAATAAAATATATATTAAGGATACATGATCCAAAATAATAATAACCTCTCCTGCCAGAAATTAAAACTGTGTGCTTTACCATGGTTCATCAATAAGCAAGGGAAAGTGGTTTCCCTTCAGAGGAAGAAGTGTGAACTGTACGGCTTTGCAAGGACATAGCTGGGTTAGATTGTGTTAGTCATACCACACATATTTTAGTACGTAACAGGTCTTCCACAAATGTAATAATGAACTGCTTTTATATATATTGCTTTTATATACACGTGAGCAAAGCCAGCTAACTGTATTGCCTCACAGCAGGGTACCTGGTTGGGTAGAATTTTGTAGTGTAATTTACTTTTTCTTTTTTCTAAACATCTGCTGAATTGGGTGCTGTGGGGACCAACTTTATATAAGGGTCCCAAAGCAGCTAAACTCACAGCTGACATGACAAGAGAGATTGCTTGATTTTTCCTGAGAGAAGCAGTCTATTAAAATAGAAGACTTTATCTCAGGTGCAAATAGTATCATATCGTTAAAACTCAGGTCAAAACACATCATCAGCTTGCAAAAGAAAATCTGGAAGGACATGTTTGATTCATGGCCTACCAGCAGGTGGTGCTGGTGTGTACAAAAAAAAAAAAAACACAGCAACACCATGCAGTTACTGTATAGAGAACAGCAGCGATCCAGCAAGTACTTCCAGATGTAGTCTAGAAGAGAATAATTTGTCTTGTCCCTTGACAGGGTACCGTTTGGCCCCTAGATCCTGTGAACCTTTTAGTGATCCTTGTCTATGTAAGCAGTGCACGTCAGGGCAGCTGCAGTCCCCTTTATGTATAGCCTAGGTTTTCCATCTCACTGCGGTAGCGCTGCTCGGACACTTTGCTCTTGTGATGTTTGCTCTCCAGGTGCAGCCGGAACTCCGCCTCCTCGCTGGCCCCAGAGTTGCACATGGAGCAGTAGAACTGGCCGCTGGGCGTGACACACATCGCCAAGTCCCGTGGGATTCGTTGCCGAGGGCGCGGGTTATAGTAGGGACCTGTAGGAATTACAACGCAAGATTTCAGCTTCGTGAAAGAGTGAGCAGTACAATCCTAACCGTGGAGGAGATACTTAAGAAAGCCAGCCAGGGTACATTTGGTTATACACAAACACACACGATATACAGTGCATGTACATTTTCTTGCCCTATTTGAAGCTTGCAAATTCCCCAACTAATTTATTAAATAGCCTTTTTGTTGCTATGACTGTATCCAAAGTATTTCTGAAGCCAATGATTATTTTCTTTTTAACAACATGTTCAGTATCTCTAGCCTCTGAAAGCTTTGAATCAAATTGAAAAGTGGAGGGCAATACAAAAGAAAACATATGATATATAATGCCTAACTCATTTTGCTTGAGGCTTCAGCATTAGTGCAAATTCTACTTAGTTCCTTCACTGCTGAGAAGACGACAAAAGTAGCGAATTCTATTACAAGCAAACACGCCAAATTCAAATCCAAAAGAAACAAGAATGTTGTTGAAAACAACTTCAAAAGTATGTCTTTATCCTACCTTAAATATAAAGCTTCACTTAAAATGTGCATCTCAAGAACACATGCAAAGATTCCAAAAATGTATCTACAGGTTCCACTGTTACGCTTCACATTATTAAAGCACATGCACCAGTTGAAACGAATAACAAATGAAATAAAGATAAACCATGCCTAATGAAAAAGACACAAGTAATGTGATCAGAATGTCCAGGCTTGCACTGCATCAATATTGTTTACAATTACTGCTCCTATTGTAATTACTCAAATGTTGGAGTTTTTCTACTTGTTATGGTGTTTTGACTTTGTGTTCAGGAGCTGCAATCAGTTTTAGGTGCTGCCATTGACATAAGTAAGGCTTAATATCAGTAAGTGCAAGCACCATACAGTGCAATGTATTGCCATATCCAAAGTGGCTGATGAAGTTGGCTGATCTAGCTCCTAGCTTTGCATCAGTGTCAGGCAAGAGCAGTCCTGAATTCAGATGAAAGCACAAATTTATATTAAGAAAAAGTATTTGAGTATATGAATGACTACAAGCCACAATGATCACAAACATCCTAAAAAACGATGGGAACAGCAAAAATGTTTTGAACAATTCGAAATGTTCAAAACCAGCCTGCTACGATCACTGTTCGTAAGACCATACTAGAATCGGCAGCCCTCAGTGGAATTTACTTTACACGGTCCTATCATCTCAATTATGAGCATTGCATCTGCGAGACCCTGCTGACGTACTTGCGCCTCACAAAATGATGGGTCAGTTTACACTCACCAATGCCTTAGCACTGTGACTGGGTTTTACAAGCAAAAGCAGACCTCAGTAATTATGGAACTCATCTAAGTTTTATCACAGCTCTGCTGCAGCACAAGGACTCAGACAGTGTCTTCTTGTCGCAAAACGTTTGGCTGCCAAAAGATTACAAAAATGTTGCGTTTATGACTGTTACTAAAACTAGCAACAGACACCCCCTGCAGATGTCAGTGAGAGTTACAGCAGCCATGTGATATTCATCAGAAAACAGCAGGCTCTCTCACAGGGCTAACAGCAGATAGCATAATTTTACTCAAATTAGGTATTACACAATACCGAACCACTCAAACACTGCCAGACTGTCGGGTATCTTTTTCTACACATTTACACCTAGACAAATTCTCAAAGAAAAGACCAACTCACTCAGCGATACAGTACACAAATTGCATCAATAGATTCAACATTGCTTCAAATATTTAACAAGAAACACAGTGTACTAAATGAAGTATACATAACAATAAAGCAAATAAATAATATTCCGAATAAATAAGCTTTTTCCTTCAGAGTTTAATTTACATTTTTTGTGAATGACTAAATGTTCAGCAGTAGTAAAGACATCCTCTCCACGGCAGTCCTAAGGATTCAAGGAACGGAAACAAGACAGATACCAACAGCATTATCGAAACAAAGAACAGGGGCTGCTGTACGCTGTGAACACACAAGACACCGGTTCCTTTGGGCTACCTGCGGCTAATGTAACAAAGTTATGCCAAGCAAGCCAGTTTTACCAATTTTAAAGGAGCGTCAAAGAGGTACATACAACACAGTATCAGAGATCATTCCTTTTCCAAAGCCTGCCCTGTTGTAGTTTGGAGTTGTCAGTCAAGTACATCCCCTTAGAGCAGTGGAGCACAACTCTGGTCGTGGGGGGTCGGTGTCCCTCCTGGTTTTTGTTCTAACCATACCTTAAATTAGTTAATTGGACAACTTAAGCTTCTAATAAGGTCCAATAAAGTACTTTAGGGTGCAGTTGGAATAAAAACTGCAGGGACGCCGGCCCTCCAGGAGCTGCACCGCTGCAATAGAGCCTCAAGCACACAGAGACCAATCGAATGTACATGCTTTGGTGACTTGGCAGTTGTATCAGAATATTGTGCTGCAGGTCATCATATGTCTTTCCAGGCATTGAAGAGTACTAATGTGCAAGATGGCAATGCCCCTTTCTATAACCCCAGAACAGAACAGAATGGATTACACTAGAACAGATGGACTAAACCAGTGGTGGGCAATTCCAGTCCTGGAGGGCTGGTGTCCCTCTTGGTTTTTGTTCCAATTGTAGCTTAAATGACTCAATTAAGTGCTTATTAGAAGCTTGATTGGTCCAATTAATTAATTTAGGGTACAGTTGGAACAAAAGCCAGGAGGGACACCGGCCATCCAGGACTGGAATTGCCCA
This sequence comes from Polyodon spathula, assembly GCF_017654505.1. Lineage (NCBI taxonomy): Eukaryota > Metazoa > Chordata > Actinopteri > Acipenseriformes > Polyodontidae > Polyodon > Polyodon spathula. The sequence goes on from NC_054544.1 coordinate 38,032,284, forward strand.
CCACTGGACTACACAAAGCAGGACTCTTATTATTTGGTATGCCATCAGCTTTAATAGAAATTCCACCACTATTTATAATTCTGTTTATATATGAATTTATTTGAATTAATTTATTTATATGTTTTTAATATAGTTTTTATGAAACATGAAACCATTTATGAAACATGTTAGTTATATTTACAACAACTGATGTCCATATATTATATTATTATATATATATATATATATATATATATATATATATATATATATATAATGCTATCCTGCTTCTGACTAGCTTTGACCACAATGCTACCATGCTACAATTACCCTAAATGAATAACCCTGATGTTTCTGTATGTATTATATGTAATATTGTAATATGAGGGTGAATGAATCACCCCTGGTGAAAAGCCCAGTGTAGAGCATGGGGTGATGTAAGAGGCACTGGAATCTAAAGCTGTTCATGTGATGTATTTTCAGCTTATTCAATATCTAGCTGTAACTGAAGAGTTAAACAAAAATATACATGGTTTTCACAGAAATAGTTTTCTGTTTTTTTATGCTAATGGTGTTGTATCTTTCACTGATTAGGGCTTCTATATTGATTCTTGTTCTCGGAGAACATAAGAAGAAACACAATTTAATGATGTACGTCTACTTAGCTTAAAGACAGTCCTTTAGGAAGACGCCACCTTAGTTTCTAACTATGCTCAAGTTCACTGGCACAAGGACGAAGAACACAAGAACATATGGAGGTTGTGCATGACGATACACTTTTTTATCACATTTACTAGCATGACTGTATTATTTCTACCTAGCATGCTTTGAGGCACATACGCATTCCTGCGGGTCTTCATTATTTTAAAGTCGTTCCCTTCTTTCCTTGGTCGCCTTTGGTTTGCTTGTGATGTGTCTCTGAAAAGAAGAAAAAAATGACTATTATTGTATCGGTCTCAAAACATCCCTAAGACATCAAAGAAACCACAGCAAACAAATCAACAGTAGCCATCTCCACCCAATCAAAAAAGGTTTTTACTGAAAGTCAGTCAGTTATAAGTTGGTATGCAGTTTTTATTTTGCTTAAAAGGGCAAAAGCTGTGTGCGTTTCTGTTCAACATGAAATGTTTAGAGAAGCATGAACTGCAAGTCGTGAAACATGTAAATTATCCCTTTTTACCCTTACTTAATACCATGGTTTTTCTTGAAGACAAATGTAACACCTTAAAGTCCAACGCAATTCACACTTTTTAAATCTTAAAAAAAGTTTGCATTCTTGTATGACTTATACACACATAAATCAGCTTGCCCCTTTGCCTCATTAAATCCAAAATCCATGCAAAAGGCATTTCCTGGTGAAAGGACTAGAACTTTGAGAGAATCCCACTTAATCAGAAATGTGGTTCCTTATCTATGACCATTTAAAAGCAAAAAATACATACTTTTTTCACAGAAAGTGTGAACAGCACATTCTATTTTAATGATCTGAACAGTGATTGGTCTGCATACCTCCACACTTCAGCCCTGCTTTTCAGGGGGCATTCTATTCAACACTATTAATTCTATGAATATATACAATATAAACCAAGAGAAGTTCTGCAGAATTAAGTATTAAAATAGACCCCATTAATACGGACCTGCATTTTACACGACCAGTTTTTCAATTGTAATTCGACTGCTATCCCCTAGATGTCCCTGCAGCCACTCCAGTTATAGTAATCAGATTCACAATTAAGAAATCAACACATTACGCTTTAACTAATTAGAAAAATAGAAGCTAATTATGATGAGTATAAATGGTAATTGAATAAACTGATGCGTTAAAAGAAAATTCGAGAGACCTAAAAATGGAGTCAAAGACATCTCAATCAAAAAGTATTTCATTGCGCGAACGCACGCAACAATATCCACCTGGTGTTCTTTACACCAATGGGTATCATTTATTTTGCACAACTTGTATCTTTGGACCACACTCAAAAGTCAGCAATAGACTGAAATTTATCATCAGAAAAACACAAAAAACGAAAGGCTGAGATTGACAGCTATGAGACGGCATCTTCCAGAAAAAAAAAAAAAAACGTAAGGGGAACGAAAATTATGAAAGCCGACGAGATGGTACTTTCAATTTGACAGTGGCATTTGTTCGTGGTAACATTCCCCTGGAAAAAAATTATAATCCCAAACTACGTGCATTTCTGAACAAACATGCATTAAATGCGGGAGCAATTCCTACAGCAGGTCAATTTAGAAGGGAATATCTACGCCAAATTGCCAAGTTGCACAAACTGATAATTGTACAACTGATCTGACACTGTATCTGCAGTTACTGGCGAGTCTACAAATGCAAAAGATCAGTATGTTTTGCACATTTTGTTTGTTCTCCAAGGACTATCGACACCTTCGAACTGAAAGTATTATTAGCCGATACAATTAATCTGCACTCTGTGAATTACTCATTGTGGTACAGGGCGTTGTGAAATGTTTAAACACATTAGAAGATCATTTTAATAATGTCACTGGATTTGTCTCCGATAATGCCAGTTACATAATCAAGGCACACAATGACATTCTTCGAGGTTTACTGACTTGTAATGCCTACATAATAGCCCTTGCCAGCAATATCTGGGCAAATAATTGTCCGAAAGCAGACAAGCTGGTTGCAACCATTAAAAAATTGTTTAAACATTGCCCAAGCAGAAAACCTCCTTTTAAAGACCACCTGACAGAAGCAATCCAACAAGAAGGCTGTACTTTACCCATAAAGTTGCCAACTGAGCCATGCATAACACGATGGGCACTTGGTATTCTGCTGCTGAATATCATTCCAAATACATCCCTTTTTACGCAGGCTTTGTGGAAAGGAAATGCACATTTCACCAAACATTGTAGTGTTAAAGGCCCTCTAGAAATTGCTTAAAGATGTGCAAAGTTTAAAATTTCAACTCCCCTTAATTACGACGCATGCCAAGGGACTGGTGGATCTGATTCAGTGGTTTGAGAGCCGTGAAGTGAGAGTCCATCAAACATACAATAAAGTTGCAGAATTAATAAATACATAGCGAGCAATGGCACATGAGGTACACAGCACAGACACTGCAATAAACAAACTGTAAAAACCTTCCATGATGTTTCTGAAAAACTGACAAATTACTACAACCCGGATCAATGCAAAAAGAAACCAAGTTTTTTTTCAACTAGCTCATAACTTTCTGATGGCAGTGAGGATATTCAACACACACGAAGAATGTAGTTTGGATCTGGAAGCACTCCCATTATATTCTATTCCAGGATTTGATGCTGACTGTAAATCAGAAATGGACAAATACATACCATATGCAAAAGAAAACGGCAGTAGAATGACTTTGAATGGATTTTGGATTAAAACTGAAGAATTATTTCCCAATTTAACACGAAAGGCTAAAATATATTTGTCAGTTGTTACCAGTTCTGTAGATGCTGAAAGAAGTGTTTCTTCCTCTGGCCAAGTGTTTCTTCTTATGGCAACATTTAATGCATGGGGCATTTTCTTTCATGAAACTGTAAGTGACTCTTAATGTGCTGACCTGCGAACAACCTTGCATTATTATTATTATTATTATTATTATTATTATTATTATTATTATTTATTATTATTATTTATTATTATTATTTTTTTATATATTTGTAATATATATGTTACAGCATTGATGTTATGATTTCAGTATTTTATATAAATTGTTCTGGGAATCAGTGCTATTTTTTTAAACATTTTTTGCTGACAAATGATGTGTTTCTACTAGTAAACTGAAACATTTAAATGATTTATTTACACATTCTAAGAAATAATATTGAATAAGAGGTATTAGTAATAAAGGATGCATGACTAAAGAATATCCATAGCCGCTGCTGCCACATAATCAACACGCCAATGCGCTTTAACAGAATGACTAATTGAGATGATTAAAGGAATCGGAATTGATTATTAATCAATAAGTGGTTTAATTAAGCAGACTACATGACCACCTTGCGGTGGGAAGAATGAAGTGCAGCCTAAGAAAGCAGGTCGCGTAAAACACAGGCCCTGCCCATAAACTACCATCGTCCTAATACAACCAAATCAAGACAGATTGGCCTTTTTCAACGTCTACATTTGAACTCCGAATGAATATGGCAAAAACATTCTTGAGACTGTACCAAACAAGCAAGAAAAAACTCGGTTGCAAAAATAAGCAGTTTATATTATTATTATTATTATTATTATTATTATTATTATTATTATTATTATTATTATTATTATGTTGTTGTTGTTGTTCAGAATAATTTCTGCTTCAAAATTGAATGATTAAACTTAAAACCTTGTATGCCAATGTACTTCTTGCTAGCATGAATAATATATATATATATATATTATACACTATGAACACTATGAAGTCACAGTTGGTGTTGACAAATGCTGACCACTGTTGCACTCTTGCATGGTGGCAAGAGGTTAAGCTGGGCATTGGCTATATTATGATCTATATCAAGCAAGTGCAGCTGCTCTGTGGAACGAGGAAAATCTAGTGATAGAAGAAATGTGAGCCAAGTTCATGACTTTCAAATCCTGCAGTCAAATCGCTGAAAGACAGACAAGGAAGCAAAAATCAGTAGCACAACTTAGAAAATATAGCCCATTCAGAATGAACAAAATTAAACCATTTACCAAAAATATTTCCTACTTATGGAATCACCAAATCTATATATTTTTTCTTTTCTTTACCTTCTAAAAAAATAATCGTATCTAAATTTGCCACGTTTTACTTTCCTTGTCTACTGCATGTGACTCAATGTAACTAGCACCATTCACACATAGTTAATGCCACATATGTGCAAAAATCAGCACACACACTCCTCTTAGTAAGACCATTAAGAGATCATTCACACTTGAGTGAGGAGCCCACATCACCCCAAGTATGTGAATCCAAATTAATTTCCACATAGAATCATATGTCAATTCATGTATTTACTTTATATTAGCATTTCAAAATGTAGTAGGAGTGGGAATTTCAAATAATAACCCATATGGAAAGTAAATATATTTTCAATATATTTTTAACAGATGGTGTATACGGTTCATATATTTAAAACATGTAGCCATACAATGCATATGTTGTATTATTCATCATAAGAATTATATATATATATTATATATATATATATATATTATATATATATATATCATATATATATATATATTATTATATTCTATGGTCTATTGAACATACCAGTATTGGTAGCTGACTCAAGTTTAGAATACTAGAATGCTTGACCTCTAACTGCTCATAATTTTGATTTGTCACAGAGGTCACGGAAATCGTGAAAATCGTAAATGTGAATAGAAGTCTGTGAAATCTTGGAAATGGATGTAAAAACACTTTTGATTAGGCAGTTCCTTTTCTCCTTTAAAAAATGCATTCTATTATGTACTGAAAATACAAATCTGCGAGTATCTGTAAATTGTTTGGTTGTGTACACGCAGCATTTACGTGGAGCTATGTAGGTCAGCAAATGAGACAGCTGAGCGAGCGAGCATGTAAATGGGTGACAGCTCAAATGCAAATGACTTGGGAGTGAGCTGTTTTCTGTAAAGACAGAAGAACAACATCGCAGAACAGAAGTTTACCAACAAAGGTGTTCTTTTAAACACAGACTGCTCTAATTTTGATAACACAGGTTAATTCTGCAGATGTAGCCTTTCAGATGCTTTATTGACACCTCAATATAAAATAAGTAACTGAAGCCTACAAAGGATCCATTTCTTGGTGATTTCCTACCCACAGTGATGATAAAGCTTCATTTTCTATGTGCTGAGCTTCACAGCTGGTGTGAAATTTCATTGGTCTGATTACTGGCATGTCTAACTTGACTGTCTTCAAAATAGGACGCAGAGGTTTGTAGTCTAAATCATGGCTTAGAAATATTGATTTAGAATGTATCAAATGACATAAATACCAATAACTAATGGAGGCGCCAATGGTAAGAGGATTAGGAAACCGGTTTCGTTTCTCACAAAACAACTTAACGTTCTCAAGTCAAAGATAGATTTTAATGGCATCTGGTTACAACGGTGAGTCAAATCACACATTACTATTTAAAAAATTGTTAGTTTTTTTTTGTTTAAAACAAATTATAAACATGTCACTGTGCACCAGCACTTGCTGCTGGGGTGGGCAGGACATCCACTACTACATTATTATAGATGTTGCACAGATTTTCCTGAATTAGTAAAAACTGTGGTCAGTGCAGTAGCTGTGTAACCTGGTATTTACAGCTATGCTATATATCTATAAAAATAAATAAATTGTAGGTTTTGTGATAGATGTTTTAAACAAAAAAAAAAAAAACCCAGACAAAGTATTACAGACATGGTGTTTGGACATATACTTTTATGAGACAAACTATATTTTAAAAGACAAATATAATTCTCCAAACACGCTGAAACATCCGTTGTTTTTTTGTTTTTTTAATAAAAAATGTAACTAATGGCATAACTTAAATTGGTTAGACCCCTAACAACTCCTTTTTCCCTATAATAAACTTTGAACCTGAAATATTAATATATACTTATTACTTATATATACTTGTGTGTGTGTGTGTGTATATATATATATATATATATATATATATATATATATATATATATATATATATATAGAGAGAGAGAGAGAGAGAGAGAGAGAGAGAGAGAGAGAGAGAGAGAGAGAGAGAGAGAGAGAGATAGACACACACACACACTGAGTGTACAAAACATTAGGAACACCTGCTCTTTCCATGAAATAGACTGACGAGGTGAATCCAGGTGAAAGCTATGATCCCTTATTGATGTAACCTGTTAAATCCACTTCAATCAGTGTAGATGAAGGGGAGACCGGTTAAATAAGGATTTTTAAGCCTTGACACGATTGAGACATGGATTGTGTATGTGTGCCATTCAGAGGGTAAATGGGCAAGACAAAAGATTAAAGTGCCTTTGAAAGGGGTATGGTAGTAGGTGCCAGGCGCAGGACAGGTCGGTGGTCGACAACGGCTCATTGATGAAAAAGGCCAAAGGAGGCTGACACAAATTGTGCAGAGCAACAGACGGGCTACAGTTAGTCAACTGACAGTCCTGTACATTGGTGCCGAAAAACCCATAAAAGAGTGCACAACTCGTCATACCTTGACACAAATGGGGTATGGCAGCCAACGAGCTAACAGAGTTCCACTTCTTTCAGCAAAACACAAGAAACTGCGGTTGCAGTGGGCTAAGTAACGAAAACACTGGACACTGAAGGACTGGAAAAACATTGCCTGGTCTGATGAATCCCGGTTCCTGCTGTTTCATGCTTTTCATGTTTCATGGGAGGACTAGGGTATGGAGAAAACCACATGAGTACATGCATACATCATGCCGTGTGTCATCATTCAAGGCTGGTGGTGGTGGTGTCATGGTGTGGGGTGTGTTTTCATGGCACACATTGGGCCCCTTGATAAAAGTGGAGCAACGACTGAATGCCACAGGATATCTGAACATCATTGCCAATCAGATGCATCCATTCATGGCAACAGTGTATCCATCTGCTAATGGATTTTTTTAACCAGGATAATGCCCCATGCCACAAGGCTAGGATTGTCCAGGAATGGTTCCACGAACATGACAGTGAATTCAGCTTACTGCAGTGGCCTGCCCAGTCACCAGATCTCAATCCAATTGAGCATCTGTGGGATGAGATGGAACAAGCTATTCGGAGCAGAGATCCACTACCAGCCAACTTGACACAACTGTGGGAAGCATTGGAGTCAACATGGGCCAACATCCCTGTGGAAACGCTTTCGACACCTTGTAGAGTCCGTGCCCCGACGAATTGAGGCTGTTCTGAGGGCAAAAGGGGGTGCAACTCAATATTAGTAAGGAGTTCCTAATGTTCTGTACACTCAGTGTGTGTGTGTGTGTGTGTGTGTATATATATATATATATATATATATATATATATATATATATATATATATATATATATATATATATAATTTTTATTTTAAAGACAAAACTGTAAAATACAGGGTCACAAATGGATAGTGTTACTGTTATAGAGCTTTTAGCAGACAGATTTCGAGTCTGAAGTAGCTGTTTAGTAAATACAGAAGCTGCCCTGTTTGAGAGGTTTGAAAGCTAAATGAAGTGGTATTTTTGCTTTGTTTCCTGTTGTAGCAACTAAGCGAATGTGGTTCGTCAGTTAAACCATCTGAAAGATCCTCATTGGGATTTTTTTTTTTTTTCCCCAAAGCACAGCCACTTTACAGAACTTATGTAACCATTTTTCCACTTTGTTTTCACGGAAGCTTTTAGGTCCCTGTACAGTAGTTGCCATGACTGTTCATCCTGAATAAGGTATGAATGCGTAAAGCTGAAAATACAGGCAGCGAAAGACATACTCCAATCAGATTGTAAAAAATATGCATTGTGTCTAAATAAACTCATGCAGAAACGTGGAATGGTTCAAACTGTCTTAAAGTAATCTTTATCAAAAATGAACCAGCAAAAAAAAAAAAAAAAAAAAAAAAGATTAGCAAAAGCTTTCTTTAGTGGCACTACGCCCAGAATTTTTTCCAACAGAAAAGTAATTTGATTGTTTTCTTGTAGGGATTGTGGCAAGTGAAATTAAGGGAATGCGCTGTTGAGCCAGTTTATTTAAAAACAAAATGTTTTTTAAAATAAACAACGAGACAAACACTGAACAAACAAAAACAAAGCGAACACTCAACCAAACAATTAAGTTACATATTTCAAGCCCTTTCAAGCACACTCGATGTGCTTTGTTATTCACTCTGTAACATTAACATGATTTTTCTCTCCTATCAAAAAACATAAGTTAATTAATGAATGACGCTTTAAAAATAGGTCTTTTGTTTCCAGAAAGCAGACCTGTCTTTCCAAAGCAGACTTGGCTTCTACTTTGGGAAACATTTTGTCAGTGACTAAGCATGTGACTCACTGATCAAGATGACGTGATGTAGACGCTTCTACAGTCTGAACTGTCTGAAAATACATGTTCACTGATATGTACACACAAAGACCACGTCTTTAGAGCCTTATTGTTTTCCTCAGTGATCTGACTATACAGCATTGCTTGAAAATCATCATGTTTATTTATGTATACTGCCTAAAAAAAGTGTAGCAAAGTGTAATAAAGCATAGTGAAAGCATGGTAAAACATTGGTAAGCATTGTAAAAACCAGAGAGATAGAAAACCTGGCTAACCATGGTAAATGCACAGTATAACCAAGGAAAAAGCATGAGAAAACTGCAGAATTACCCTGCAAGTCATCATTTACAGACTGGGGCTTTACAGTGTGAACCTAAGTGTTAAACACGTTCCACGGTAGTCTGCTGGAGGTTGGCACTTACATGAAAGTGCTTCTCTGCTGGGCCTCAGCCAGCCGCAGCCGCTTGGCATGGTTCTTCCCCTGGTAATGGGCCTGAGCCACAGCTGGCGAGCTGAACGAGGCATCGCACAGCTTACAGTAATCATTCTCTGTAGCCAGAATCACCCGGCTACCTGCCTTAAAGGAACCTGACTGAAAGAAAGGGGGCAATGTGAAAATAAGTACCAGTAATTCAACAAAAAGGTCTTTAACGTGTGACAGCTAAAATTTGAAAACTAATTTTCTTAACATAATCACATGTCGCATTTTACTGACTATCTTTAGGTTTTTTTTGTTTTGTTTTGTTTTGTTTTACAGTAATTCTGGTAACGCTGATTTGAAAGACTTGTGACATCTTGATGCATAATCACCTCCTCCATGTATCCCCAGTTTCTGATACAATAAAAAGCTTATGCTAAAGAATGCTAAAGTTTTTGCACAAATGTAAGCGCAGCACAGACTAATCCTTTATATACCAACATGCAAGCAGAGTGAGAGAGCTGCCCTTACCTGAGTCACTGGTACTGTTGCTGGGGGAGGGGGCTGCTGGACAGGGGGCTCCACCACCTCTGGAACTCTGAGAGGGGGCGGCTGCTGACTACCAGCATAGAAATTCCGAAGTTTCTTATTATGATTTTTACCCTAAAAAATGAGGGGTGCAACAATTAATCAATGCATCGATTATTGATCAACTGACTGTAAATTTCCTGATCTTCGATTACATATTGGTGAATCAATGCATCAAATTAGAACCCAATTTGAAGTCTCCTGCTGCCGGTTTGCATTAAAACCTTGAGTGTGTGAGTGTGTGCTTCTTCTAGTGCTATTACGGTAGATTAGCACGTTGCTAGCATACACACTTTAGGCCTCTACATCAGACAAATCAAATCAGAAGGCTGCCTGTTGTATTCACATTTTCTTGATTTAAAAATTAAGGCAAAACATTTTTTTTTTTCTTTTGGTTTTAAATCTATTAAATCTACTGATTTACCTTCTTCAAAACATGTGGTGTTTGGATTATATGGCAATATTATATAAAAAGAAGCTGAATTTAATACAATAGTTAAGTTAGTCAGGATTTGTGAGATTAATGTTTTGTTTTGCTTCTGGACATAAAATGTTAACAGTGATGAACAACCATAGTTCAGATAGAAATGACTTCTGTTAAAATATAGTTTTTATTATTATTACAATGTTAAAGGGACATCTGACGCAGATGCACACAAAATCATATCCTTTGTATTTCTTTTTTAATAAGTTTTCTAATTTGAATGCAAGTTGTTCCTTTTTGTTTAACTATTCTGCACAAATGTGTTTTTAGTTATTAGAGCTTCTGTTAAAAAAAAAAAAAAAAAAAAGTAAAAAGAAGAGCGGACAGCTGACAGCACGCGTTTCGGAGGACGCGTGTCTGTCTTCATCCCTCCCGAGTCTGAAAAAAGTTGAAAGTTTTTGAAAATCCCCCTTTCAGTCTCATTATTATCTCTTATTATTTAGTGCTTTCCTTGCTCTTCCCTTGCAGTACCTGGTAATGAGCTTGTGCTTGCTGTGTAGAGTTCAGAGTGACATTGCACAGCTTGCAGTACAAGGGCCTACAGAGGTCCTCCAAGGTAGAGTCCTGATCCCCCACAGCCTGTGTCTCCTCTTCCTGGGGGGGTGGCAGGGATTTGGGGCAGGGGGGTTGTGGCGGAGGATGAGGGGATCTCTGGACCGGCTGCAGGGAAGGTGGCCCTGAGGACAGTGAAGTAGACAAGGGGAACTGGAGAGGGTCAGGCTGGGAAGGAGCCATCGGTCGAAAAGGTGGTTGCTGGCACATATTCAGTACAGGTTTCACTTTGGGATCAGGACCTGAAAGAAAAGACAGAAAAGTACATTCTTATATCCCTAGATTCCATTAGAAATACCAGCACTGCCTGGCCACTTTATTAGGATCTGATTGGATTTGGTATTGCCCTGAAGTAGAGATGCAAATTAGGTTAATCGTGTGATATGACATGTGATCCACGCAGCTCTGTAAAGATGTGGCAGCTGCACAATTGTTTTGCATTCAAGAGGCATGATGATGGGTGCATGTCGTAAAGAAAGTCATGCTGGCAGGCATCTCCTAAGAAAATAAAATGATATAAATGTGGCTGCAGTGATGGACAGAGGGAAAACGCAAAGAGGATTAATATTATTAATGATTGAATGTATTAGAATCTGTCGTGACACCTTCCAGCAAACAGGACCCAACCTGATATTACTTACTGGTTATTATAAAGTGGCCAGACAGTATTTGCATTGTATATGTCTCATCTTACAAACATATGCACATACTGTATGTATGAAAAGTTGGCAGCCATCCCTAGAGTGGGTAAAGTTCGCCATCCACACTATTCTCCAGCCAAGCCCTGCATGTACAGTACAAACCCACAGATACAAATCATCTGCACTCATGATAACATTTCTTCAGCATTTTAGACCATAAAAGAGAACTTGGCCTTGTTAACACCTTGAGCTTTTGCAGCATCAGCTGTAAAGCAGATTGTCAGGATGCTATTAATGCAAGCCATTGTACAGGAGGTTCTCCAAGTACAGCATGCTTTAGTTCTACAAAACAGCCACAAACAACCAAATGTATTATGCATGTGCCTGCTGCTCACAAGAATAGCTCCAGCCCTCTTGGGACTTCATGAAATGCAAGTCAAGCAAACGATCAGATCAGTTAATCCTATCTCACTTTCCATAAATACCTTTTCCATCATACATCAGACTAATATTGTAATGCTGCAATAACATAATACACCAATCACATTGAGACAGAACCGGACCTCTGTACCGGTAAAGGCCGATCTGAATTACACCCTGCTTTTGAGGAAGGTCCTGTAATTAAGCCGCTAGAGATCCAGCAGTGTTACTATTAGAACAGTCACCTCTGACTGTCACCTTTCCAGTTGACACTCCTGGTTGAGTAAAGTTCACACAGGGATAGTGCTGCCCTGAACAGTACAAAGGCTTCAGCCCTTACAACCTCAAAACTATATGCATCTACAGTACAAACTAAAATGAACAAGAACCGTATCTGTCAAAAGTAAGGAGTTATATGTCTCAGGTGATTCTGCAAATGCTGCTTGAGAAAAGGTCTTGATAACTCAATCAACTTTGATAAAAGATGTTTGCCCTAAAAAGGGCATCACTCAAGTGTACATACCAAAGTGAATACAGAAGTATTAAGGGGTTGACAACCCCTTGCTTACCAAGCCTACTATTGCCCAGCATGCTCTATGGCATGTGCAATTAACTTGAGTCTAATTATGACTGAATGTTGCCTTTCAATTTAAGATTCTCTGAACTTAATATAAGAAATATGTCCCAGGATACTGAAAATGATGAGGAATTTCCGTTATCTACAAAAGGACTTGTCTGAAATATGTGCATAACCAAAATTCCCAAAAAAGAAGGGTGTACAGGTATATGGGCTCTATATACATGACTAGTACTGAGAAATGTAAAATGATAAAAATATGTTGTGCTGAACCTGTGTTGCAATGGATAAAACAAGTTCCATTAATGTTACGCTTCAGAGACAAAATCATTTGAATGTCTAAGTAGCTCTAAATGCAAATGTATTGCACTGTATTTATTTATCATAGTACCTGCTAGCCATGTACTTGCTGGTGCAGACAATGTTATCTTAGAGGGCAAATCCAAATTAAATCAACGACTGACTACAAAGCCAGGGACTATAGCCCCTAGTGACCCTGTGCACATTATAAAGTACACTGTTATTATGGTTTCCTAAAAGAGTTTATTTCTTTAGGGCTCAATTATACATAGTTCAATGCGGAATGAAATCCTCTGGGTTACAAGAGAATAGACACAGAGCAGCTATTTTATGAATACTTTCAAGGCAGACTACTCAACAATTTCCTGTCTCAATTAATTTTATTCCACAAGCTTGTTGTAATGTGAAATATCATACCCACTTCATTTTTGCATGGCATTATCGTACATGTATAAAATGATTATTGTAACTAATAATTTGGCCATTGGAGAATAGTTCCAAAAATAAAGTCCTGCAAAGACCTACATAAAGCTATCTCAAGGTTACGGTTGCATCACAGGCTCTCTAAAGATTTTTTTGGCCTTGATCCTTATTTGTTGGGTATAGCCTCTGTATGATGTGAAGAAACGATATGCTGTCAACAGTACTGGTACTATCCAGTGCTCAAAATGATATTTAACCCCATTCACAAAATCTGCATCTCTAACACTCTGAGATAGAATTCCAAAGACAATGAGCATCACTGAAAAGCCCAGCATCCTGAGGGCGTATAGGGAGTGATCAGTTCTATGAGGTACAGTATGGAGGTCCAAGGGTAGACAATGCCTTCTAAGCTAAGATCACAATCAATTCTAAACTCAACTGGCAACCAATGCAAAGGTTTTAAGACTGGAGTATTTTAGACAGAGTGCTGTACAGGAACAAGGGAGCTACAGTAACATTCAGTGCTGGACAAAGTTGTAAGCCTACCAAAAGCATGTCACAGTTCAAGACTGAAATTTCACACAGGCATTGTGACAGCATATATTGCAGCACCCGTCTCAGAGGAAAAGACAGAGGAGTTAACTGTACCCAGTGGCAGCATATAGCATAACCAATACACCAATAATCAAATAAATAAGGCTTTATATGTACTTGGTGCTTAAAGTTATTTTTCTGTTAGCAAGGAATACACTTATGTCTGAACATGTCTGTGGTTAAGGCAAAATTCAGAAGATATAGAAAAGTTTGTGTACAATGACCTATATTCTAATTACAAATGTTCAAACAATGTTTCATGAAATTAAGGCCATGTATATGCAACCCACACAGGTTAATAACACAGTTAGTCTGTTCTTTCCTAAACTGAAACTGAAAGCATCTTATTATTCATGCAGTTTGCCAGGTACATGATTAATACTGAATAATGAGGTAACAGAACTCCACAATTACATGCACATAATGTAACTCTGAAAAAAAAAGAAATGCATGATACTGCATACTGCAGGACCAATACCAGGGATAAGTGTATGAGCAATTAAAACCAACTCTGCCTCTGCTATTGTACATAAATGCTAACAGTATTACCATTGGCTGTCATCCAAATGTTATATAGCTGTTGGTAAGCTGGAGAAATGGCAACAGGAATAAAATCCAGCAATCCTATTTGGTTTAAAAACACTTCTGTAGTGGTGTACAAAATAATGCAATTTCCTCTTGCTGTAATGTAATACTCAGGCTTATTACCAGATCAGAATTGCTATTCTATCTGCTTCTGAACATAGCAGTTAGCACCTTTTGAAGTCTGGGCACCCTCTTAATTGTACATTTTACTAGTGGTGATCTTGTTCTGGTAGGATGCACTGTAAATCTAAAGAGGAGCCACATCCTGGATGGATTTTATTTAATGTAGTCATTACTTACATGCAACAGGAAAATACAGTTTTTACTCTACACGCCATTTTATATGCCAAGCCATTATTTAATTACTCTAAATGCTAACTACTGAGTTTCTAAGTCTTACTGTTTCACAAAAAGGATTCATCTGTGATTAATTCAACGAGATATTAATCTGCAAAAAAAGCCTGACTGTCTGTTCTGTCCAGCACTTGAACTTCTGAACATAACAGGCAGTGTTGTATTTAAATACTGCATACAACGAATGCATGGAGTTAGTTGCCCTATATTGATGTAATAATTATAGGTCAATTGGTTATCAGAGGTTTGTTTTACCGATAATTCTTCTTATCATTATTATTATTACACTAATTATTATTAAATTAATTTGTGTCGACTTTATTTTTGTATCAATGATATTATTTTATCACGTTCAAACTAAACGCTTCAAACACATAACTGTAGGACAGCACGTCATTTCATACATGCATTTAACACGCGTACACACAGCATACGTTTTGACATCTCTGCAAACTTGACACCTGTACATCTGAAAACTGCTGCAACACGGATGCCGGGTCACCAAGCACCCAGACACCTGCATTGATTTACAGTACACTACATTTATATTTCATATCAAAACGGTAATCGGTACAGACCACCCAAAATCGACCGTACGATGAAGGTCGTCTAGGCAACGCCAGCAAACAATTATACAGTATTTCTCTGAAATGATTCATTTCAATTTCAAAATCACCCTTGCGGTTCCCAATCTGTTATTTCTGCGCCTGCTCAAATGTAGAAAAATACTGTTAACTACATTACCGTTTATAATGACACAGATCATCATCACATCGGCGCCGGTAGTTTACAGAGTGCATCAATCGTAGCTAGACTTTTTGCAGCTATTACAGCAACTTACATTTTTAAATTACCTGTTAACCTGTGAACAAAGTGACTGTTACTCCGATAGTTAGGAGGCTGAGAGGTATAATTTATGTAATTATTTTGGAAATAAGCACCTCTATTCTTCACATTCATCGCCATCTTCGCCGCATCCTTCAACAGCTAGCCATTGGACTCTTACACTGACAGCAAGAGGGGGGAAGGCAGGGTTGAAACAGGCTTCAAAAGTAAAATATATTAAGCTTCCCGCATTACTGTTACATTTATATGCCGATCTAATTTTAATATTTTAAAACCAAAATAAAATGTAACACTTTGTGGAATTATTTGCAAACAAGCTATTTTTGTTTTTACTTACCTTTTAAACATGGTACAGTCCGTTTCCCATGATAAAGGAGGAATAATTCTGCTCTGGTTTTGCAGAGTGTGTTTGAACGATTGTATACTCATATTTGATGCTATACCCTACTGTTTGATGGATGACAGTGTGAATTTTTATAATTGTATTAATTTATGTTTAATGCTGCTGAAGTGGTCTACATTTATATGAGTTATCCACCATTTCTATCAATACTGTAATTTAGCAAAAATAAAGTTTTTGTCAAAAAAAAAAAAAAAAACATATCTTAAGTAATCACTGCAGTCAAAGAACATGCACACATGCTGTTTGCCATTTTAGGTCAAGGAAATGGTAATCTTTTTAGCACGGGTTTCCTCAATTTTGTTGACAGAGCAGATTACAATTTTAAAAACACAAAATATTGCAAACTTGCATTTTTGTAAAGGCAGCAAAAAAAAAAAAAAAAAAAAAAAAAAATGTAAAAAAATGAAAGAACTCTACAGCAAGTCTGCACATGCCAGTGTCTACAACAATCTCTTTCGAAAATGCTGAAATAATGTGGTTTTGTAGTGCATCAAACAGCTTTGCTTTAAAAGCCTTTTATACTGCTCCCCTTATTGTGATGTTGAAATCATATATAAAAGTTTAACCATGCTATATTTTCATGGTATTATTGCAGTTTTACAATGCCTTCCCCATGGTTGTAGTACGCATTTATCATAGTTGACCATACCTTGCTATTCTTCATGATGCTAACCTATGCTTTACCATGTTTTTACTCTGCTTTATTACACTTTGCTATGTTTTTACTATGGTAAACTTTTTTATAAGTGATAAAAAGTAGGCTAATTTGTTTATGCCGTAAAGCTGTTTTAAAACAAACATGTTTTTTAAACATAATGTAATTGGTTGAAATGTAGTACTGTCTGTTTAAGAAAAATGATTTATTATTCCTGCCTCGGCAAGAAAATGTTAGAAGCACCTAATCAGCTGAGGTGGGAGGCAGGACAAGGAATGGCTGATGCTATTGGAGAAGTTAACGGTTCAGTAACAGTGCCACTCAGCTAATAGAGGCTGCTAATATTTTCTTTGTTGCAAGTAAAGACTGTGTGTGTGTGTATGGAACAGAGCACCACCGACCTGTACAAATGTTACTTCACCACTATAAGTCCTTACAATGGACTACACCATTTTAGAGCCATCCTTTGATGGTTACATGAATGCTTTAGCCCTTACAGACATGTTTACTCGGTTCACTTTTGCTGTTCCCACACACAAGCAAACGGCTAGGACAACAGCTCAGGCACTGACTAAAAATTGGTTTTCTTATTATGGATGTCCAGTAGGCCTTCACTCAGATCAAGGCTGAAGTTTTCAGGCAAACGTAATAAGAGAACTGTTCAAGCTCTATGAGATCTCTAAAAGCAGAACCATGCCCTATCATCTCCAAGGCAACGGCACCTGTGACAGGAACAACAAAACAATGCACAATGCGTTCCAA
The DNA here is from genome assembly GCF_017654505.1 of Polyodon spathula. Lineage (NCBI taxonomy): Eukaryota > Metazoa > Chordata > Actinopteri > Acipenseriformes > Polyodontidae > Polyodon > Polyodon spathula. Next base: position 38,049,846 of record NC_054544.1, read on the forward strand.
AAAAAAAGAAAGAGGTGGAAAAAACAGTCACCTGAGTTGGTGATGGCCTACAACAGCTATGTCCACACTTCATCAACCAATCTATTTGTTGTTTAGGAGGGATGCAGGGCTTCCACTAGATCTTCAGGCTGAAGAAGGAACAGGTTACAATGATGTTTCCAATTTGGAAGACTGGATGCAAGAACATCATCATTGCCTTAAACTAGCTTGTGAGGTGGCTTGTGAACCTGCTGAGAAAGCATCCCAAGGCAGAAAGAGGACTTATGACAGGAAGTCCATAGAGGCTCTGATTCGCTCCGGTGATAGTGTATTCGTACGTAACCACAAGCAAGAGGACGCAGTAAAACTCAGCACAGATGGGAGGCCGCCCCACATGTTGTGGTTCACCAGAATAAACCTGAACTCCCAGTGTACACTGTCAGGCCAGAAACAGGAGGAAAATAGTGAGCAGTTCACAGAGTTCAGCTGAAACCCTGTCTTTTTCCCCACTTTGAAGGTACTAATACTAATATTAGTAAAGGGTAAAGCACCGCGACCAAACCCATCTGAGGAAAGAAGGATTGACTATGGCTAGCTCCTACTTTAGCAAGAGACTTGCGTGAAGACTTTGATACAGAGAGGGTTTGGATGAGGACCCTATAGAACCAGGGGGTATACAACAAGTAGAACTACCAGCACAAAGGGAGGATTTCCACACACTTCATAGACTGAAGCTGTAAAGGAAGGGTATCTCAGAGGTACTGTGAAAATGATGCATTGTAAAGCATAAGTGTAACGTGACTGACTAAAGCAGGTAACTACTATAATTATTGACAGTGTATTTCTTTATTGTTTAGATTGGTTTATGCAGAGGGTTTGGCATATTTAAATCCAGGAGGAATGTAATAGGTTGAAATGTAGTACTGTCTGTTTAAGAAAAAAATATGTATTACTTGGTGGGAAAATGTTATAAGCACTCAATCAGCTGGGGTGGGAGGCGGGACAAGGACTGAGTGAACCTAATAGAGGGGTTAGCAGTTCATGAGTATAAGAAAGTGAATTAAAAAGTTGTACTTACAGTATAAACTCAAGTTTTATGGAAAAACTTTGATCAGTTTATTCAGGGAAGTCCAGAGAAAGTAAATAGCCGCAAGCCAGAAGACAGCTGAGAACGGGTGGTGTGTTAACCAAGTTGCAAATTTCAGACAGCGGTAGAAGCTGGAATGTGAGGCTACTGTGGAATGCTGTTTTTTTTTTTGGTTTTGTTTTACTCCATATGGTTCAGTTCATTTGGAGAGCAGCTATCCCATTCAGCATCCCTTATATTTTTTTGTGATTATCCTAATATCCATGCATTTATTGGTATAAAACGTTCAAAAAGGAATATGATCATGAACAGGCATGCAATGTTAATAATGTTAATAAAAAATTAATTTGAAATTGACCAGGCAAGCAATTATGTAGTGTGAAAGAGTAAAGAAAAATGAAAACAAAATGTTAACTGTACTTTTTGTGTGGCTTAGACAATCATAGCTATCAAGTGAGGTAGATCTATTTCATCAAAAACAATTGCAAATTCATGTTTTATTAAAGATTGCACTTAACAATTGCATGCCTGTTCACGATCAAATTACTTTTGAATGCTTTATAGTAACAAATGCATGTATATTAGGATATTGCCAAATGTATGGAATAATAAATTGGATAGCTGCTCTCCAAATTAACTGAGCCATACAGAGTAAAAAAAATAATAAAAATCCTCCGTGTGAACAGTCCCTTAACCTGTGTCATACACATACTTTATAAAACTCAACCCTGATGTTACTTACAGGCACATTTACAGTTCCAAACAAAGAACACCTGCTTTTATTTACCAGCTGCTGTTGACATCTGATAGTTTAGGAGACATTTTTTCAGGTTAGTACACGAATGACAGAAAACAGTAACTTAAGAAATAATACAATTAACTACATACTAGTTCACAAATTACTTTGTTTAAAAAATGGTAGCAATTTTCACTACCTCTTTGTTGAATCAAGTTGATATGAAAAATAATATCATGATAACTTATTTTATTGTCCATGTAAAGTGCTATCTACAAGAGAACAGAAAAACCCTGGAAAGACACATTTTTTTATAGTGTATATGTGTTACCTGTATATTAGCAGTGTCTAGTTAGCTATCTCATTATCATGTTACCAAAATAGTGTGAGATTGGCTTTCTTAGCTAGACAGCAGTCTGACCCCATCAACTGTCTATCCTGTTAGAATGTTGTAAATAGATGTATCATCTTTTGAAACATGTTTATGTGTTTATGGGGTTAAAACAAAATATAATGTGTGAATTGTATGCTTCTGACAGCTTCACTGACTCAATTCTTAGGGGATACAAAATAATACAGCCTTGGAATGGAACAGCATAACGTTATCTAGAATGTTGTGATTTGGCTGTTTGAGTACACTCAACATGGACATAACAGCAATGCTCTCTGGTGTTTCCTTATTAGGCTCAGAACTTTTCAAACCACCCTCATATATGTATGTATGCACATATACATCTACTAGACTATTACGTAATGTGTATATATATATTTTTTTTAATAATGTAATACATGTGTTTATTCTAGACATAACACAGCACACAAGGCAAGCAACAACAATACATTCATTAGAAAACTTTCGTGATCATTTACTTTCAAGTTTAGAAAAAAAAATAGGCTACTTTCAAATCAGCACAATCGACCAGTACGTCGCACAGTTAATACGCTATATCTGTTAGACTACCAATACAGTACATTGATTGCTTTTAGCTGCAAGTAATATTAAAAAAAAAAAAAAAAAAAAAAAACTACGACTCGTTTTTAATCAAGACAAAACTCTACAGGTTGCTGAAAGAAGATCATTACTTTATTTTATTTTTTTAAATGTATCGAGTGTAACCTTGTGATAACCTGCGTATCAAAGAACACGTCAAAGACATTTTTAATTACATCAAACCACAGTTTATACATCACAAAGGAAGTGGCATATGTGGAAAACTATTTACGATGTTAGTAAACAGGAGCATGTGCAGGAATATAAATATAACTGCTATTGGGTGGGGGAAGAGTGGGCACATTAAACAATATGTGTGTGTGTGTTGATACAGTTATATAAAATAAATAGCATTACACCCACTCGCCATTTCAATGAAAGTCCATACACTGTGGAGCTTTTTAACACTGAAACATCTTTCTGCAGTTTCAGCTGTAACAGGTAGCATGGCCAAAAGCATCAGTAGGTCGAACTCATCAGGATACAGAAGCGCCAGGTCGTGTTCTTTACAGACCTTCACGAGTTCTGACAAAGACATTGCATTGTCCGATTCCTAAGTGTTCAAATAGTCTTAGTGTGGTGTACAAATAAATCAGGGAGAGGTAGTGTAGTAGAGCTGCTACCCTGTCATCCAACAGGTATGCACACGTCGTAGTGGAGTCCAGCCGGAGCCCCACGTACATTATGCACTGCACCGGCGTCAGCCGACTCTTGTCATCTTGTCTCCCTCACGCAACTTAGAACAGATCAACCAGTCGTAGAGGTAATTCATCACTGACTCCTTGCAGCCGCAAGGGGGCGAGGATAGCATCTACGCACTTTGAAAACGTACGGGGAGCTAGGGAGAGGCCGAACGACAGCACGGAAAACTTGTACGCGCTGCCCTGAAAGGCGAGATATTTCCTCTGCTGTGGACGAATGGGAACGTGAAAATACGCGTCCCGCAAGTCCACCTTGGTGAATCAGTCGCCCGGCCAGACAGACTGGAGCATGTGATGATGAGTCAGCATGTAGAACCCTTTTTGTTTCAGAAACCGGTTGGGGCGAAAGCCACGTCCCTCTTTGGTACCAGAATGTACCTCGAGTAGAACCCCTCTCCGAGAGAGGTGGGATCTACGAGACGAATGGCGCGCTTGTCCAACAAGGCATCCACTTCTGTCTGGAGCACCGAGGCCTGAAGTGGATCCGTTGGGTATGTTGGGGCCTAGGCACCGAGTGCACATGCTGTGCCTGTCCTCCTGCGGGATATTGGTCCCACATGCCTCACAGGCATGGAAGCCAGCCCTGCCCGTCAGAGCGGGGTAGAAAAACCCCTGTGCGTGTACCACGTGCACCGGGCTACCGCTTGCACAGACGCACCGAGTACCATGCAGAGCCAGGCACTGTGCGCACAGAATACTGCGTGCACTGACTACCGTGCACCACCGGCGTGCTAGACTGTATCGGTACAGTGAGACAATGGCACTGTGCGCACAGTGGTACCGAAGTAGCACAGTATTAAAAAACACCGGGGCAGCTGTGCACGGTGCCTACCCTGACCGCGTGGTCACACACCTGAGCAGCACGTAGCGTACAACAGGGGGAAAGGTAGTGTAGTGTTTTTAAGATACAAAAAACTGTCAAAATATTACAGGATAGATGGGGGACAGCACACACTCTGTTGACTGAAAGACCTACACCAGAGGTGAGGGTCCGCACAGCCCGCACACGTCTCAACCCAACAACGAGGGAAGCCTAGGTGAGGAGTATAAGGCTGTCCCGGCTGAAGCAGCCGCGGTGCGGCTAGCCCTCTGCGCGAGCACGGGAACGCGTAGCTACAATCAAAAACGAGGCCCAACCTGTGGCCCGCAGGCTGCTGGTGGGCTAACTCAACAACGGGGACAAGGCAAGCCCGGCCCCGTGGAGTAACAGTGCTCTCCGAAGCAAGAAAGGATGAAAAACACACACAATTCTTAACACTAATACTTACCGTACTAAGACGGGCTAAAAAAGCAGCCTGAAATGCAGAGTGAGCAGGTGCTGATAATCAGAAATCGAATAAAAAGGCTACGAATTTTTAAACCACTGATTCCGGGAAAAGCGGCGAAGGCCAGCTTTCAGCACAAAGTGCAGGTGAACTAGCAGTAGCTTACGCAGCACTTTTTAGAAATAAAAAGGGATCAATGCAACACACAAAAACCTTACTATACCAATCCTGAGAAGCGAAAAGGCGCAAATCTCACCTGCGTGACGGTTAAGTACCCTTGGGAGGTGGGACCGAGGGGGTCACCGAGGGGAGAGGGCCTATCGGCAGCTTTGATAGAAAGAGCTCAGTGACACCTACCAATAGGCAGGAGTGTATCCCATAACAATGTTTTGGTGGCCATCTTCGAATTGAAAGGGAACAATACCATCTTCCAGTTTTTCATTCCATAATGTGCTGTTATGAGTTAATTCCAACTATGGGACACTTACTGTAATTAACCCCCCCCCCCCCCCCCCCCCCCAAAAAAAAGGCAAAACAAATGAAATATTCCCACACCCCTATGTGTTATATATATGGAACATACCTGATTACTGTGTGCGACGTTTTAGAAACCACTACATTTAAAGCATTCGAGATTATCTCAAATTTTGCGTTCAGTTGTGCATTGGTGTATTTTAGAATTGCTTTAATTAAACCAGGTTTGCATTTCAGCTTACTTTTATCGTAAAATTAAGAAAAAGTATCGGTTCAAACAAGGATTCTGTGGAGTGCTCCACCACCAAAAAGTGGTACAATCCTTCGTAGTTTTTGGAGATTGGGAGGGGGCATGAAATGATTGATGGAAATGATTTCGTTCGGTAGAAGCTCGCGAGACAGTAGGTTTATAGGGGTGGAAATTACGAAAATAAATTCTTCCCGGTGAGGTGCAATATTTTTTTTGTTGCGGTTTTAATGATTATATGCAAGGGATATTTAGGTAACATCTGTTACGCATGTAGATTTCTTTTTTATGTATGTAAATAATCATAATGTGGCGATAAACGAAACCAACTGATATTACCAAATTTCCATACAAGAAAAACAAGTAGAAAGAGACCTGCGGTTGCTATGGAGAAGCTGCGGCTGTCAGACCTGGGGCAGGCCTGAGCCCCGGACTGGAGTTACTGGGAAAGGCCGGGGACGGGAAGAGGTGGGAGCAACCCTTTGGGAAAGAGAGGGTGAGTGGGCGTAAAATCCAGTTAAGGAAATAGACATATTAGGAACTTAAATGTGCTTAATTGTACGATACATTAAACAACAATAAATAGGTTGATTAGGGAAAGCGCACAACGCATCTGGAAACGTGGAAAAAAAATCCCTAAATGTATAAGACTATCAATAACAACGCTCTGTCATGATGACTGGAGAAATAAATGTGTGCCTTTTACTATAGTTGTAAAACTGCTGTCAGAAGTTTAAAGTAAATTAATACACGTAGCCAGAATTCGTGTTTATAACTATTACTAGTTCCGTTTTTTGTGTGTGTGTCCTGTACGGTTTATTTCACTGTGAAAAACAAAAAGACATAAGAGGAATTATTTTCAACCATGTTTTAAATGACCATTGTATTGACTTTGTTTTGTCGTTTGTTAAATTGTGCTTAAGGTATGTACCGTATGTTAAGTTCGATACAGAGTTGAAAATAAACTATTCAGAGCTCTGACTGAGAAGAAGCCATCGCTTTATACATGCCGTAAATGCATTTTAAAGAAAGAAAAAAAAAAAAAAAGACAATTGTTAGTCTCAAAGTCCAGTTCATGAGAACAGGAGGATTATGGACTATTGTAGGTTCGTTAATGTTGTTGACAAGGCAAAGGTAAGTATTTAATATTACATTGCAAATATCTAAAAACATCTCTTAATTAATTTACTGGTTTTATTTGAAACCTACACTTAATTGTTGAAAGAACTTTGGTGAAATGGGGTTTCATAAAGCTACAGTTATTTATGTTGCATTACTGTTTTTTTCGTTGAATCCAACTGTTAAACACTACTGCAGAATTAAGAAATACTTAAAATAAAATTCAACAAAAAAAGTTTTTTTTTTTTTTTTTTTTTTTTTTCAGTATTTATGCATTTTAATGACAAGCTGACTGGCATCAGGTGGTGGTCTGAATAAAGGGAAGGAAATAGTTCCAAAGAAAATACGTTAATCCCAACACAACCATCCAAGGGTAAAACATGTTTTTTACACTACTGCTTTGGGTTAGTCTGCTGTGGCAATGCTGCAGGGTTCAGTGTCTGTCTTAAAACATGACTCAAGTCATTCAACAGCTTAAGTGGTAATTGGGTCTTTTAAGAATACTAAATAACAAGTATAGAATATGCTAGTGGAAAAGAAGAGTCTGAATTCAGTAAAGCTGAAAACCAATAGTTTACCCAGATAAATATTGTTTTGTAACTGCCATAAGCTATATTTCAAACATTCTTTATTTTGGCTTCAAACTAGGCTGCAGCATGCATTTGTATTAATGTGGACAGATGTCTTGCAGCTTCCAGTTAAGCTTAATTATAAGTCAACTGAATCAGTTATTTGTTAGTTTCTGGCACGTTACATTGCTGGCCGTCCCTTGAAGGGAAGCCCAAGTTATAAGATCTAAATAGAGAAGCCCATTGTATGAGGAGATTAGAGTAGAAAAAAAAAAAAGTTCTGTAGCTTTTCTTTTTTTAAGTTATTATTAATCATTTTTTTTTTTTATCTCTAGCATTTACCTCAATTTCTTGTTTTGTTTTTTTAATTAGAATTCCTGTACTGTAGCACAAGAATTACTTGATAAAATAAACACTGTCCCATGATCATTTTTAATTGTATACCAAGATTTGTGTTGTTTGTTTACTACCTTTGTATTTTTCCACTTGCATTATTTATAGGTTCTGGCTACCCGGGTCACAATCATGCGTAGTGGGTTGACACGCTTTGACCCGCAATGAGCAAGACAAAATGCATGACGGCCGACAAAATAACAAACAGCCACGTCTGCGTGAATTCACTTCCGCAGGGAACGTTTTTGTTTATTCTGTTTAGCTATATTTTTGTTGTTTGAGACACACCATGAGCCAGATTGCAGCAGGGTGAAGAAACATTTGCTGTAATGAACATCTGAGCTGACGGTTCAATCCAGAGAAGTTTGGATAGAAGTGTCTGTAACAAGCTACTTACGGGACATTGATACACGTATTGTTTACTTGAGTCTGTCACCCAGGTCAACCCTGCTTTATCAAAAGCAGTGTGAAATTGTGTAGCCGACGCACATGATACCGGGTGCTGACCCGGGTAGGTTCCGACCCAGGTAGAGCAAGCCAGTGTGAATGGGGTTTATGATGTTTGTAAGGAGTTTTAGCAGCAGGACAGGAAGATGGGTTTCTTTCTTTATTGGAACCTGCTAGCCATTTTGTAATCTCAAACTCCCAACAGTTACACGGTTGCCACTGCTCATTAGGCAAAACCAAATACTAAAAAGGAGTTGCCTTTTTTACTCCTGTTTATTTCTTCAAGCTTGTTTTAATACTATAATATACAGGGATGGAAGTAAGACTCCTATTGTATAGCTGCATCCCCCATTCCAGGTTTTAAAATGAGCCTGATTAACCACAGTGTATGGATAACAAGCTCAGGTGTGTGATGCTAAACTCATAGTTAAACCAGAGTGGATCAAACTGCTATGGAATTGAAATGGGAGTCCTATTTCCATCCTTGCTATATAAAAAGTACAGTATTTTGTTACTTATGTTAATAAATGGCATATCATTTTTAAAAAGTCAGCAAGGTGCAGTCGCTTTATCATATGGATAATAGAAGATTTCGTTGTATTTTAATTGGGAGTAGCTGAGTTCTTATACCCTTGTCCCTACTAGCCTATTGTAGAACTCCTAGTCACATTGTCAGAATACGGATTTGAACTGTATCTATGGTATTCAGTGAGTTCAACATACAGATAATTAGTTATATAGAGTGTGTGTTCCCTTTTCCCCATTCCACTCAAACTGAATTTAATTAGCATTTCATTACTGCAGCCTTCTTTTAAACAATTTGAAAGCTGGCAAAACAAACAAATTAGGTAGAGATGAGTATAAAGTAATTGGAGACAGAGGGGGGGGGACCATTTGATATCCAGGAATTTAGTACCAATTTTACTGTTGTCATGCAAAAAAGCATACAGCAGTCTGTTGAAAACAGTACAGACAATTGAATAGAACCAGATTTTAAAAAGATGTTCACTGCAGTGGTAAAAGCATTTCAGTCTGTGCAATTAGGCTTGTATTTATTAAACTGCAGAAATGGGATGTATGGTCAAATGTAAATAATGTGAACACTTCCTTTACTTAAAAGCAATATGCTCATGACATCGATTTGTGGTTATGTTGGCACATTTTATCTGAGCCTTTCCTGTGTTATCCTAAACATACCAATTGTTATAAACTCAATGTTTGTGGTATTTCTATAGAGGGTGGTTTTGGGTGATTGAGGGGTTGCGGGTATAATTCACAATAACAATATGTACTTTTAAACTAGTTATTTTTTAACCTGGAATTTTTTATTGAAAGAACTGATTCAACATCCACTCGTCTGTGCTGTTTTTGCTACAGATATTCCTCTGTTCCTTTCCCACTTCCTGTGCTTACACTGTGTAACAGGGAAAGCCTTTTCCTGGATTCAAACATCCTGGTCAGGCGTTGTGATCTGCTCCATCTACTTCCATATTAAACTACCTAAAAATGTAATATTTTCAATACAAATGGAATAATACTTGCATGTAAATAATGTGTGTTAGTGTTGAAGCCATTGGACAGCTGAAGGATAGCCAGGTAAACTGTGAAGTGAGGCTTCTGAAAATGATCAGTCAAGTTTATTGCCCTTGGAATTGAATCCATATCGTACTTCATATTAGCTTATTAATGATTTAGAACAATTACTGATTTGGATAATTCTGTACAGTACCTTTCCGTGCAGCACAATTACCTTAATAAATTCAACCTCTACATATATCTTTTTAGTTAAAAATTTAAATTCATGAACAAAATCAAAATGGAAACAGTACTTCTAAGTTTAAGCCCAGAATTGTAATATAATTTAAAATATAATAAAGTACTGTAACTGGAGTTTAGTGCCCTTGAATGCAGTTTCTGTAGTTACTTGAACGGAATATTTGCTGTGCAATGCTGCCAACATTTCATAGCGCAGGAGCTTGAAAATCAGTATTGTCATATAGAGTGGGATGGTTGTACACTCATATATATGCTTTTGGATACAGACAAGAGGAACTAGTGCCAGCAGACATACTGGCAAGCTCTCTGAATCTCGTGGTCAGTTTTAGAATGATAAACAGGGCTAGATGTTGGGAGAAAAAAATTATCCCTATTTAGCCACCTATTGAATTGCTGTTCCCAAAAGATTTTGGCAACAAAGGGAAAAAATGCCTCATGCTCTGAAAAGAGGAGCATAGTTTTCATTGCAAATGACTCATGGGCCAAGCAGATCTTTTCTTCCAGTTGTCATTAACACACATGAGGTAATCTGGAAAAAGGAGACTTGGTTTAGTTAGTTTTCTCATCATGATCACAATCCTGGTGGTGACTTAGCCATGTGCAACACCTGTTCATAATGTTTACAGAAACAAATTCAGTGTGATGCTGATGTTTAAAACACCAGTGTACCAATGTCTTGAGAGACTGCAACGACCATATATTTTGCGATTTGTTTTGAGATGGCTGTCTTCCTTGGGTAAATCAATCTGTATTTATTTTATATAGTGCCTTTCATAGTGGACTACCATCACAAAGCGCTTTACAAGATAGTGAGCAACAATGCATAATACATTAAGTACAGAGAAATACAGGGCATAGTATATTTTAAATACAACGTTAAAAAACAATGAAAACATTAAGTACAGGAATAATCTATTAAATAAAAGGCTAAGATGTGAATTCTAAATGTTGTGGATGTGTGTGTCAAGCAGAATCATACAGATAAGGTGGAGTAAAAAAAAAATAACCCTGAAATAGTAATTTAGACAACAGTTAATAAGATACCAGGCTTAGAGAGCATTAAAAGCAAGAGAGAACAAATGGGTCTTGAGAGTTAAATTTAAAACACATGTATGAAAGCCATCCAAAATAGGACCTTCCTCTGTTTTCACCTTTTTCTCAAAGTAACAGTAGATAATATAATCTAATTTGGATCAACATACTTGGTATATAGTTGTATTCTTTACATTTTCAAAGTAATCAAGGTCACGCCCTCCTATCTTTTGCAACATTCTTTGCAGGTACTATGATGATACTGTCTGTGTAAGGTAATGCAGAATACTAGAATTTATTCAAATTCTTTCTTTTTTTGAATGAGTAGGGAAAATATGTAAAGTTCCAGCTTGTAACCATGGGGAAATATGCTGCAAATGGCAGCAGTACTCATTTGGATACTTGATCTAGAGCATATCGGCAATTCGTATTTTAAGGTTGTTTTCTGTGACTCTTATGATGCACTGGTACATAAACGCTGGCGGAAAAAAGGCACAGTGCAGAATGTATCAAATATGGTATAGGACAGCGAAACACCTGTGAATGCGGACAATATCGGCACGAGTAGAAGGGAACTGCAAGTGCTGATGTAACCAATACACAGACACTCGCAGTCCTATACATTTATTGTATTCTGCTTTATTATGATACTGTGAAAGTAAAATCGAGCTATGTTTTATACTCATTACTAACCGTTATTTAGTCAATTGTCAATTTCATTGAAAAAAAGGGAAATGTTGATGAAGAGAATACCGTTAAGTGGTTACATTACTGTGGTGATTGTGATGTCAAACATGTTGATATTGAGAATGCATCATGGCAAAAACTGAGTGGCCAAGTTGATGTCATGAATAGGGTTTTTCTGAAATGTGTCGTGGAATACAGAAGGTGAATAGTGTGCGCTGATTGGCTGAAAGATTCTAAGCACTCAATTTAATAATAGATAATGCAAGCATATGATTGGTATGCCATGCTGTAAAACTGAGAAAGTTCCACCGCCTTGTTAGTTCAAGACCAATCTGATGTATGTACTGGGGTCAGAAAAACTGACGTGCAATATATCTGAAATGTCCAAACTCTGCCCATATTTAGTAAGTGGTTCGTGTCAGAAAGGAAATAGTTGCAGGGAGTTTCCAGATTTATTGACTTTGGTTTAACAGGCCAACCACAATAGTGAAAGTCTGAGGAAATTGTGCTTTTTTTAAATTAAATTTTTTTTATAAAAGCGTAACATTAAATTAGCAATTGTTTTTTTCCGCTATTTTAAAAAAAAAAAAATTTATAATAATATATATATATATATATATATATAGATATATAAATATATATCTATATTATATTATATATTATAAATTAGTAGATATATATGGTCAGAAAAATGAACCTATGTTCCAGTTTTTACAGCAATTAAAGAAAGTCTTGTTTCACGAACATAAGGGTTCAGTCAAAGTCAACTTCCCATGCAGAATTTTCTTGCTTTTTTCTAAATGTTTTCAGAGAAAAAAAAAGATGGATAGAGTTGGGGACCCTCTGGACCCCCAGATCCGGATGAGGGATCCACCACTATTTTTAATATAAAACATTTAATCAATAAATACATTTTATAATTGACTTCAACTTAATAGGGTTTTGTTTTTCTAGTCACATTTAATTTAAAGCCTGGTTAATTGTATCTCAACCTGTTCGTAATTAACTAGATGTTACCACAACTGAGAGCTAGGATGGGCACAGCACAAATTCAAACTCTGCATACTTACAGAGGTGATCTGTTCTTTTAAGAGTTGCTCCACACTTTTATTATTGCTATTTATAATAGTAAGAGTTAGCACAAATTAATCTAATCTAAGAAAGGATTGAATGAAGGAAGAAATTGAAATAGAATGCCAGTCAACATGTGCTTTATTTGTTTTCTTTAGGAGTTGTTTAGAAGACGTGCATTTGCTGAATTACTTGAAGCAGTGTAGAGACTTTGAAGATGCCTCCAAGACCATCGTCGGGTGAACTGTGGGGCATCCACTTGATGCCTCCAAGGATTTTGGTGGACTGTCTGCTGCCTAATGGAATGATTCTGACATTGGAGTGCCTCCGTGAAGCCACACTAATTACCATTAAACATGAACTTTTTAAGGAAGCCAGAAAGTACCCTCTTCATCATCTCCTGCAGGATGAAACCTCGTATATTTTTGTCAGTGTTACACAGGAGGCAGAGAGGGAGGAATTTTATGACGAAACAAGACGACTTTGTGATCTCCGACTCTTCCAGCCATTTTTGAAGGTCATAGAGCCAGTTGGCAATAGAGAGGAGAAAATTCTTAACCGGGAAATTGGTAAGAGTTTTTAATGTGTGCAGGCATTCTGTATCCCAATTTAATTGGTAAGAAAAATAATTATTTTGTATTATCTTTACAAACGACCACTAAAAAAAAATTGTGAAAGTGAAAAAGCACAGAGGTTTGTAAAATCTTGATAAAAGGTAAAATGAATAAGAATTTTCTAAAATACAGGCTTTGAGACAGTAAAGCCTAGTTATTCTTCCACAAATACGGGGTTCATTCTACACCTCCAGAATAATGGTTTTCTGTAGAATATTAAGTGTGAGACTTGAGTGCATCTAAATACCTGTTACACATGAAGCATAGTGTTTATCAACCTTCTAGATATGTAACTGCACTGTTTATATGAGCTTCACTGAACACAAGTAATTAAAAAAGCTTGGAAAACTACAGAAAATAAGGGACTTATTGCACAGTTAGGCTACTGAATGAACTCACACAGCTGGTTTTCTAGTTCTTGTTCAATTTCCTTGTACAGGTTTTGCAATTGGTATGCCTGTGTGTGAGTTTGATCTTGTAAAGGATCCTGAAGTGCAGGACTTCAGAAGAAACATACTGAATGTCTGTAAAGAAGCAGTGGACCTCAGAGATGTAAATGGGCCACACAGTCGAGCACTATATGTTTACCCTCCAAATGTAGAATCCTCTCCAGAACTTCCAAAGCACATCTACAGTAAACTTGATAAAGGTAAGGACAGTATAATTTACTTAACTAATTTCTATGCATTTTTAGAAAATGTATAATGAACATTCACCTATAGTTATTAGATTAACAAATAATATATTATGTAGTTAAAAAGGTGCAGAATAATAGGGTCGATTTCTAGACCAAAACTGTGATGGATTAAGACTGAAATTTAAATGTCTGTTCATGGATGTGCATTTTGCATTGTATGTAGGCTGTGCAAGCAAAGTATACATTTTTATTATTACTGCATACATCATTCCAGCATTCATTGTTTTTATAGTTTTGGATGTGTCTTTTTCAGGTCAAATAATTGTTGTGATTTGGGTGATAGTTTCTCCCAATAATGACAAACAGAAGTACACACTAAAAATTAACCACGACTGCGTACCGGAGCACGTAATAGCAGAAGCTATAAGGAAGAAAACTCGGAGCATGCTGCTTTCACCTGAGCAACTCAAAATGTGTGTGCAAGAATACCAGGGAAAATACATCCTGAAAGTGTGTGGCTGCGATGAGTACTTGCTGGAAAAATACCCGCTTAGTCAGTACAAGGTAAAGAATTTTTATTTTAAGTTGCTGTGAGAATGCAGTGCATACTGTAGATCTAAATGACTAGCCTGACATGCACCATAGTCATGCTGTGTGATTTGCTTGTGACAGTGTGTAATGGCATCATGACCCAGTATTGATGATGATGTCTCTGCAGATCAGACAAATTTAATTTGTCAACTCACTGCTTCCGAAATAGCAGGAACTGTAGATTGTCTTGCTGTTGTCAAGCAGGTTGGGTTTCAGGGTAACTCTTCATGAATTAATGCAGGAGTCTACTGCATCTTTCTGAATAAGGCATTGTGCTTTTTTAGTTTTGTTTTTCCAAAATAAACATATTTTGAATGATGAAGTCTTTTAAAATGCCTTTTGGATCCAATTAAAGGATATCTGTATGCACACAAGTTAAACTTATTTAGCTTGCTGGCATTTGGGAAGTGAGATAAATGCATAGTTCTCTTTTAGTGTACCGTGTGCGTACAGTACATCCTTCTCAATAGTCCAAACATAGCTTTGTGTTGGGCGTTTCCCGGCCTAATAAATTATAACCGGAGAACATTAATAATGTTCATTCCCAACAACTAATTGGGAGTATTGCAGTTAAGGTTGTCATCTGAATTGCATAAAAGTTGTTGTACATTTTTTTTTCTTTTTTTTACAAATTCTGGTGGTTCTTTAAATGTAGTTCACGGTGGCCTTCTGCATATCTTTTTGTTGTGTGTTTTTTCCCCATGTTCTTTCATTACATAATTGCCTCTCTCTTGTAGTATGTGAGAAGTTGCATCATGTTGGGGCGTATGCCGAATCTGATGCTGATGGCTAAGGAGAGTCTGTACACTCAGCTGCCAATTGATAATTTCACCATGCCATCTTACGCTCGTCGAATCTCAACTGCCACTCCTTACATGAATGGAGAAACCTCTGCTAAGTCCTTATGGACCATTAATGATACCTTGAGGATAAAGATCTTGTGTGCAACATATGTAAATGTAAACATTCGAGATATTGATAAGGTATTTTCCACTGTACATCCCTGCCTGTTTACAGTATATCTGTTGTGTTTATATAATGTACGCCATATTTGTGAATTTTATAAAATTACTGCTGTAATTTAAAATGGATGATTTGTATTGCTTTTTGGGTAATTAGGTGAACATCAGTAATGATATGCATGTTATGCACAAAACAGAATAGAGAATTTTTTAAAAAATAGTCCCCCTCCCCCTCCCCCTCCCCCTCCCCCCGCCCGCTGAAATACTTGATTGAAACTTTTAATACACTGTACAAAAGTGTAAAGATTTTTTTGAAAAACTTTTTTTTTTTTCCCCCTTGTAGATTTATGTGCGAACAGGCATATATCATGGAGGAGAACAGATGTGTGATAATGTGAACACTCAGCGAGTGCCATGTTCTAACCCAAGGTATCAGTTGTAATGTTATGGAATTTTTTGATGATACGCTTTTAATTAAATAAATGTTTATGTGGGGGTGGGGGGTATTTTATATGTAAGCTGTAGATGTTTTACAACAATTTTTGTTGCAGCACAGTTTTGGCAGTTGTATCATGAAATAACTATATGATGTTTTGATAATGGAACAAACGGCATGTAGGTCCATGCTGTATTCCATAAGGATATTTGGGGATGTATTACACCTTTTAGGGTGTATTTGAAAACCTCAGTAGGTTGATATTTGTAAGGGGTACATTTGTGTTTCACTTTTTGTGCCAGTAGCTTCTGGCAGTTCGTCCAAGAATTGAATGAAGCTGTGGCAGTATGGTATATTTAATACAAGGTGTATCTTGTACATTTTTAAAAAGGTACAGCTGTTGTAAAAAAGTGCTTTCTCAGAGTTGGAAATACTGAAGGCAAGCAGATGATTTTTAAATAATACATGCCAAGATGGTAAATGCATTTTGCACAGGAGAGCTTTTCAATATGCACACTTGCTGATGAGAGAATAGTGGGAATTTAATCTTTAAGCTTGCAGCTGGGATGTGGTTACAACAGAAGATGAGTCATGTGAAAATGACTGCTGCTGCTTGGCCACACTTGCAGTCAAAAGCATTTTATAATAACACTTTAACAAGTACTTTGGGTGAAAGTTTATAGGTTCAAAGTGACAAATGCAAACAAACTACAGATCTACATGTGCTGCTTTTTATTACAGGTGGAATGAATGGCTGAAGTATGACATGTACATTCCTGATATTCCACGTGCAGCTCGGCTCGGTCTGTCCATCTGCTCTGTCAAAGGCAGGAAGGGGGCTAAAGAGGTTTGAAATTAACTAACTAATTGATGGGATTTTACATGTGGCTTTTTTTTTTTTCTTTAATCTCCATGCACTGCATGTTTAAAGTACTGCTTGTTGGTGCTTTAAACTGGATTTCTCGCCTTTAATTTGCCTTATTAGCAGCAGCAACTTACAATGTTGTCTTTTGAAATATCTGAATAGTACAGTTACAAAACAAAGAACCAAAGCCTTGGATAGCCGTCTGTTAAATCCATCAGGCAACATCATTCACAAATGTATAGGTCCTTTGTTATTAGCTGTTCAAGTCTCATTTAAATGTAAAGCATTTTTTTCAACCAAATCCACTAAACAAGTGAGATCTGTCTTGTGGAATAAATCCCATGTTTAAGTCCGTAGTTAGGTATAGTGTCTGTCTTGCTGCAGTTGCTGCTTTTCTATTTGCTTTCTGTGTTCTGCTAGCAAATGAACCTGTTTTACACAGAACGCTTTTAAAGCTCCGTTACCAGGAGTTAATATTTATTCATATCTAACAATAACTATGGTTTATATTTGAAGTGTTAGACACATTTCAGCTATTCTTATTCTTTTACACATTGCAGTACATGTGTAAAAGTTCTGTGTGTTTTTTTTTTCCTTGTAGCTGGATGATGGTATTGCCATAGTCAGACAAAACAAGTGAAACATAGAAGGGTAATTTTGTTGTACAAGGAAACTTGTAAACAGTGTTGCATTAGTGGTCAGCAGGGTTTAGTTCAGGTCATAACATACCATAACAAAAAACTTGACTAAATATGCTGGATAGACTCGGGTCCCACTTCATTAACTCTTAGCTGGAGAAAATCCAAATTCATGCAATACATAGATTTAATCATTTATGGTGAGTAAATAAAACCAAAATAATAGTATATATTATGTATTAAATGCTGATTGTTTTCCTTAGGAACATTGTCCATTGGCATGGGGAAACATTAATCTGTTTGATTATACAGACACTCTTGTCTCTGGAAAAATGGCACTAAATTTATGGCCTGTGCCTCATGGACTGGAAGACTTGCTAAATCCCATTGGAGTGACGGGCTCAAATCCAAATAAGGTACAATACCCCACAGAAGTCTGTTTTTACACTGTATGATACCTGGTTTGGAATCAGTGTTTCAACACTGAAAATGGGTTTATGCGGTTGATATTAAATGTAACTAGATGTGTTTTAAATGATTTCCAGCATCATGCTGTATAGAATAAAACAATGTGTTGTCTATTTAGTTAAGTTACATGCAACTAATGTTTGTTTTTATTTGCCCATCTTTTTTAGGAAACTCCTTGTTTAGAGTTAGAATTTGATTATTTCAGCAGCCCTGTGAAGTTTCCTGACATGTCAACAATTGAGGACCATGCTAATTGGACTATATCCAGGGAACTGGGGTTTAATTATTGCCCTACTGGCTTGGTAAGTTGAGGATATGATTGCACAAAATCTGTTTAACTATAACAGTTTCATTGCAAATTCCACATACTATAAATAAATAAATGTGAAAATTCTGTATGTTTTTGGGGTCTGTATATAAAGTCATGGGCTCTCTCCTAACTGTTTTGAATAAATGCTCAGCCCTGCAGTAAGACAGGTGGAAGAACCCTAAAATAGCTGTCAACTGGACTACGGTTTCAAGGCTGCAAATTCTGCTTGGGTATTCATTGATAGAGACATTTTTAGCCCTGTCCGGTCCCCAAGACAACAAAACAGCACTGCTGTTTCTGCCTGTTTTTAGATTCAGACATTGAGCAGCAGGTCTACTGTTAGACTATGAAGTGCAAAATATGTCAAATGTCCTTGAAAATTACAGTGTGGTCAGTGGTTTACACTTTAAAGGGTTAAATACATATCAGGAATCCTCCTAATGCTGTCTTCTAGTAAAAAGTGGTGAGCTGGTGGGAGCATTGCAATACCATTTATTTTTTATTTTTTTAAATAAATCAACAGATCAAAGATGTTTTTGTTAACAGTAAACTGTGATGGTTTTAGAGATAACAATGTTGTGATATCACTATGTAACACAATTTTTGTTCCTGGGTAGTAAGTGTTATTTCCTAATTGCTTATGCCTCAAAAGTATAGAAAATGGCTATTATTCCCCACAAACTTTGCTTTAGTATAATTGTAAGTCTCGAAAAATTACTCACTTCTAAATCTTTTGTAGTCATTTTTGTATTGCTTTAGTATAAATACATGTTAATTTGGATTCATATGTTGTTTTTTTTCTGACTTTATGTGAACGAAAAGACACGCATTTGCCCATTTTCCCATTGGAAATAGTGATATTTTGAAATATCACTGTCCTGGTCACAAAAGCAAAGTTTGTGGGGAATAATAGCCATGTTCTATACTTTTGAGGCATAAGCAATTAGGAAATAACACTTACTACCCAGGAACAAAAAAAAAAAAAAATTTTGTTACACAGTGTATAAAGGGAAGCCATGCACATGTTTTTGGTGTTGGTTGTATTTGTTTTTCCTGTTTTGTGTGTATACTAAACGCTGTCCTTGATGCAGGATTTTTGTGTATAGTCATGTGTTTTTATACTTTGGAAGTGTATGTTTTAAACATACTCTGCTGTAAACAACAGGTGTTCATCCATTGAAGTGTAAACAGTCCTGCAGGATAAGTTGAGCTTCCGCAGAGTATGGGCTTCATGGTTATTAAGCAACATTGTAGCATAATAATTAATAAATTAAACCATTTCCCAAGTTGTTGTAGAAAAACCTAGGACAGTGTAAACAGTAACATGAACATATTTCTGCCTTCCAGAATAACAGATTAGCTCGAGACAATGAGCTGACAGAAAGTGATAACGAACAGCTCCGTTTGGTTTGTAACAGAGACCCTCTTTCTGAGATCACTGAGCAAGAGAAAGATTTCCTTTGGCGACACAGGTAAATTGAGTGGGGGGTTTTGCTAGGTGACAAGGGAGGAATAAATAAAGGTGTTTCAAATTGTGATATGTCATATTGTAGGCCTTGAGTTTCTGAACACGTTTTTCATTTAGCATAGTAAGCATATTACCTTTTTTCCCCTCAACAGACATATTTTGGTAAACATACCTGAAATTCTGCCCAAAATTCTGCTTGCTGTAAAGTGGAACTCCAGAGATGAAGCATCACAGGTAATGTGTGTTCATATTTTATTACCTTGCTTTCTTAACAATGCTCAATACAAACTCTCTTAGTATGCAGATGATTATGCCATATTTTCAATAGTGGTATTAATATTTATTCAGTGTGTCTCTCCCTTTTTGCAGATGTATTGTCTGTTAAAGGACTGGCCCGCAATTAAACCAGAGCAGGCAATGGAATTGTTGGACTGTAACTACCCAGATCCCATGATACGTGATTTTGCTGTGAGGTGTCTTGAAAAGTACTTGACAGATGACAAA
The DNA here is from genome assembly GCF_017654505.1 of Polyodon spathula. Taxonomy (NCBI): domain Eukaryota; kingdom Metazoa; phylum Chordata; class Actinopteri; order Acipenseriformes; family Polyodontidae; genus Polyodon; species Polyodon spathula. The sequence goes on from NC_054544.1 coordinate 38,069,913, forward strand.
CTCTCTCAGTACCTAATTCAGCTTGTACAGGTACAGTAAATAAAAAAACTACAGGTTGTTTTAGACACAGATTGTAATTCTTAGTACTGTATTGTGTATTTGTGCTATGATTTTACTAAATGCTTGATTTTAATTGCCTTGACTCCCAGGTCCTGAAATATGAGCAGTATCTAGATAACCCACTAGTGAGATTTTTACTCAAGAAAGCTTTGACCAATCAGAGAATTGGACATTTCTTCTTTTGGCACTTGAAGTAAGTAACAAAGTTACAATGGCTAATATTTAATTCTGTTTTTTTTTTCAGTTACACAACTGGTGATTTAAGATTAAAATAAAACGGCAGAGATGATGTATAGGGTTGCATTAAATTTGAACACAGCATAAATGTAGTACTTCTAAATGCAGTCTATATAATAAACACCACATGGGTGTTGAAAGGTCTCTAAAATCAGGTATTCATTAATACAAGCTTTATGTGTATTCTCTGGTAGGTCTGAAATGCACAACAAAACAGTGAGTCAGCGGTTTGGCTTGCTTCTGGAGTCCTACTGCCGAGCCTGCGGCATGTATCTGAAACACTTGAGTCGGCAGGTTGAAGCCATGGAGAAATTGATTAACCTCACAGATATCCTCAAACAGGAGAAAAAAGATGAAACGCAAAAGGTATACACTAAACAGCTTCTCTTTTATTATTATTGCTTTTCATCGCTTGCTTGTCACATTTAATGAATTGATACTTTGACTAACTGGGTTAACATAATCCTTTTGAACAGACATTTTATGTTCACAATTTGGCCATCACAGTGCAGTTCCAAAGGCAGACAGAAAAGTATGAGGTCAAATTCTTTGTATTTTACTGTCAGTCAGCTTTTTAAAGCAAGATATGGGAAAATGTTAATGCAAAAAATGTTCTACAATTTCCATTAATAACAAATTTGACTAATCCTGTTATTGCAATTCAGGTGCAAATGAAGTTTCTTGTAGAGCAAATGAGGCGGCCAGACTACATGGATGCATTACAGAACTTTACCTCTCCACTCAACCCTGCACACCAATTAGGCAATTTAAGGTGTGTTGCTGAATGGGAGTGTTAATTTTTTATTTTTTTTACATTTTGTAGTGCACTGGAGTAGTGCAGGGGTCTCCAACCCTGGTCCTGGAGAGCCCCTATCCATTAGGTTTTATAGGTGTCTTTACATCATCCGTGGCTAAAAGTCTGGAACACCTGTTAATCTTGACTAATTAAGATAATGATTGGTTCAATTGAGTAACAGATTGGTTGAAACGAAAGTCCAGCAGCCACAGTAGCTCTCCATAACCAGGGTTGGAGACCCCTGGAGTAGTGAGTTGTAGTATGTATGTCTGTATTGGGTGAACAAAACTTGACTAGGGAATTGGTTAATGGAGATGATTCATCTTTTATTTTATTAAGTGTTTCTGTTAATCAAAAATGATCTGTGTTAAAAATATAAAATGGCACTTGGTTGTAATTACTCCCTATAATTTCATCATGCTATTTAATGTTTCCTTGTTTTTATTTGTAGGCTTGAAGAATGCAGAATCATGTCATCTGCAAAAAGGCCTCTGTGGTTGAATTGGGAAAATCCAGATATCATGT